>NC_000068.7:137434349-137739974 GCF_000001635.26 Mus musculus | reverse complement strand
GACTTGTGAGGATCAGAAGAGAGCTTGAAGGTGAATGTTTCTCCCCTTCTACTCTTTTTCTTCTAGGATCTGAACTCAGGTCTTGAGACTTAACAGCAAATGCCATTATACACCTATGATCTCAAAGGCCCTTGCTCAAATACTTTGATAGTTATTACAATTCCCATACCCACTTGGCTTCTCAGATGTCAAAGTGCCACAGCATCAACTTTAACAGATGTCTTTAGTGCTAAAAAGCCTTGGTTTCACTATTTCTCTCCATTTCTCATGGTTTCCATAGTGATAAGCCAGCATTCAATCTGCTCCCTCCCAGCTCTGACCTCATAGCATTTTTTTTGTTTGTTTTGTTCTTGTGTATTGTTTGTTCGGGTTTTTTGTTTTGTTTTGTTTTGTTTTGTTTTGTTTTAGTTTTTTGGAGACACTCCTATGTACCACTAGATGTCCTGGAAATCACTTTGTAGACCAGGCTAGCCTCTAACTCACAGAACTTTTCCTGCCTCTGCCTCCCGTGAGCTGGGACTAAAGGTATGCGATACACCCATTCAGAAAGAAATATATTTTCCAGTTGAAGTGACTTCAATGAAGTCCTGCTATCTTTCATGACCACCACCACCACAACTTTGGGTGGAAATGATGCATGGCCACTGTTACTTTTAATGAGTGTTACAGGGTGCTATCTGTTCTTTCTACTGCTTTTCTATTCTGACAGTAAAACTATATCAACCAATTTTTGTAGTCAAAGCCTTTTACACTACTGAAGAAACAATCAGTTAAGTGAAGAGAGCTCACAGAAAGGGAAAGAATGTTTGCCAGCTGTGCATCTGACTGAGGACTAATATCCAGAATGTATAAAGGACTTTTTAAAAGTCAAAAAAACAAACAGTCAAATTTTTAAAATTGGCTACAGATATGAAGAGTTCTCCAAAATGCCAAATATACTTGGCATATAAATATACCAAGGCATGTTTATCATCCTTTGGAATTAGGGAAATGCAAATTAAAATAACTTTGTGATCTCATCTTAACTCTCTGAAAGTGGGATCAACAACTAAATTGACCACAAATGCTGGCAAAGATGTGGGAAAAAGGAAGCGTCATTCACTGTGGGTTGGATTGCAAACTGGTGAAGCCACTCTGGAAATCAGTGTAGAGAATACTCAAGAAGCTAAAAAACAGCCTTCTTTTCCTACCCTATCTTTTTGAGTCAGCCACCAACTACCACAGGTGCTCTTTGGAATCACTCCTGCCACACCAACCAGGAAATAAGTTAGGCAATCTTCACTCTCCCTCCTGTCTTCCAATACCAGTCTCCTGATTTTACCACCAGATTTGTAGCAAACCACTTGCTGTGTCCACTCCTTCCTCTCCTACCCCATTACCAGGTCTAAGTAATGGGTTATATCCAATTGTCTTTTTGGACAAAGAGATCTCATGGGAATGCCCAAACAACCCAGGCTATTGCCAAGGCAACTGCTTGGTCCCTATAAACTGAGAGTAAGGTTCCATTGGCGAATATCACACCTATACAACTCAGCGAACATAGAAAAGTCAGAGCCTTTATTTTTATGGACTAATGTTCATAATACTGGAAGTGACTGTAAGCTACCAAAGGGGAAGGGTAAACACCAACCCACCTACAAACCATTCAATCCATAGTGTTAACTTGCCTTGAAAATGCATTTAGTGGCATAAAGCTAATGGGCATAACTAATCAATATCTAATTAGACTGAAGGCAAACTCCATGAAATGAAGCCCATCCAAAGCAATGTTTGGGTGGCCAAGAACTTAAGGTTAGATGGGTCTGGGACCTAGGAGAAAACAAAATACTACTTCTCTATTAAATAGCATTAGAATGACTCCTAACAACGTTCTGGTATGCATATAGATCAGTGACTTGCTAAGCCATCATCAGGGAAACTTCCTCCTGCAGTAGATGGGAACAAATACAGAGACCACAGCCAAACAATATGCAGAGTGAGAGATCTTCATACACTCCTTCCTTAATGGGATGGTTCTCGTAAATTCCTCACCTGGATCTCAAGAAACCTGAAGAAGAGGAGGTAGACAGATTGTAACAGCCAGAGTGGAAGTAAAACACCAAGGAAACAAAGCCTTCTAAACATAGCACACAAACTCACAGAGACTCTGACAGTATGCCCAAGGCTTGCACATGTCTGCACAGGATGGACTCCCTATGCTGAGAGAAGTGGATACATGCTCTAAAGCTATAAACTAGAAGTTATCTCCAGTTGATGACCAAATGGCCATTTTGTCTTCTCCAACAGAATCTCACTGGAGATACTAAACACACTGAAGGGCAGGCCCTATGCTCAGCAGTAGATGCTGATATAAAATGGACTCGATGATGTATTTGGAGGTTCTTTTCACTTACTTTCCACTTTTATTCATGGTTAATAATCTGATATTTTGGTAAGTATTGCATTGGAGAATGATTTCTTTAATCACACAATTGGACATTCCCATCATCTCACATGGTCTGTGTGTGTGTGTGTGTGTGTGTGTGTGTGTGTGTGTGTGTGTGTGCTTGTTAATTGTGTACAGCAAGAACATTTAAGACACACTATTTTAGTAATTTCTTAGTATTCAATACATTAGTAAAAACACTGTGATTAACTGTAATCAGCAGTTCTCTAATAGATCTTTAGATAACAGAAACTTTGCCACCTTTGACTGACATTTGATCCCATCCAGTCCTAGCAACAACTGTTCTAGTCTTCAGCTTCTGTAGAGTCCTCATATAAGTTCTGCGTCTGACCTGACTTACTTCATTTAACATATACCCTCCAGACCTGTGCCTAGTTAAAATGACTCTATTTTCTTTTTTGTTACTAAGTAATATTCACCTATTATACAATATCTTCTATTTGTTGATGAGCAAGTAGATTTACTCAGAAATTGGCAGCTGTAAATATTGGACAGTGAACATTGGATTTCAGATATTTCTTCATCACACTGGTTTTTTTATTTAAACATATTGCAGTTCTCTATTATAAACATTATTATTATTTTTTTTTTTTTTTTTTTTTTTTTAGGAATCCCAATCCTAGTTTTCAGGATGATTCTCCTCAATTGTAGGCAAGGACTCCTTTGCTCCACATCCTAGATAGAAGTTATTATTTCCTTTTGTTTTCTTTTATTTTATTGGTTATATTTTTAACATTTCAGATGTTATTCCCTTCCCAGTTAAACATCCTATCCTCCCCCCCCCCCCGTACCGTCCCACTGCTTCTATGAGGGTGCTCCTACACCTACCCACCACTTCCTGCCTCAGCACCCTATCATTCCCCTATGCTGGGTCATTGAACCTTCACAGGAACAAGGGGCTCCCTTCCCATTGATGTAAGATAAGGCAATCCTATGCTACATATGCAGCTGGTACCATAGGTCCCTCTATATGTACTCTTTGGTTGTTGGTTTAGTCCCTGAGAATTTGGGGGGGGGGTTCTGGTTGGTTGATATTGTTGTTCTTACTGTGGGTATGAACCTTCAGCTTCTTCAGTCCTTCCTCTAACTCTTCCATTGGGGTCTGCACTCTTAGTCCAATAGTTGGCTTTGAGAATCTGTCTCTTTATTGGTCAGGCTCTGGCACAGCCTCTCAGGGGACAGCTATACCAGGCTCCTATCAGCAAGTACTTCTTGGCATCAACAATAACATCCAGTTTTGGTGTCTGCAGATGGGATGGATCCCAAGGTGGGGCAGTCTCTGGATGCCCTTTCCTTCTGTCTTTGCTCCACTCTTTGTCCCTGTAATTCCTTTTGACAGGAGCAATCTGGATTAATATTTTTGAGATGGGTGGGTGGCCATGCACTAGATATGGTCTCCTTTGGTGGTTAGGAGTACTATTCAGGTATTAAAAACAATGTCTTCATGAAATTCACAGGCAAATGGATGGAACTAGAAAATATCATCCGGAGTGAGGTAACCCAGTCACAAAAAAACAAATAAAACAAAACCCCCATAAGGTATGCACTCACTGATAAGTGCAAACAAAAACAAAAACAAAAACAAAACAAAACAAACAAACAAACAATCAAAAACCTTGGAATACCCACGATAAAACTCACAGACTATATAAAAACCAAGAAAAAGGAAGACCAAAGTGTAGATTCTTCAGTCTTACTCAGGCCCTCACAGGAGGTAGAGGGAGGGGGGATCTAGGACAAAGAAAGGAGGAGAGAAAAAGGGGGCAAGATCCAGTGTGGGAGGAGGCGACATGGAGTGGAGAGAAGTACAAAGGGTCAGGAAATTGAATGGAGGTGTGTAGCAGTGGGGAATGGAGAAATGAGAGTGGTCACTAGAAAGCTCCAGATGGCAGGGACCCAAAGGTTTCCCAGGACCCAACAGGGATGGCATTAGCCAGAAGTTACCATTTCAGTCATAATAAGGAAAGAATGTGTCAACATGATTTTCATATGCATTGTTCTTTTGATTAGTAATGGCGAACATTCTCATATACGGTCAGTCAGTCATTTATATCTCTTCTCTTTCTATTTATTTATTTATTTATTTGGAAAGTGGAGGTGAGTGTGACCTTCACAAGATACTTTACAACAGTCTAGAACATTCTCATATACGGTCAGTCAGTCATTTATATCTCTTCTCTTTCTATTTATTTATTTATTTATTTATTTATTTATTTGGAAAGTGGAGGTGAGTGTGACCTTCACAAGATACTTTACAACAGTCTAGAACATTCTCATATACGGTCAGTCAGTCATTTATATCTCTTCTCTTTCTATTTATTTATTTATTTATTTATTGATTGATTTATTTGGAAAGTGGAGGTGAGTGTGACCTTCACAAGATACTTTACAACAGTCTATTCTCTCCTACAATGTAATTCCCAGGAACAGAACTCAGGTCAACTGGTTTGGGGAATGCCTGTTTGCTTTGAATCTTCAGATGTGTGTATTGCATTTGGAATACCCAGAGAGTTAAACAAATTATTATGTGGTCATGGGGAGGGGCATTCAAGAGAGAGAGGAAAAGCTATTACATTATACAAAAATTAGAGGGGAATACTGGAGCAGGAAATAATAAATCAGGGTGGGAGATGGGGGGCGGTAGGAGGGAGGAGGAAATATGGGATGCCCAATTAACACCAAAGGCCTTTTGAAAAAGCCATTTGGAGACCCACGACTATAGAAGCTTCCTAAAATTTATACTAGTGAATACATAAAAAGAGTTTTAATGAAGTTTCTCTACAACAGAAGGACACCACATGCTAGCAAATAGAAACATAAGCACCAGGAATTGTTTACATCTTTGTGAGATTTGGGCCAATGGAATTTTAAAAATCCTTCACCCCAACATTACAAGCTATTTGCCAGTGTTCTTGGTTACCTCCAGTACTCAAAGGTTAAAAAAAAAAAAAAAAAACCTATTGGTGAAGTCACCAAAAACTGGACTTGCATATAAATAAATAGATAGATAGATAGATAGATAGATAGATAGATAGATAGATAGATAGATAGATAAAATCAAGCTGGTACTCACTTGTAAACTTCACCGCTATTGGCTATTATAAATGCTAAAAGGTGGTATCTGCACTACCAGAGGAGAACCAGCTGCAAGCTGCAACAAAGACTGCCCCGGAAAGATACGCCAATTGGTGCAATAGTGGCACAAATATTTTTAAAGTAACCAATCACTTTCCTTTTTTTTCTTTTTTGAAGATTTATTTATTTATTATATGTAAGTACACTGTAGCTGTCTTCAGACACCCCAGAAGAGGGCATCAGATATCATTATGGATGGTTGTGAGCCACCATGTGGTTGCTGGGATTTGAACTCGGGACCGTTGGAAGAGCAGTCAGTGCTCTTAACTGCTGAGCCATCTCTCCAACCTAACCAATCACTTTCTTATTGGCTCTTAGGTACTCTCCCTGAGATGAAATCTTTTTCTGTGACTGTTAAAAGGCACTGTCAACATGTGCCTAGATATGTTATAAGCCCTAAAGGAGAACCTACTACTGGTTTTCTGCTAAATGGCCATATTATAAAATGACTCATAATGATCTCTACTCATAAAACGGTACCACTACCCACCCTCATCAGCAAAGATAAAAGCCCCTAACTTTATAACAGGTTGACAGTAAGAGATGGTGGAATGCTCAGCCATAGATCGGATGGAATTGCACAGGCTGTGGTGAGGCACAAGCTCAACGTGGAAGGAGAGACATGAAAACAAAATCCTAGAGGAAACTATTGGCATTTGATAGCTTTGAGAAGAAGGAGAGCCAGCTTTGACATCACATGATGGCATGTCTTGTCTTGACCCATGGTAGGTTGACTACACTGCAGAGGAACCCTCACATAAAGAAAGGAAGAAAATGAAAAAAAGAAAAACTCAAAGTTTGGTGGATGGGAAATCGCAGGTAAAGAGAATAATTATGGAAGGAGTTGGGGTAATTATATTATATGATCAGACGCTACTGTATGGAATTCACAGAAAGAAATACAAATATTATTTTCCAAGGGAATCTCTAAATTAGCAACTTTCCAATATGTTTTATGCAGGAGAAACTTTTGTTTAATGTAGAAGAAATGTATTTTTTAAAGGATCTGCAATCATAAATAAAACCCCAAGGCATTCCTTAACAAACTCTTAGTTCCCACTCTATCCTGAAACTCTTTGCACCCCATAACATATCTCTGATAGCCCAAGCTCTGCAGACTACAGATCAAATATCTAACCAGTAGAAATTCTTCTTCACAGGTTATTTCCCAATCCAAGCACCAATAAGGTGACAATTCTGGATTTTCATATTACTCAGCATGAACCAAGGCAAGACTTTAAGATCTTCTAGAGAGAAAGTTTTGAATTTACTCATCTAGCACACTAAACTTTCTTCAAATCCTGAAGTCAGTTAAAATGGAAATGCTTTATCATGACTGTCTCCAATTAATAAAAAGAACAGGTTTCAATAAAGAATAAAGTTAATAAGGGATGTAAAGCTTCGTCTTGGTGGGATAATTTGCACGTGTGTCTTACCCAAGCTTTTGAATGTGAACTTGAGAATGAGACGTTCTGATTTCTCACAGCTCTTCAACAGCTCCTGAGAACCACAGATTTTATGTCATTAGTTGCTGCTTTGAGAATAGACAAGGGGAGAGGAGTCTCTGTTGATTCCTGTTGCATTCTGCAGGCAGGCTTGTTTGTTCACTCTTTCTAATGTGTTGTTCTTGACCCTCTATGAACAAGGTGTGGAACCTGGTTTATCTGTCTGCAGTAGAAAGTATTATGAAATAAGGACAGCAGGGTCATTTCTGAACAAACTCTTGGAACATTTGAGCTGGCTTTATTTTCCTTTGTCACTAGATGTCACTGCATACACAAGTGTGCTCCCATGGCTAAAGCCATCAGAGCCAGAGAGCTGGGCTACAAGCTTCTGGAAGCCTTCACTGTCGTCCTACTTGGAAGATATCAGTACCTTGGATCTCTTTGAGGCATTCTCAAAATCTAGTTTAATTAGTCTAATCTCTCCTAATACTTTGTCGTCTTCCATATTGTGTGAGATCCAATATAAATGTGTACAAGCCTTTTGCCTTTCAGTGGGATCTTTGGCAGGACTTAAATGTGGTAAATTAATCTTACTCTCCATTTCTTTCTTTTAGAACTCTGGACAGGATATAAATTGGCTATTTATCTCCTACTCCTAATCCAGGCCTGTATCCTATTAAAAAAAAAAAACAAAAACAAAAAACAAAACAAAAAAACCCAGCAATGATATGTCTTCAAGCAGAGTAAACATTAAGTCAATACTTATAACTGACTTCAAATATGTTTGCTAGCAAGTGTCCGTATACATCTGCTCCAAGCTAAAAGAGTTTGCTTTAAAATGAATAGTCCTATTATCCAGTCTCTTTCCACATTTCAGGCTTCTACTTGTGTTTCCTGAGTACACAGGTGTCCTTGGTTAAACCGATAGGCCTCTCCCATCATTTTCCCTAGCAAGTTTTGCTGTCTTTTCAACAAGCACTTAAGGGATTCCTTCAAGTGAATATTTCAGGGCTCTATGGAAAGAGTAATTCAAATCTCCCCAAGAAAATTGGTGAAAACCCTGGCTTCTCAAAGATCTCCTACCTCAGGTGGAATGTTACCTCCCTGAGTTGATCTGCCCTTACCTCCTGGGGGTGGGGATTGTAACTTTGGCAATTAACATTTGAAAACTGCCACCTTCTTGAAGGGGCACCTGGAAATTGAATCTCTGACTGTGTATTGAGATCTGCTCACAGTCCCCAGAATAATCATCGTAAGGTGTTAAAGACCCAAGTTATGAGTCTTCTGTGTAATTGTGGAAAACCTAGACCTCAATTACTTCCTTCACAAAAAATGAAAAAAGAAAATTATGCCCCTTATCACACCATGTATTAAGAGAATCAATCAAGGTATAAATTGTGCCAGAGTTGGGGCAGGATAGTTATAGAAAAACATATCTTCTTTCCTGTAATTATTTTATTGCAAGGTGTGCACTTAGATTAAAGCATGGATAGATTCGTAACACTTTGAAAACTGATCATTTACTTCTTAAAGGCTCCTTTTTAATGTTTTACCTAATGATCAAACATGATTAGTGGATCATTGGCCAGATATTGTCCACGCAGCTAACAGGCAAATGGAGAGAAATTAAAACGAAGGAAGCTTGGCAGAATGTGGTAGCATGCTCTGGGCACTCAAATGAAGAAGACAGAGCTTTTTTATTGCCATGGAAACAGAGGGTCAGACTGGCAAGTCAACAAGGTAGTCTCAGAAGAGGCAAACTTGTTCTTTGCTGGCCTGCCCATCAGTTTTATTTCTAAGAACTACAGCCTGAGAGAAAACTGTGCAGATGTTGGTGAGTATGGCGTCATACTTTGATGCGGCTAAGGTAAGTAAACCAATGATCTAGGACGATTGCATTTTCGATGAAGTGCACATGATTTTAAAAATGGGGTAAAGAGAAAAAGAGCAGACAAAACTCCAACAATTTTAATTGAATCGTAAATGCAGTCGGGATTTGTCCCCTATCGACTCTTTATACACTTGTTTGCCTCTTTTTAAAAAAACGGTGCTGATGACGTCACATTCGGTAAATGGTGGCTTCAAGCCCTGGCCCACTCCTCTCCTCCTCAGTTTGGATTGCTGAGAGCGCCACAAGGCTGAGGCCATCCTCTAATTAAGGGCAGGATTAGCGCTCAATAGCCCATGTGTTGCTCTTGGTGGCTTTCAGCCCTTATGGTTTCTCGCTTCCTTATGGTCACTGTGGCCACCTAGAAATTCTTTTCAGGATTATAATAACCAGATCAGCTGCTGCAGCCTGGAGCCGGGCAGGACAAAGGGAGGCGGAGGGCACTCCCGCAGGGGACTGTCTGTTCACAGATCCCAGCGGGCATTTCGGGGTCACATCAAACAAAACCATCATGGAGCCCCATTGGATAGTGCTCCATTCCACAAGACCCGCTGCCTCCTACTTAAGGTCTGTGGGATATGCTCCAATAGGATGTACTTTTGCCAAAAGAAATACTAGCAAGATGGTGGGGGTGGGGTAGAAAATGACCAGGCCCAGCCTGAAGCAGACAGCTCTCCACTGAAATCGCAAAGTAGGTACAGGAGTTTCTTCTAGGATCTGTTTTTAATTCTGATTTGGGGAGAGGTCATTTTAATAACCACAAATGGGAAATGAGAGGGCATTTGTTTTATCCTGAAATGACAAGGGGCGGCTCCCTGATTCTGCTTTACTCCACAGACAGGTTTCTTCTGCCCCACGTGCCCAGAGACTGCATCTTGTGAACAGCTTTTTCCTAAGCAGCATCTGGTCCCTCTTGGGAGATTCCATAGACATTTTGTCTCTTTCAGATTTTCAATGGTGTCCTCTGTGGGCGGGAGGGGACCATCTGGCTAAGCGTCACCTGGCTGGCTGAGCCTGCCTAGCTACCCGCTGCTCACTGCTGAGCATTCCTCTACATCAAACAGCTATGGGACCCACCAGGGACCTGGCAGAGTAATAGACAATGGGCTACAGAGCTAGGAAGATGGTATCAATAATAATGCGTTTTATATAACAAACTGCCAATAATAATACTTTTATACAACAAACTGCACCACGTGACTTTAGAATAGGGACTTATCAGGAGCGTGTTACCTCCTCACCATGTGCACCCTCATGGCTTTATACAATTTATCACTGACTGTTTTGCTTCTGAAAGGGGCGGGGGGGGGGCGTCGGGGAGGAAAGAGTCATCTTTGCCTTAAAAAGACAATAGTAAGGAGGCACAAAGGTATGGGTTTCAGTAGACTGGAACTAAAGTGTATGTTTTAATCATTTAGTAAAGGGACTTTTTACAGAGAAGCAGTGTGTTTGGGGACAAGCACTGAGGGATTGTGGCATCCCGGAATTGTCACCATGCATGAGATGAAAGGGCAGCCAGAGAATGTTTATTGCAAACCAGGGAGATGGAGTTAAATGGGGAAGGACATCCTGGCTCGAACTGTGAACATTATTTGAAGGCTACAGCAAGGTGTGGCCAGCGGAGGGAGTAGGTGATAACTAGGCCTAAAATCCCAGCTTCCTCTCACTCTGTAAATCTCTCTCTGGCACCTCCCACTTGCCAAAGCAAGCAGCAGCCCTGCCCATTTCCCTTGACATCGAAAGCCTTTTACTCTTGAGACATTTGGCCTAAGGGCTTTTATCAGGGAACTATGAATGGCTCAAATGTCCTGCAAATGTACTGGGTAGCTGATGTACACCACAGCTAGCCTAAACCTTAACTGATGGGAAATAATAAATAAATCCACTATGCCACAACCCCCAACTTCCATCACCTCCTAGAATTCCTACATGATCTAGCAGCAGGGTGCCCACTGAGGGCTTGAATACTAACACATCCATCTCCTGGCTTGTACTTTCCCTGTCTCTCTTCCTTGTGCTTCTGTTGGTCCCTCCCATCAAATTCACAATTACCACTGTCTTTCTTATCTGAGATCACATCTCTGAGGATCCTGAGTGAAGGCAGAACCTAATGATCTCCTCCTGCTGGCTTTCCAGGGTGCATAACATGAAAAGAGGCAAAGGGAGACATGAGAGAAATAAAGTCTCTCAACACAGCCCATCCTACCCAACCCCCTACAACAAGCTAGCACTCACTCTCATGCCTGGCTAGCCACAGAGCATGCCATGTAGCTTGGAAGCAATTATTGAACTGTCTCCTCTCTCCTCTTCCCTTTCAAAATGCACCCCAGTCATCTGTTTAGGCTTTCTCCCTGTATATTGGGCTTTAAGTATAGGTGGGTCCCATGCCCCTAGATTTAGCCAAACTCAGATGAAAAATGGAGGAATTTTTTTTCTATAACCATCCATGCAGATTTTATTTGTCATTACTCTCTAAATAATATGTCATAATGACTGTTAATAAACCATCTATGTTTTATTAGAAGTTGCATGTAATATACAGATGATTTAAGACATACAGAAAAGTATGTGTAAATTACATATCAAAGTATGTGTTTTGATGAGGAACTGGACTAGCCTGTGTATTTTGGTATCCACAGAGGCTCCTGACATCAAGGGATAACTGAATTTACCTTACTTAATTGATGTCAGTTGCAATCTAGCCACATGGTAATGTGTACATGTATGGAAGTATTTTTTGTTTTGTTTTGTGAAGAAAGGACAAGATCCCACTGCAGGGGGCATGAGGGGCAGGGGAGAGTGGGAAGTGATAGATACTTGGGACAATGTGAAGAACTGATGGCAGAAAACCAGAGCTTGAAGACTTGCATGCACAGAAATGGGTTTTCATCCAAAAGTTAGAAAATGATAGGGGAATAGGATATGGGCCTTGTCCCAAACAGGAAGCTTAGCCAGTGCCCATTAAGCTGAAGTATAACAGCATTAAATCCCATCCCTAAGATGAGAGTCCACATCTTTTTGTGAGACCTCAGAATATTCAACCCAGTGTGGTAAGTAATGAATGAGAAGGGCTTCAACCAAATCACTTACTAGAACAACCCTAACTGAAAGGACTATTATATAGCCTGTCATGAAGCCAGACTCAGTAATTAGTTAATTACAGATGAGTAGATGGGTTATTGGTTGAACGGACAGGTTGACCTAATAGCACAGAACCAAGTGTACTCAATAAAAATCAAAATACTAATGTTCTTAAGAGATGGAAAACTCCGTTTCTTACACACAGGCTCGTGAGAGATAATCCAATTTCAAGGTCTCAGAACGAAACACATATACATATGAGCAACACTAAAGGGACTCAACATGTAATATTTATACATGTCTGTGTGCATGTGTATAAAATTCAATAACGAAGAAGAGGCCATGAATTCAAGAGGGAGTGTTGAGGGCCTGAAAAATTGGATGGAGCAGAGGGAGAGGAAAATGTCATAAACACAATATTTGTGTTGGCTGGTCTTCTGTGTCAACTTGACACAAACTGCAGTTATCACACAGAAAGGAGCCTCCTTTGAGGAAATGCCACCATGAGATCCAGCTGTCAGGCATTTTCTCTTAGTGATCAAGTGGGGAAGGGCCCAGCCCATTGTGGGTGGTGTCATCCGGAGCTGGTGGTCCTGGGTTCTATTAGAAAGCACTTTGAGAAAGCCAGGGGAAGCAATCCAGTAAGCAGCACCCCTTCATGGCCTCTGCATCAGCTCTTGCCTCCAAGTTCCTGCCCTGACTTCCTTTGGTGATGAACAGCAATGTGGAAGTGTAAGCTGAATAAACCCTTTCCTCCCTAACTTGCTTCTTGGTCATTGTGTTTTATGCAGGAATACAGACCCTGACTAAAACAGTACTCATTTATGAAATTCTACAATAACAATTGCAGGTAAAATTTTTAAATACTAGGGTTCTTCCAATTTCCCTTGTTTAGAACTTTTTCTTTGGTGGTACTGAAGCTGCGATCTTGCACATGCAAGACAGTGTTGTACCATGAACTATATTCCAACCCCTAAATATTAAAGGTATGTATATACATGTGCATATATATGCATTTGTAAACACAGAGACACATATTATAGTTCACATGATACCCATAATATTTGCTGTCATATTATTCTTTGTTATATATTAATATTTTAGCATATTAGTACAAAATTCCATTAACCAAAGTGAATTCCACAGGAAGCCCTGTGTTGATACAGTACTATGCTACATAGAACATTGATGAAAAGAAGTATTCATGAACTGAGACCAATTCTACAGTCAATCTTTCTTAGCATCCTTCCCTTTTACAGAAAGAGTCCCCCTCCCTTTAAGCCCTGAATATTTCTGATGCTTTAGTCCTCCCTATCAGAGATCTTCCCATCACCATCTCTACTAAAAGCCCCTGGAATGTTTGAATGCTGAGTGAGTTTTTAAGAACCAGCCCAGATAAACTAAAGTTGGATTTCCAGAGTAGAACTTTTAACCTTCCATTTTGATAAAGCATATGCAAGAAAAGAGTCGACATGTGTACTTCACACATTTCCTTCTTAATATGTCAGTGAATCCCAGCTTTTTCTTATTGGAGTGTTGTGTGACCTGAGAATCCAGAAGTCATAAAATGTAGCAGGGATGGAATGGAGACCAGTTCTCTCATCTGCCCACTGACAGTTTTTCCATGAGAAGCACCAGGAGGCCAGCAAGAATGGTGGGCATTAACTGAGGGAGTGATATGGAAAAACAACAGCTCTGCACACAAGAGCATTATGTTTGCAAAGAGATTATGGTTGGAGCCAGGAAGCATGTCCCATAAAGAAGCTAAAAAGAAATATATTTAAGTGAATTGCATGAGATTTCTACACAGTAAGCACTGAAAGGAGCAAAAGATAGCAGAGCAGACTACAACCTTCCAGAGGATCAAAGAAAATGGTAGCAAGACTGAGGATCAAAAACTGAAGGGGGAAATAAATAGTCAGGGTGCATGTCTATAAAGAAACAACATGCTTTGTAACATGTGTGAGGTTCTCAGCTCCTAATTCTGCATATTTTAGCTTATTTACTTTCAGAACAGGCCTGTGGGGCAGGAGGTTTAATTCCTGTAGCACAGGTGTCAAATAGCCATACAGTTTGCCTCAACTAAATAACAACTCAGGGCTGGTGGGACAATGGGCAAATTTTTGTTTTGTTGTGTTTGATTAGCATCTCTCATCAGGAAATGTCCAACAGAGGAAAGATGATTCATAGTAGAATCCTGAAGAATCAACGTGGAATCATAGAGGTGTTGCTACTCATAAGGATGCTGTGGGGAAATACAGAGACAAAACACATATCCTAGCTTCCCTTCTGATAAGCCAATTTCAGCTATTTCTGTCATTGTCTGAACCCACTCAAAGTCTAGAAGGAAAATGAATCATACAGCGTATAACAAAATAGGGAAAAAGCAATGCATGCATCTCACAGTGAATAGGAGCTGACTAATGTAGCCACAGATAAAAGATTCACAGTACATTAATTTTGCCAAAATTTGGTCACTTTGTCTGGCCTTACTATCAAGGGAGGCTATGCATCCAGTAAGAGGTACTAAAAGAATAAAAAAGCTATCATGTTGATCTGTGCCACAGGTACTGATGTAGTAGCAACTAGGAGAAATATAGAATTAATGAGAGTAACTCCAGATCACAGGGACAACATACCTGTGCAATACGGCAGGTGGTAAAAAGGCAGCAACAGAGTGCAGGGTGATAGCAAAAGACTTGAAAGGGAGTTCCTTATTTAGAGTGCCACCCTGGGAAGATTTGTGAGGTTTTAAGATTTGTAAAGGATTTTGATAAGCAGTACTCTAGAGTGAAGAATAGACACTCTATTCTTGGTGGAAATGGTGGATGTTGTGGAGAAAAGTAGTGAGACTTTATTCTTAGCTACAGTTTGGACCATAGACAGATTGTGGGAAAGATGGTACCTATATTTTGGGGATATAGCATCAGGCATCATAACGGCACTTTTGGAGGGCCTGACTTGTGTTTCCCAAAAATTCAAATGACAAAGTCTAAGCCCTAGATATTTCTAAATGTGACTCCTTTTAAGACATTAAAGACATGTTTTCATAGACTTGATGTCATTAAGGTGATGCTGTTAGGATAGGCTCTAATGCATTACAACTACTGTCCCTATAAGATGAGATAGCTAGGTGGATAAAGGGTTGCTGTGCAAACTCGAAAGCTACAGTTCACAACCCCAAGTCACGCATGAAAAGGCTGATCCATTAGCATATGTCTGCAATGCCAGAGTTTGGCAGAAGCAGGGTTGAGAAAAGAAGATGATCCAATGTCAGCAGCTCATTGACTACTCAGTCTAGTCAAAACAACAAGCTTAAGGCTTTATAATGAGGTGGAAAGCAAAGGAGGAAGACACTCACGGTTGTCCTCTATCCTCTACATAATGCTTAAGCACATTCACATGTATACACATGTGTCTGCACATGCACATGTGCAAACACTTACACCACATCCCAAAAAAGGAAAAGAAAAATAGAAAAGGAGATGATTACAAGGGTGCACTGAAGGAGGTAGTGTGGCAACACAGGAGAGAAGCAACTATAAGAAAGAAGAGACACATAGCAAGAATCCAGCCATGTTGATATTTGCACCCAGACATCTGGTTCCTAGAATCAAGAAAGCATGCGTTTCCCTGATTTAAGCCACCATGTCTGTAGCACTTTTCAATTTGGCCTTAGCAAACGTACACAATGCATCTGGACTTACTGCTGTATGAGTCTATGTGTAACAATACATTTTCTATTTCTATGAATTTGTGTAGCATGTATCAAAACCACAAATATGTCCCATTTTGAAGCCATTGGAATACACCATTGTGAAAACTAACACAATATTAAGAAATAAAATCTCTTGAAACATTATTACAAGAGTATGTGGATCTAACTTGCCAGGCCACCCATAGGACTAAAGGGCCAGGCTGACATGTCTGCTACCTACTATCACAATGACAAACTACTAGAAATCTTAGCAGATAACCCGCATTCTTTTTTCATTTGTTTGTTTGTTTGTTGTAAAGCTAGACATCAAGAGATTAGTTTTTTCATTTTGGGTAAGGTTTGGCTTATTCTGTTGACTCATTTCTTTGTTGTTTAAGGGTCAGTCAGCTGCAGTCTGGCTGAAGTAGGCTGGCCTTGGCCTTGACTCTGCTCTAATAGACAGAATCTTTTCTGAAACTTGTGAAGGCCAAAGGACAGCAAATACAGATTCCAGAAGTAGAGAGACTCCACAGGTTAATGGGAGAAACTGTAAAGTCATATTACAAAGGCCAAGCAAGCACACAACAAATAATAAATACATAAATAAATATTATTCAGTATCATATTTGTAATCAAGTAAAGATAGGTTACTCTACAAGAAAGAAATCTGACCCAAAATGGCATTTAAAAGAAAATACCCACCAAAATGCCCACTCAGGATAAAATTTCTCCCAAGTTAAAGACACAAATGATAGAGAAGCTCTTGAAGAAGATGCTCAAGATATGACCATTTGACCTAACTTTTCTTCCAAGGTAGAGAACAAGACAGAGAGAGAGAGAGAGAGAGAGAGAGAGAGAGAGAGAGAGGAAAGAGAGAGAGAGAGATGAAGACAGAGATGGAGACAGAGGTAGAGAGACAGAGAAAAACAGAGAGACAGAGAGTCGGAGACACAGAGAGCTGAAGAGACAGAGGCAGAGACAGAGAGAGACACGGAGAGGAATTGAAAGGCCTCTAGCTAGCCCGAGCACGACACACATGACATGAGTCTGGCAGGCCTTGTCCTTCTCCCCCATTTCCTCTGCCTTGCTGAAAACCATTAGATTACATTCCTAAAGCGAGCCCTCAAGGTCTATTCCCTTATTTGGACATTTCCTCCTTTAGAGGCTGACTACCAAGGTCCAGCTATCAAAGTATTCAAATCCAGCAATCAAAAGCCTACCTTGGTTCATCTAATTAACATGCCCAATTAAAATTAAATACCTCATCCTAACACAGGGTTTCTTGTTTTACCTTTAGAAACCACCATTTTCCTAAGAGCCAATTCTTTTTCCTCTCTATCCAGAGACAGTCCTTTGTCCTCCCATTCCCCCCCCCAAGAATTGGTACTCCTGCCCCCTCTCTTTTGTTCCTTTCCCCTTCTCCCTTGTCCTTTATCATCTCTGCTTTTGTCTTCATCCTGTCTTTGTCTCTTATTCTCTGTCCTTTGTCCATCTGGTGCAAATAAATCTACTTTGTGCTTAGAACTTGGTCTCGGGGTCCTGATCTGATACAGATACTTTCAGAAGCAAAGAATGGAAGAATGACGGAGGAAGAAAGAAAGAAAGAAAGAAAGAAAGAAAGAAAGAAAGAAAGAAAGAAAGAAAGAAAGAAAGAGAGAGAGAAAGAAAGAAAGAGAGAGGGGGGAGGGAGGGAGGGAGGGAGAGAGGGAGAGAGAGAGAGAAAGAAAGAAAGAAAGAAAGAAAGAAAGAAAGAAAGAAAGAAAGAAAGAAAGGTGGAAGGAAGGAAGGAAGAAAGAAAGAGAAGAAGAAGAAGAAGACGACGACGACGAAGAAGAAGAAGAAGAAGAAGAAGAAGAAGAAGAAGAAGAAGAAGAAGAAGAAGAAGAAGAGAGAGAATGAGAGAATAAAGAAGAATAGAATAATCGTCTGCTCCTGTGGCTCAGCATTGGGTATAACTGCTCTCTGCTATGAGTCACAGATGACTGAGGGGTCGGTGTAGGGCATGACTCAGGGCCTAAGACAAAGATAGAACTTGATGGAGGTGGCAGGAGGCAGGAGGGCTCAGCAAGTTCAGGCATTATCTCAGCATTCCGGTGAATTCTTCTCTCCTGCAGCTGGAGGAGGCGGATAGAGAGTTCCTGCTGCATCCATAGGAAGAGATCCTACTCAGGCAGGCCTTTGGTCAAGGGCTCAAGTGACTCCAAAAAAGGAGTGGTTGATTCCGAGAGGTTTGTAGATCTGCTTAAGAAAACAAAACAAAACAAAACTGTGTTTCAGCTCCCCTCCCATCAGACTGTGGGCCAGATCAACAGACCATATCACCCTGCCATTGTATGCGGCCCCAGGAGCCAGTTACACAGTCAGTTTGAGAAGTTAATATTTAGAAAGCCTAATGACTCCATATTATTTCCTGTAAGGAAGAAATAATAAGGCAATGTTATCTGGTGTCCCACTCTCACGTAGATTTGCATTTAGCAACAGGGGTTTGAATATTTGTTTGTTTGTTTTTGTAATTATCTTGCTCAATAACAATTCAATAATTGCTAAGACTTGTTTCTGTATTTTGCTTTTTTAGGCAATACTCTTTGATTTTTGACTGCATAGTAACATGCCCAAATATATAAATATTTGTGCATCAAGTTCAAACAACCAGTACATCTCCAAAAAAGAGAACAGAAAAGAAAGAAAGAAAGAAAGAAAGAAAGAAAGAAAGAAAGAAAGAAAGAAAGAAAGAAAGAAAGAGAAAGAAAGAAAGAAAGAAAGGAAGGAAGGAAGGAAGGAAGGAAGGAAGGAAGGAAGGAAGGAAGGAAGGAAGGAAGGAGAAAAGGAGGAAAAAAAGAAAGAAAGAAAATTCTATTACCCTAAAATGACTTAGGAACAGAACTGAATCTTTGCCAAATAAGGTGCCTATTGGCCTTAAGATGCTGAACTTGAAAATGACTGTCTTAGAAACAAAGGCTAAGTGTGGTTGGCTCTCACTCAACGTGGCCACTAACATCCTTAATTACAGGACATGGCATCATTTTGATTCACAGCAGAATAAAAGGCATCTATTTGTATATTTGGAAGTTTGACTGAGGATTTCCTGATGAAGTCATTTCTGCCTTACAACAGCCCTGCTTGTACACTAGAGTTAAAACCAGGTCACCACCATTTCCATGCAAGTGTGAGTGTGTGTGTGTGTGTGTGTGTGTGTGTGTGTGTGTGTGTGTGTGTGTATGTGTGTGTGTACATGCACACTTCATTCCATAGTCTAATTAAGACTTACACATACATAATTTTCTCTAAGATTAATGCTAGTGATAAATCAAAATTTTACCTAAAAAGGAAAACACTTTCAAGTCAATTGTTTCACATCTGGATAGTGAAGAATATAGAATGTATATATTCAAATCTTTTGAGATGTATGCCTCACCCTAAAATGAGTGGATACATCATTTAATGGAGAAAGAGAAACAAGGGAAAGATTGCTCATTGTTATATAAGAGGGATGCCTGTGGCTTCTTACGTATACTTAGGATAGTAATAAATGCGATATAACCTGATTTTAAGTAACACTCTTTTGATTTCCTATGCTTGAGTTCCCCCCAAAGAACGTCAGGATTCTGCCCCTGATATGGGATGGACTCACCTAAGTTCTTGCTGTTCTTCTCTTCTCATTTCTACAGGCTGTGAAGCCAAGGTGTTCCTTTTGCACTGCCTATGTCTCAGAAATGAGGTTTGGCAAGCAGGGAAAGGCATGCCATGGGGTGACACTTGTGTGATACTTTAAATGAATGGTATTTGCAGCACGTCCTTCCTTAAGTAACCCTGGGCCTCCCTCCTTTGGGCCATAGCCATACAACTTCCTCTTTGTCTAAGACCTCAAGTTAGCTTGAAGCAGCAGTGATTGGAAATTCATACACCTGGGAATAGTCCCAGGTAAGTGACCTTTAGGAGCTGTTATGAACAAACCCATGTCCTCTTTGTGCTGGGATAAGCCAGGTTCACTTTCAATAGCAACCGCCAGGAAGTTTAAGTACAGTTGTTTCCACAGTAGCTGCTTTAGTGTCCCTCCCACAAAAACAGCATCCTAAGAAGATGTTTCATACTCTCCTGAGTCACTTTGCCTATACCATATATGTGTTTCTCCTACCATCCTCCCACAGGAAAAAACTATCTAACATAGAAGTATTGTCTTACAGACTGCCTTGAGGGCCCTACTTTTACAAGCAAATTCAGTTAAGACTTCTTGTGTTGCTCAACATTGGAAAATAGTAGGGAGCATCCTCACGTCACACCCTGAATCAGAGTGTATTCTGTAATTTTTTTTTGACTTGTGCCTTGGAGAGTATGCAGCCAATCACAGCAGATGGAGAGTATGCAGCCAATCACAGAAGATGGAGAGTATGCGGCCAATCACAGCAGAGCAGGCTATTCTTTATCTGAAGAAGTACATCCTTCTTAGATGCAGTCCAGCTTGGCCAGCATACTGAGACTTTCCCGGGATGGATGGCATTGTGTAACATCTGTGCTGAGGTCTCTCCAATGTAAAGGCTCCTTCACCCTGTGGCACTTCGCTGTCTTCCAGATTAAGCATAGCCAGGGGCTGTCTTCCCCATTTTTCCTGTTGCTCTCACAATTTCTTAGGCCTAACATTAAAGTTCCTCTGAAAGAGATTGGATCAAGTCACTCATCATATTTAGAGCAGACCCTGTCACTGTGACCTTCCTTCCCTTAACCCAAGAGTAAAGCTATGACTTTTGACCTTGTTCTGCAAAGCCCCAGAATGACTTAACTCCAGTAGACTTGACTCTTGACTCGTGGAGGCCACTCAGTCATGCCTCCTCTTACATCCCTTTTCATTCTTTGATTCTCTTCACACTTGGTGACCTACAAAATTGCTGTTTCCCTTAACTACTCTCTGTTCCTGTTGGTGAGTAGAGTTTGTCACCTAGCTCCTAACCCTGGAAAAAAGCCACTAGTTCAGACTGGCTTTATCTATCCATCCCTGCAACTCTGTAATTCTTGGTCCTTTTCCTTGGTGGTTTCTCCCTATAGCTGTCAGCATCTGTGATCTCTGTGATATTTTTTTACCTGTTCTTGGTTCATCTATGACAATGTGAGCCTTAATGTTATATCATTATACAAAATAATATACAAAACAAAAGGTGCTTATTTGTTGTTCATTTAACTAGCTAATAAACATATGGCTATATATACTTGACTAACATATATATGATGTGTTATATATAAGATATATACTTAACATATCTGACATATATCATATATATGTCATATATGTGTGTTAGTCAAATATATACAGAGATAGATAGATAGATAGATAGATAGATAGATAGATAGATAGATAGATAGATAGATATCACATATATCCATAAATTGTAAGGAAACTTTGACAAAAATCTATCAAATAAATATTCTAAATAAGATATTTAGACATAGTCCAGATTAAAATTATAGACTGTTATTTCTTCTTAGAGGCTGATTTATTTTTGAAGAACTGATTCTTCAATCTCTGTGGATAATTTTTCTAATTATTTTTCTTTCTTCTTTATCCAACCTCAATTAGTATGTTTAAAATATGAGGTATTATAATAGTAATTAACATAATTCATAACTTAAAACTATAAATGTCTACATTCATATATTAACTGAGCTACTACTGTGATACAGTCCACTCCAAAGACAGAGTAGAAAATACTCATGATCTTATAGAGGTTATATTTTGTCAGTGTACACATACAATAAATAATGAATATACTAAATATATCATTTAGTATATTTGCTGAATAAACTAGAGAAATCAGAGGAAATTTCACTGAGAAATTAGTTTCTGGGTGGTTCTGAATTATTGAGTGCAAATTCATGCATATGGATGTTCAAGGAACAGTCCAGAGGAAGACTGAGAGCAGGGCTGAGGCCTTGAGGTAGGAGCATGGCAAACTTGGTATGAAGAACAAGAGAAAGAAATGGTAGGAGATCCAGCCACAGAAGGATCTGGAGAGCAAGTCATATAAGACAAAGAACAAATGTGCCATCAGCTCATTCAACTAACTTGCCCTTTCTGCTGGTTAGGTAAAGTAATTATTCATTTTAAAAGGCCTTGATATCACTGAGCTAATGACTTTAATATATAGTTGCTACTCAGTAAAGTGATAGCTTTCATATTGCTCTTATGTGGCAAAATATTTTAATGATAAGTATAAATGAATAAAGATCATTTATTTATTAAAAAACAAACAAGATCAGTACATTTCGATATTTACTTGTTCTTACAGTGGATTTATTTTGGGTGTATAGGTTTTCATGTGGACACATGCATGTAGAAGCCAGGGGTCAACATCAAGTTCTTCCTCAATCACTTTCCACCTTATGTTTATGAGCCAAGGTTTTCCAGAAACCCAGAGCTGAGCAAGTAAGCTAGAATGGCTGGCCGGTAACCACAGAGGTCCTCCTGTCATCTCCACCTCCAAGTTCTAAGACAGGAATGTGTCACCACGCTCAGCGTTTTTTTCTCCATCCTAGAGATTAGGTTCTCATGGTTGTCTGGCAAGCACTTTACCTACTGTGCCATCCCCTGGCCTGTATTATAATAGATTTGTCCAGATCCAATTCATATACGACTCAACGAATTAATTAGAAGTCTACCTTTCAGTGTATTTTCACATATTCACAGTCATGTAAGCATCACCATGTTCAAAAAGAATCCCTGCATTTTTCTTCTGTCATCTCCCTGCCCAACTCCTAGGCAGCCACTAATCTGCATTTGTTTCTGGAATTGAGTGTTCCAGACATAGAAGGTTTTTTGGTTTTTTTAGACTTATTTACTTTATTATTTTATGAGCAGGGGTGTTTTTGCCTTCATCTCTTTATGTTCACCTTGCTGTGCCTGGGCCCCGATGGGGTCATTTGATCTCTTGGGACTGGAGTTAGAGATAGTTGTAAGCTGTCATGTGGGTTTGAGAATCAAACATTTCTCCTCTGGGAGAGTAATAAGCACTCTTAACTGCTGAGCCAACTGTACAAACCCTAATGATGGAGGCCGGCTTTGTCACTCGCATATTTTCAAGACTGGGCCATGATGTAGACCTGTCACTTTCTTGACTAGTATTATATCTTTGTTACTTTCTGCAGCTAAAGAACATTTCATTACTGTCAGATATTTACCTCCCGTGAAAAATGATGCTATGCACACTTACGTGCAAGGTTTTCTGTGGGTTATGTTTGTATTTCTCTTGAACATATATCTAGAAGGGGCTACTAGTACTCATGGTATTAAATGATAAATATTATCAACTTCCTACTTTGATTTGGTGAGTTAATAAAGTACTATGAAACCAAATATAAGAATCCCATAGGAAAGTATCAAAACTAATTAGTTACACAATTAGGCTTTGGAGACTAGACACACTTTGTGAAAAACTGCAGTAATGTTGGAAAGGCCGTGTCTTGAGTACACAGCCAGGTTTGGAGTATGTTTTTGTATGTGTTCTACTGTGAAGCCTAAGTACATAAAGGAAATGAGAACGGAGACACACAGATATCTTGACTATTGTGGCATGTTGTTGTTTTGTAAGTGACTTCACAGAGGATCACACCTCTTTTCCAGGGTGGGCCCAAGAAATAACACTAACTAATGCTGCCCGGGTCACATGGGCAGACAAGACAGCCTAAAGCCACCTTTTGAAACAGCAAGTCCCCTTGGGCAAATATATATCAAGTCATAAATCCTAAAGAGTCCTTTTAGTGATTGCTACTGTAAGAAGTATGGAACAACAAGGCTTTGGGGACTCCTAATGAAGCAGGGTCACAAAAATGACAAGCAGTGAAAACCCGGAACTTTAGGCCTTGTTTGTAAAGTTTGAAGTAATTTTTTCATGAGGGCACATGGGCAACTCCCTCCTAAACATACAAACCTTCCCACAATAAAACTGCTTTTCACCCCCACTCTCATCTTGGGTCCTTCTAGGCTCTGGGATTTCCCACAGATGCAGTGCTCACAGTTAGGGTGGATTGACCCAGGGTGTTGGGAACTGAGGAGGTGAAGCGACCTTGGCCACAGAAGTCTGACTTTCCTGTTTTGTGGGCTTGAGTCAACTCTAGTCTGCATTCAGTGAGAGCTCATACCATCCACTTGGTCTGACTCAGGCTGAGTGGGGAGTGGCCTTGCTCTGCTCAGAGGCAGTGGTGTCCAGTCCCCGCTCAGCCAAGTGGAAGCTGAGACAGTGGGTAGTTGCTGGTCTCAGAGCATAGAGGAGGGGCCTGGAGGAGGCCTGTGGCCTGCTTGGGGACAGCTGGTGCTGACTAGTCCCAGAGTAACTGTTTACCCAACAAAACCTGAGGCCCATTACTGTGTCATCTCAGCCACCCCTACCCCCTGCTGAGACACACAGTCTGTGAGAATGTACAAAGTAGTTTCTGAAGGGCTGCCTGCAGGAGCAGAACTTGTGCAGTTTTCACATGGGATGGAGACTTTGAGCTCCAATATCTCCTCTTCAGCCTGACCTATAGCAAAAGCTGGAGTGACAAAGGTGTGGGGTTACGCTCTCAACATAGACAAGCATTCTCACATTATTCTAGCCTTTC
Organism: Mus musculus; assembly: GCF_000001635.26. Taxonomy (NCBI): domain Eukaryota; kingdom Metazoa; phylum Chordata; class Mammalia; order Rodentia; family Muridae; genus Mus; species Mus musculus. The sequence continues at coordinate 137,715,696 of NC_000068.7, read as the reverse complement.
CTATTAAAGTAGAATACAATGGGATGTGGCAGCTCATACCCGAGATCCCAGCATTTGGGGGGCAGAGGCAGGATATCAGGGTTTAAGGTTATCCTTGGCTACATCTTGAGTTCAGTGCAAGCCTGTGCTATATGAACTCCAGACTCTCTCTTCCTTTTCCTCTTCCTCTCCCTTTCCCCTCTCCCTCTCTCCTCCTCTCTCTCTCTTTCCCTCTCTCTCTCTTTCTCTCATATATATATATATATATATATATATATATATATATATATATATGTGTGTGTGTGTGTGTGTGTGTGTGTGTATAATCACTCAGGGCACACATCCACTGACATTGTCTTCTTCACCAATGATAATGAAGGAGCAGAAATAAGTAACTTTTACAGATTTTTTTCCTTCCTTTTTCTTTTCTCTGTGAACTAAATGTCGTGGTATTTATAAACTAAATAAGATCATACATGTGGTCCAAAAGGTCATCTCATTTTCTCAGACGAATGAAAGTGATGGGAACCAGGTCACAGAGGTAATAAATAGGCAACTGAGCTTCACCAGGAAAGTTGGTCTCCTGCCTCCCAAGTCAAAATGCCCCTCATCACATGACAGTCAGCCAAGAAGGCAGGTCAAAGGCTCGTCAGAAAATATTTGCACCAGGTTTCCAAGGTTGCCTCATCCTTGCTATAGTGTTCTCACCCCACCTCTTGCCAGACCATGAGGTAGCTAAGAATTACAATGACCGCATTCTGTAGTTAAATCGGATGATTTTTCCACTTAGATTTGCTTGAGTCATTAGTATAATATTGGAGAAAAAGATCTTTCCAAGCAGGGGTGTACACAGTGACAGGCAATGTCCTAACATCACAAAAGCAGGTGTGGAGAAGATGGTCCAGTCCACAATGGTCAGTAGTATCACCTACGCAGTCACTGAAGGCATGGTTCTCCACATGATCAGTTGGCTTTCAAATAACTGCCCCCCCTTCCCCCAGAGTTGTACAAATTCACTGACTTCTTCTGTAATTTTTATGCTTTTTCTATGGCTATGTTCAGTTTTGGAATGTGGCACCAGGGACCACTGACTTGGGAAAATATTGTCAGCAATGCATTATGTGACATGCCGGGTGCTACATAGACCACGTAGGACTGACATAAATGATAGTAAGAGTGTGGATCACAGTAAGGTATCATTGAATAATTAGGATGTGATAATTGTTGGATATTTTTGTCATTTTTATGTAACTTATCTCATCATAAATTTATAAATTTGAGTTTAATAACATGCATATAAACTGGCCTTCAAAACAAAAGTTCGAAAATAGAACAGTAGACTCTCTCCAGTAGCTGCAGGTGCCTTCTGCATTCCTCTCGGTATAATCAGCTGTCCTAAACTTTGCTGGCTTAATTACGTGGCCCGAGATACTACCCTCATGGGGATATGTAAACAGTAACCACAAATACGCTGAGGACCTCTGGCCTCTTTGTTTTTATTCCTAACATTACTGGTCCCCATTAAAACTGCTCTTCCCTGACAATGATGGGACGAGCAAGAACCAGAAGTCTAAATTGTGTTTCTGAGCCCCACCCACCACATGGCTTCCACTGAGGCTGGAGATTTACACAGTGTGTCTCTGCCCTAAGTGAGGTAGCAAGCAGGCCATCCCAGCTCATCTCTTGTGATTTATCTGTCTGTGAAAGCTTTCATGATGTTTGCCTAAAAGCTTCATATATATCTAATTTCAGTGATGTCTGTTTCCATTTTCCTGCAGAGAACATTGAGGCTTAAGTCATTTAATTATTCTACCCCTAAGGTAATAGCTGTGAAAGATCCAAATTCAGGGTTGATTAAATTTACTGGCTTAATTTAAGAAAAATTAGGCAATGATTAAGAAGGTCCAGTGTGAATAGGCTCTAACAATCTCTAATAAGGAATAAAGAAAAGGGCCACCTTAGAAGTTGCTGCACAAGAGAGGAGGCCCTGAAATGATTTTGTAGCCAAAAATGTCATTGAAACAGAATAGTTTTATGAAGATACAACTTAATGGGGATGTGAGAGAGTGTGTTAGTGATACATTATTGTATTGTACTTTTGCTATGTAGCAAAACTGTTCATACTTGGAGCAAGGCAGGCAGGTTAGACATATACTATGGGACCTGGGCTCATCCTATGCCTAGGATTCAGCAAGTTAACCCTGTGATAACTGGTAGAAGAGAAGAGAGTGACTCAGATCCATTATAGGCATTTCTCATCTTGCTGAAGGATAACTGGGTTATTTTTTTGCCACAATCCCTTTGCATAGAACTGGCATATTACCCATGTACCACTTTCTAGTAGGCCAAATCAATTTTCAAGAGCAGCCTGTATTGGGTTCAGCCCCTAAGTCTTTAGTGAAAAGGGCTACAATGTTATAGAGAAGGGCACAGATACAGTGAAGAAGAAAGAATTTGCAACACTAATACATTAGTCAAGAAGTTAGAAGAGTTAGTGGGATATGCACTGTGATTAGTGTCTAGTGTGTATGCACTATAAGTTCCAGACCCTCCACTCCCTTTAACTGGTTCCTCACTTTAACTGGTCGTTTCTGGATCAACAGCACAGTACCTAGAAAGGGGTTAGAAAGTTGGAATCAGTCTAGACCATATAGGCCACCGATGCTCTCTTGTGGCTCTGAGTCTGACCAATCAGAAGCAAGCAGCTCTGGTCTTTACAGCTTACAGCATATTTTTATACTCCACCTCAGACTCTCAATTGTAACTATGTAGAGGGGAGTGTGATTAGGGTTATGTGCCTCAATTCTTTGCTGTGGTTAGTGAGTAACTTTTTCTCCCCTTTACTCCTATGCCATATATCTTTTCTTTGCCTTCCCTATTCTTCATCTAGCTCTCTTCTGTTATATGTGGACTACCTCAAAAGGATTTGGTACCCACTAACCTAAAGCTGGACTACCAAGATAAAGACCTAGAAGATTTGAGAGGATTGAAGGGTGAGCTCATGGCATTTATGCCCATGGCTCTTTCCCTGTGAGGTCACATTAGCACACTGACACTCTTAACTTGACCCATATGCCTTGGTCTTTCCCTTCCAGGTCTTACCAATCAGTCTCCCCTTCTCATTTCTTCAGGCTGTGGCTAGCAGTGGTCTGTGATTTTTATAATACCTTTCATTCCTCTTTCACTCTGCTATGCATTTCCAATTAGTCCCTTTGTCTATAAACCTTCCTTGATGTATGCTATCTTTGGAGTACCTGATTTCCTACTGATATTTTACCTAACAGAATTCCATGCATAAATAAAACCCACATTCTCCATGAAAGAAATGACTTTAACATATTGTCCTATCATGGTATCCAGTCCAATATCCAGAATATCAATTTGGTTCTGCCATGTTCAAATATAGCTCCTTTTAGACCCAAAATGTATTAACTATAAACAGATGTTGTGTTTTCTTTCCATTGCATAATGTCAAAAGACTAGATGAATAATGGAAAGCCTATAGCACCCAGTAATCAAGTATCTCTCTCACCCCAGACTCATAAGAACCTAAAAACTCAGAATATTACATGATTAGATCTGATTCTATTCTTTAGGAAGAAACCCTTCACCCAAAGTTCTCCAGTACTCTTTAAACTCTTTCTAGCATATTCATTTTTTCTATTACATTCTTTGATAATATTCAATGGCTATTAGAGAATATGTTCTTCTTTGAGACTACACAAGTTTCTCAGTCTGCTTCCTGATTGTACAAGTTTGAAAGTTGTTGAAAATTTCAGTAGCCATAGACGACTACAAAAGGGTTGTCTTATGAGTTGCTTAAGGGTTCTTTCTCAGTAAAACTTCTTAAAAATTCCTCAAGCTTTTTGTATTTACTTCTAGTCATTCCTATATATCAAAAGTCACATGATTGATGTTTTTACTTTATCCAAGATGCATGTTTTTGTTCTTTTCCAACGTAATTGCTCAGTTTTTATCTTAAAAGTTAATGAATCTAGTGAAAATGATATATCAAAAATATTTTCCCTGAAATATTTGAATGATAGAATGAAACTAAAAGCTACTTCAAGCCCCAACAATTATGGTAGAGGGCGCCCATTTCTGTTTTTCTACAGATCTTATATGTATGTGTCATTGTTTATGAAATCATCTTTTTCAAATCTTTGATTCTTTGTCAAGTGTAGCTGTGATAGCAAAACTAAAATTCAGTTTTCTAGTTTTTTTCCATGAGATATATTAACTTAGAAACTGTTTTATCTGGTCCTCACTTAACTTCCTTACACAATAATCTCCCAGATATTTTCTCCCAGAAACACACACACACACACACACACACACACACACGGGCATACACACAATTTACCATGTTCTTAACCTTTGAAACAAGTTTGGTCAATGCCTGCTACCAGTCTACTAAGCCAGAGATAGAATTTTGGTTTTTGATGGGTACACATCTAGATGGGCAGCATATCCACCCCTCTACTAATGTTAGTTTTGGTATATTGCAGGAAGAGTCCCAGAAATCTGACAACTTCTTTAATTTCAAAAAATAATATTGAGAATCAAAGCAGAATGTAAGATCAGGCTCATTGTATAAGCAGCAAATAGCCCTAATATCAATTGCTTTAAAACTACAAATCTCTTTTTCCTTTACTAACTAAAATTTACAGATGAGAGTCACAAAACTATGGTATATTGTTATCGGTTATCCAGTCATAGTAACAATTCTATTACTAGTCAAGGTGATAACTTCAAATTAACCCTGTACACATGGTTAATTTGTACTGCATGGTTTGATTCATTATTCACTCCATGGTCAAAAAACGTGTCTTAACATAGTAACTCATAGTGGCAAACCCCAGTGAGGGTTGGGCATGGAAACCTCATACCTCACATCATCTCTTTACATATAACTAGAAGTGATATTCATCACTTCCATATACATACCGAACACTAGCTTGCTTTCATTGTCTTTGCACAAGTTGAGCCCCGGCCTGGAATGTTGTTCTCCATGTATAGAGAGTGCTCTCTGAGTCTAGTTCTTCAATGAACCCTTCTGTGTGGCTAGGTTCTTTGTAGGGAAATTCCCTAATACCTCTTCCAGTCGTAGATTTCCTCTTTGTGTTGTCCAGAGTGTTATATGCACATTGGTATGATATAAATTGTTATGCTGTGCTATCGCTAACATCTTTACATGTTTTTACTCCCACTACATTTTGAGGTTCTCCAGACATAAAAATAACAAAAATGATAGCCCAGGCTTTCCGAGAGTGTACTGTGTTTTAGACACTGTTGTAATGTTTTTGCACATTGACTCATTTAATCTTGAACAGAACTCTATTATTACTTCCAGGTGAAGAATTTTTCTCAGGTGAGAAAACTCCTTGACAGTAAGGTACTTTCCCAAGGTGAATTTTGACTATCTAAGCATTTTGGCAGCCCTTGACATGCAAGCCTGTTTGATGAACAAAGATTCCTATTACCTTCACATTACTTTGTCATCATTTGCTATATGTAAGCACTATATTCCACAACCATCTTTTTCTATAGAAGAGCACTGATGTATCTGTGATCTATTAGACATTTTTGTATTGGATCACATACCACTGTCTTCTTCTGAGTCGTGTTGTGGATGAATCTATAAGCCTAACTTTAATGGAAAGCTTATATACCCTACTACTACTTCCTGGTATACTTCAGAAAGATCTCAGAAACCTAATAACCATCTTAATTTCAAAAAGGAATGCTGAATATAGATATATATGATATAATGTAAGCTTAGGCTCATACTATAAGAAGCAAATAACTCTAATAACAGTTGCCTTAAAATGACGAATAGTTCCCTCTGTTAGTTCAAAGCTATGGACAAAAGTAAGTCTCGGAACCCTGGTACATTGCTATCTGGTGTTGAGACCCAAGATTTCTCTGTTATATTGTTTGTACCATGCAGATGACATTTAAGACATAACTCAAGTGATGCTAGCCAAGAGGACTATGGGAACATTTACTGATCCTGTCTCATTCCAGCTCGAATGCAAGAAGGCAAAGGATACTTCCAGAAGTAGGATCATGGTTCTTGCAATTGCATCTGCTGGACAGAAGTTACTCACATGGTCATTGAAGAACAAGAAAAACTAGAATATATCACATTTATCTAGGAAGTTCCTTAGCTGGGTGGAGTGAGGATTTCATTTCTGACTAGGTAAAATAGTTTAAAAATTAGTAACATTTTTATTTAGCTGGAAAAGCATCTGTTTTCACTCACAGCTGGCTGTCATTGCTATCTGAGAGGTGACTGTGTCTCAGACAAGTGATCAAAGTACATCAAAAGCTATGTTCCTGCTTTTCTTACAGTCATCTCACCATTTGTATTATTATTATTATCAGTCTTTGCATGATTATTGTATCAGTCTGCACTTCACTTGTGGGAAGACAATTTGAAAACATACTATTTTAGTAGAAAACTAAAATTCAACTTTCAAAATAGACCAACGATTGGCTCATACACATTTGTCATGGAAAAAATAGAGCCTAGTGAGAATGCTAGCTTACTAAAATACAGAGACTGCTATTTATTTTTCATGTTACATTGCCATTCTGTATTTTAAAATCGTGTTTTTAATGTAACTCTCCCTTTCTCTCTAAAACAAAAGTTAGCACTTGAATGGTACTACATATGTCAACTCAGTGCTATAGGGGCAGTACATCCTGATACAAACAGATATAAGTCATTAACTTACAAAGAGCATGTACAACAACTTTATCAGTCACTCCTTCACCTCATTAGTACAGATGGTTTTCCAACTATTTCTCAATGGCCCTTGAAGTTAGGCAGGGGCAGGTTCCTGGGATTTGTACATAAGGGGGGGCAAATATACCTTCATCCAGTTTCTTCCCAAGCCATGAGAAAGACTGAGACTCTGTGAACACCCTTCTTGGGGTAAGAGAATCAATCACAGAGAAGTCCTGAAGGTTTTATAAGTCTCTTTCTTAAGCTTTTACTTTTCAACAGACTCTTCCATGTTTACAATGCACTGTACTAAATGTCTAAGGCATGTGACCAAAAGTCATTATAAGTATTTTAGATGACAAAACCTTGTTATGCATCCTTTGAAGCTGAACAAAAAGATGACTGAGACATGATAAGGAACTTACCTACACTTAGGCAGTAGAACTGAAACCAGAACGTCAGAATGTTTTCCCATTTGTTCCTATTTTATAAATTTTTAATGGTTCTGGTACACAAACTACATAAACAAGCATCCACACCTGTTGTTAACTTCTGTTATTGTTCACCTCATGCCATGGAACTTTGTAGGCTTGTATTACTGACTATAAAACAGTACTCCTTAGATCCAATAATATATACTATAGAACAATTGTTTCTAAGACAAAAAAATGTAATATGTCAATGAAAAGAAGTACATAGCCATGAAAATTATTATTGACATATTTGGAAGACTGATGGGCTTCACACAATAAGTAATGGATTACTGAAGATCAGATGGTAAATTGGAAACGGTTAGGAGTAAAATACATTTTTTAACTTCCATGTTTTCTATAATGGTTATGTACTACAGTGATGATTCAAGGAAAAAAAACAATATCACAGTGAAGATTCATAAGTAAAGTTACTAAGGACTAGAAGAGTGTGTCTCGTTTCACAGGGTCAAAATCAGAAGGTTGGATGGATTCTTAGTCTTTAGCTAGTAGCTAGTTAGTCTTTAGCTAGTAGCTAGTTAGTCTTAGCTAGTAGCTAGTTAGTCTTTAGCTAGTAGCTAGTTAGTCTTTAGCTAGTAGCTAGTTAGTCTTTAGCTAGTAGCTAGTTAGTCTTTAGCTAGTAGCTAGTTTCCAAGCAGCTCAATAGATTTTATTACTAGTACTTTCTCTGCCTCACTGAGCGGAGTAAGGGAATTCAAGAAGCCAGAATTCGAGGCTGTGCTTACATGGCCAGCTAACCTGGAAAGCTACTAAAAGCGAAGAGTTACTGGCGTAAGAGTTACTGTTAGAATTAGAGAATTAGGGGCACTATATCCTAGAACCAGCAACCTGAGTGGGAAGATGCAGAGGTCTAGGAATTACCATCCATCTTTGTAAATAGTCTTGCCTATTAAAACTAAACTGGCAAGGATCCTTGCCCACAGAAAGGGAAATAAGCATGATGAACCAGCCCAAAAGGAAATTTACCAAAAAAAAAAAAAAAAAAAGCTGGCTCCTGCCTCTTCCAGCCCTCAGCTAGGGACAAGGTTCCTTCACAGAGTCCCCTTGTGACTTGGGACACATTTCTTAGCTTTCCTGACCTCTTTGTTTTGAAGATGAAGCAGTCTTCCGTCTCTATCCTTCTCCAGGACCTTACCAAACATATACTGAAAGTCTTTTGTTTTATCACCAAAAGCTTTGCCCACTTATCACATTAAGGAATGCCTTCTAGGGTGGGAAAGCATTCATTCTTCCCCAGAGAGACTGTCCATGCTGCATAGCTCATTGCAACTATGCTAAATATTCTCTCAGTTGGTTGAAAAAATATAAGCAGTATCAGATGAACCTACAGAAGGCCAGGCATGTGTTTTCACAATACTAGACTTCTAATGAAATTCAAATCGCCAGATTCTTTAACTTTCCTAAACACTATCTCTGCCCAGAGGGTGTACTCTGTGAAGACTCTGTTGGTGACAGCAGCTGGCTGTTTCGGACAGAAGGTGGCTGGATTCTGCAATGCAAAAGCGAGGATCTGAGAATCCAGTGGGTGGATGACCAAATGCTCCTGGGACAATGGCTTATGGCTTTTCTCAGTGGCTCACACCGTGAAAGGAAACCTCTAGCATTTCATAGGATAAGAGGGCATCATAATTAGAGTCACTAAAATAGCTGCGAGGCTGAGCTGCCGATTTGGAAGATGGTGCCCATTCAGAGTGAAAGGGAAGTAAAAGACACTAGGAGGTGGGGGGGAAGGGGACAGAGGCAGTTTCCTTGAAAGACCTGAAAGTGAGCAGCAGGAAAGATGAAAGGATAGGGGTTACACACAATAGCATATTCTTCTCCACAGCACCTAATTCTCCAGCTCAGTATTCATCACTGTCGGGCTCTGTGGAGCATTCAATGGGGGCTTTATGTTGAGCCTCATTATCCACTCAAAGATAGGGGGCACACCATGCAAATGAAGCCAAGCCTACAGATAGGCTGTTAAAATACTGCAATTTGTCAGCATTTAGATAAACAAATGAAGGTCATTCTGTGTGTGGGAGGTGGACCCCCGGGAGCTTTCTGGGTATTTTGACACTTATTGTGAGAAATATCTTAAATGTCCCCAAAGTGGCTCCCTCCTTATCATTTAAAGAGAGGATAAAGAGTTGCTAATTTGCTTATAAGTAAGATAACTGGGAGACTGGAAGAATCTCTGCTTTCATCCTTTCGTCTTTATTCCGCTGATTAATGTCCTCATTAGGCTCAAGCTGCCAGGCTGGCTGTTGCTCACACCGCCTCTAGAGGAGACACCTTTTAAGCCTTTTAATCCATTTGTAGAGGAAAGCTCATGCCCACGCACAAGAATGTGTGTGTGTGTGTGCGCGTGTGTGTGTGCGCTGCAACAGCAGCAGCAGCAGCAGCACTAGCAGCTAGTGATCATTTTAGTGAGTTTTATGTCTAGCCATAAGAGTGTGAAAACATTATTCTCAGTCCACGAAGAAACAAGATTTTAAAGCTCCTGTTTTTGAATTATTGCTTTCATTTTTGCAATAACTTTTGGGGTGTTAATTAAAGAGAAACTAAAATTACCCACGTTAATTGTTCTGCACTTGCAGGCTTCATCCCTTCTGTCTGAGGAGGGGGTGACAGGAGCACATGTTAAAGAAAATCTGCGAAGAGGCCAACAAAGCCGCCTTTGGTGATCTAGTCTATTCTCTGGTTTCTTAAAAGACGTTTAATGATGCTCTGGTGACAGTACCTTAGAAATCAGATCGAATCAATTGTAGCACAATTTCAAAAGCGAGATTATGGGACAATGGGTTCCCATCCCTCCCAGAGCAAGCATGGCCACAAGGCCGCCTGTCTAAGCTTATCCACAGCTGTTGCCCAACCTAAAGCTGTGGGGCACATCTCTACCCTGCCCCAACCAGGAGCCAACCCCTGGTGGCTTGAGCTCCCATCAATCTCCATTTATTCCACAAAGCAAGTATCACTAAAGTCTCATTTGTGATTCTTTGCCACTCGGGCCTCCACACAAACTTTTCTTTGTAAGAGAATGATGTGGAGTTAATTAAGTGTGGTAACTTATATGTAAGGCGCCATTGAGAGCAGAGATGTGGTGCAGATGCGGTGTGAAATGATGGCGAATTACTCTTGTGAAGAACACAAATCGGGGTGAGTGACCATTATTTAGGACCAAAAGAAGTTACTGGGCACTCAATTATCACCCCTTTTGTTAGCACAACGCACCAGATGGTTACAACACTGAAGAGTTTTCTATTATCCTAACATTTTCTTAGACTGTCTTTTCTTCTTCTCCAATTTGCCATAAGATGATTACCTTCTTATGGGGAGTTGATTGTTGGGAAAGATGCTGGGGGTCGTGCACAGATTCCGTGGGGAGCGGCAGGAAAGGGTATGCCTTGAGCAGGAGAGCTGTTGATAGGCTGTCTCTATAACTCTAGCCACACTCCTTCTGCCTGGATCTGCCAGTCCCTCTCTGCCCCCAAATCCAGAGGACACAGTATTCGAATGTGACCGGCTGCTCTGCCTTCTGTCAAGGCATTTCCAGCCAAGTGAGCAGTTTTTTTTTCCTTTCTTTCTTTCTTTTTCTTTTTTCTTTTCTTCCTTTAAGGAGCAGAGAGGTCTCAGTAAAATTAATTCCCACTCATTGGCAGCACTGAGGCGTCAGGTGAGGACAAAAGCAGACGAGCTTTTGAATACAGAGCTAGTCATTAACTCAGAGCACCCAACTCTATCATCCACTCACCCCTTCCTGGCTCCAGAGAGTGAAGGAAAAAATAACAATCCACAGTAAATAAATAAATAGAACTCCCCACCGTGGAAACCCATGAGGCAGCAAATCCGGACTTGGGACTCCCAGAATTGGAGGCGACTGACATGATCTTACGTTCTTCCCACCCTCAAAATCTTTCTTTTCAAAGGAAGAGACACTGGGGATATGGCAAAAGCCATGTTACTGCCTTGTTTATTGGTGAATCACTGTTTTTTTTGGGGGGGGCACATGAAAAAGATTTACTAGAGAAGATCAAGCAGTTCTAAAAATTCCAAATTAGTGGACTCTATAACTCATAGGAAGATGAGACAGCTGCTTCTGACCATGGTTCTGCCCTGGGTCCCATCTTTCTTCCCACCTCTTTAAAGATGGCCTGTCCCTTAGTGAGATTATAATATGCAGCAATTTTCAGACTTCATGCTCAGCCAGCCAGAGACCCTTTACCCTCTCCACCCTGTTGTTATGGTTGCCTCTGTTTGCTAAACACAGTGATGGGCTGCAAGCACTGATGCCTCTGTGACTTCCCTGTTCGAGACAAAGCCAACCCTGGTGGTGTCTGCTGGAAACCTTATCGTGTGGCTTTCAAGGCTGGCACCCACATCCTACTTTGGGGTTAGCCAAATAAAATTATATTTTGGTTTAGTACGGCTAGCTCTGAGGAAATGATGGGTATGATCTCTGGTTCAGAGTTTATGTTTATTTAAACTGTGGACACCATGAGACACACGTCCATTTTCCATAACTGAACAAAAAGCTTCCCCTTCCTACCCACTCCCCAACAGCTTCCAAAAGGAAACTGTCTCTCACATCCTCCTGAGTGAGTTCTTATTTAAGGCTACAGATGCCATAGTATTACTGGGTCGAGCAAAGGCAAATCCAAATGATGCCAAATTATAACGTAAAAAGTAGACACTAAACACCAAAAGATATTTATTACACACAAACACATAAAGCCACAAACATGCATTGCAGAGATCTAGTTTCAACCTTGACTTTCCTGTAATAAATGAAACAGGCTGTACTAGCAAAATGAATAATCAAGTGGTGATAATGTCTGGTTTGCTTAGATTGCATCAGAAACAGACCTTTTCCTCTAATAACAACAGCAATACAAAGGACTCATCAGAAATTTCCCCAAACCTGACTTTGGCTGCAAATTAAAAATGTTACATGTCCTAGGCCCAGTTATATTTCCATAATCAAATTCTGCTTTTATCTGTTTCTAAAATGGATTCTAAATGTGTGGTGAATATCTTTTTATATGATACAGTAATCAACTTGAGAGTTGAGAAAAGGGTTTAGGTAACACTTAAGGAATAATTATAATTTTATGCTTCTTGTTAATGCCAAATAAATTCATGAGGTTTAAGTGACACTTGAAATCCATGTCACAGTGCTGGTGACTGTATCTAGAACATGAGGTGCACAAATCAGACAAGAGACTGTCAAAACTCTCAAGTTCTCTATGCCACTGGAAAAGCCCATCCTTTTCACTCTTCAGCAGGGGGTTATTGTCTTGAATAGAGCTCCTTGCCTTTTCACTCAGTCCAGTCATGGCTAGAAGAGAGCTCTCTAGTGCTCACACACATTTAGACATAAAGAGTGACAAAGATCTGGCAGCAAAATAGGTAAAGGGACACATTAGCTGGGGCTGGGTGGAAAGCGATCACACACAGCTAAGAATTTGAAAGTATTGTCTTCACCCTCTTAATTTTTAAACTCTTTAATGTATAAGGAAGACACAAGCCAGATTCATCTCCATGTCCTCTGTGATAAGTTTTAACATCAATAAATCAATGGTAGGAACTAAGGTATAAGATATCTTGAGAGAATATTTGGTAAGATAAATGACAGAAACCTAGGTAATTCTTCTCATTGGGTAAATTATTTAAGAAAGTTGAGGACCTAAACTATTACGCAAATTTCTAATTTTCAATGATGGAACAACTTTAGAAATATTGCAAAAGCTAAGTTAAAGTTGCTCTTGGGATAAGGCAGGACTATGAGCCAGGATAGTGTTCATGATGGAGTATTACAATTCAAATTATCTCAGCCAAAGCAAAGTATTTCAAGATCAAATAGATAAGAAAACTAAAAGAGCTGAGGCAAGGGGTGATCTTAGAGGTGAGTGCGGAGCTTGGATGAGTCTGCGTGCTGCAGGATCCTGTAAAAGGCTTTGAAGATGTGTGGGCAGAATGTAGATGACGCTTCCATACTGGTTTATCTCTGACTGAGGCCCCACTTTTCTTTTGAAAATGGTCTTCAGTACTACTGATCTATTCCCATTTAAAACACTGAGCTCTGTTCCATTTGCTTCTAATAAGAACATCGGGGTTATCAGGAAAAAATTACAACTCAAGATAAAAGTTCTACTAAATCTACGATACTTTGCAATATCTTAAATTTTAAGCTGAGCTTAAAGAAGTCTGTCAGAGGGGTCAAGGATACCACAAGAAAACCTACAGAATACACTAACCTGAGCTCACAGTGGCTCAAAGAGATTAACCTGACAATCATGGAGCCTGCATGGTACTCATCTATGCCCTCTGCATTTATATAACTCTTGGGTACCTTGGTCTTCTTGTGGTACTTACTTTGGGAACAGGGGCTCTCTGTGTCTCTTTTTACATGTTTTGGGGACCCTTTTTCTCCTACTGGGTTGCCTCATCTAGCCTAATATAAGGGGATATGTCTAGTCTTACTTCAAGTTGATATGCCATGTTTCATTGATATCCATGGGAGGCCTGCTCTTTTCTGATAGGAAAGAAAAGCTGAGTGGATTATGGGAGAGGGAAAGTGGGGGGACGACGACTTGGAGATAAGAAGGAGGGAGGAAACTGCTATTGGGATGTAATATATGAGAGAAGAAATTTTTAAAAATTAAATAAAAATAGTAAGTTGACCCATTGCTAGTTGAGGATTACCTATAAACATTCTCATTTCTGATTTTGCATTTTGGAAAATAGAGTTTGCTTTCTTAGTGTCTTTTTCTTTAATTTTTACTTAAATAAAATATTTATTTTAGTTTTGGGACTATGGTACAATTACACCATTTTCCCCTCTCCCCTTTTCCTCCCAAACCTCCCATACACCCATCTTTGTCCTCCTTTAATTCTGTGTTCACTTCTTAAAACAGCTGTTGCATGCATATTTGTATATACATATATATTCCTAAACACATAAACACAACTTGCACGGTCTGTTTAATATTACTCGCATATGTTTTCAGAGCAGATCATTTGGTACTGTCTAGTCAATCGGTGTGTTTTCCCCTGTGACAGACTACTTCTCCTAATCACAGCATTTCTTAGTTGCCTGTAGATTTTTGAGTCCTCGTGGGTGTTGCATGTTTCATCTCCACATGGCCTCTCCTGTTGTCCTTGTTCAGCACATACTTAGGGGATTGTGCTGTTGAGACTTTATGAGTGTAGCTTGTGGCATTACTAAAAGACACACCCTCACAGCATACTTCCTGGTCCTCTCTGGCTTTTTAAAACCTTTTTGCCTCTCTTCCACAATGATCCCTGAGCTTAAAGGTGTTTTGTATTTTTAGGTATTGAACCCCACAATTCTGCATATTTATGGGTTGTGGTTTTCTGCAATGGTCTTCACGTGTTGCAAAGAGAAGTTTCCACGATTATAGGTGAGGACTACAAATATCTGTGGGCACAAGGACAAATATTTAGAGTGTAGTTAGGGATTTATGTTAGTTGAGCAAAGTGACAGTTGTGAGTTCTTCTCTAAGATTCTAGAAGTTCTTCTCTAGCCCCAGGTAGTTGGTTGCCTTCCCAGTACCAGACACAAGTTTCTTCCTGTTGTGTGGGTCTTAAGTCCGATTAAAGAACTGCTGGCTATGTGACCCACTACTGCACCCTTTGGATTACTGGGACATTGTTGTGGTTTATATGCTCATACCTGGGTAGGACTATAAGTTGTGTCTTTTCTTTGGAAGCATGTAGGGTGGGTGCCTTCTGGCACCATTAAAACTTGCCTTCAAGGAGGAGGCCCTGTGTCTGAAATACATAACATCTTCAGCAATAGGAAAGTTACTCTCATGCCCTTTAAGGAAACAGTGTTTTAATTTTAAATATTATTTATCAGCCACATTGAGCTAAATCTACATACCTAATATTTGCTTACTTAAGCATATAATTTAATATTTAGTGTTTATGAAACATTGCATCTATCCTCACTGCCCAGTTTTAGAATTTTTTAATGAGCCTCTAAATTCCATTTGCACATTTCCAGTCCATTCCTATTCTTACCTGGGTTCCCTAAGACCATGGGAAACCATATGCTAGTTTTATGTTAATTTGATGCAAGCTAGAGACACTTAGGAAGAAGGGGTCTCAAGTAAGAAAATGCATCCATGGTTTGTGCATTTTCTTGATTAATGATTGATATGGAAGGGCCTAATGCACCCTGGGTAGGGGCAACCCTGGGGAGATGATCATGAGTTGTGTCAGAAAGCAGGCTGAGCAAGCCATGAGGAATCAGCCAGAAAGCAGCTCTCCTCCACCACCTCTGCTTCAGCTCCTATCTGGAGTTTCTGCCTTAAGGCCCAGGCCTGACTCTCCTGGATCATAAGTGTAACGTGGAAGTTTTAATGAAATAAACCATTTGGTCCCCATGTTGTTTTGGGTCATGGTGATCTCTCAGAGAGTTAGAAATCCTAAAAAATTACACCACATAGAAAATCCTGTTATGGAAAGAAACACTAAGAATTTGAAAAGAGAGAGAGGGAGGGAGGAAGAGAGAAGAAAAGGAGAGAGACAACTTTTGGGTTCAGGATCAATTAGGAGGCTTGTAAGACACCACTTTGGGACTATCTGTGTTGATTTTTTTCTTTTCTTTTTAAAAATTTATTTATTTATTTAACTCTATATTTTATCCCCCGTCCCTGTCCACCCTCCAACTGTTCCACATTCCATACCTCCTCCCCACCCCTCTGTCTCCATGTGGATATCCCCACCCCCAACCCACCTGACCTCTAAACTCTCTGAGGCCTCCAGTCTCTTGAGGGTTAGGTGCATCATCTCTGAATGGACACAGACCTGAAAGTCCTCTACTGTATGTGTCTTGAGGACCTCATATCAGCTGGTGTATGCTGCCTGTTTGGTGGTCCAGTGTTTGAGAGATCTTGGGGGCCCAGTTTAATTGAGACTGCTGGTGCTCCTACAGAATCTCCCTTCTCCTCAGCTTCTTTCAGTCTTCCCTAATTCAACAACAGGGTTCAGCTGCTTCTGTCCATTGAGTGCAAATATCTGTATCTGACTCTTTCAGCTGCTTGATGAGTCTTCCAGAGTGCGGTCATGCTAGGTCCCTTTTTGTGAGTGCCCCATAGCCTCAGTAATAGTGTCAGGCCTTGGGACCTCTCCTTGAGCTGGATTCCACTTTGGGCCTGTAGCTGGACCTTATTTTCCTCAGGCTCCTCTCCATTTCCATCCCTGTAATTCTTTAGACAGGAACAATTATGAGTCAGAGTTGTTACTGTGAAATGGTGGCCTCCTCCTTCATTTGATGTCCTGTCTTCATGCTGGAGGTGGGCTCTATACATTCCCTCTCCCTACTGTTGGACAATAGAACTAAATGGAGAATTCACAACAGAGGGATCTATAATGGCTGAGAAGCACCTAAAACAAAATGTTCAAAGTCCTTATTTATCACAGAAATGCAAATCAAAAATACCCTGAGATTCCACCTTACACCAATCAGAATGGCTAAGATCAAAACCTCAGTTGACAACACATATTGGCAAGGATGTGGAGAAAGAAGAAAAGTCCTCCATTGCTAGTGGAATTGCAAACTGGTACAACCAATCTGGAAATCAGTCTGGAGGTTCCTCAGAAAATTGGAAAGAGATCTACCTGAAGGCCCAGCTATACCACTCTTAGGAATATACCCAAAAGATGCCCTACCTTGCCACAGGGGCAAGTGTTCCATTATGTTCATAGAGGCCTTATTTGTGATAGCTAGAAGCTGGAAACAACACAGATGACCTATGACAGAAGAATGGATAAAGAAAATGTGGTTCATTTACACAATGGAATACTACTCATCTATTAAGAATGAGGACAACCTGTGTTTTGCAAGCAAATGGATGGCACTAGAGAATATCATCCTGAATTAGGTAACTCAGACCCAGAAGGACATGCATGGTATCATGTTATGTACTCACTAATAAGTGGATGTTAACCTGCTAACCAAAAAAACCAAACCAAACAAACAAACAAACAAAAACAAACAAGGGCAGAATACCCAAGATACATACAGTCCACAGAACTCAAAAAGGTCAACTAGCTGAAGTGTCCAAATGAAGATGCCTCAGTCCCACTTGGAAGGGAGAAGAAAGCAATCACAAGTAGGGAAGGAGGAAAGGACCTGGGAGGGAAAGTGGATAGAGAGGGAAGAGACTGGAGGGGAGAGGGGAACCTGATCTGGTATTGTGTGAGGGAAAAGGACTGAAGCCCTGAGGGCCAGCAGAAAGAATGGAAGCAGGTAACCTTGGGGGATAGGAGTTTAGGGATACCCTACAGAATGCACCAGAGACCTGGGAAGTGAGAGACTCTCAGGACTCAATGGGGATTTTTTTCTAACGAGTATTAACCTAGACTGGGGACTTGTACTAAACATGGGTGTCATATTCTTGTACCATTGCTCAACCTCTTGGACAACAATGATGACCTGATATACTCAAACCTTGGAAACCAGGAATCAGAATCAATCTTTTCTCCCTTAATTTGTTTCTGTCAATAATTCTGTTATAGCAACATGAAAAGTAAACTAAGAGGTATTGTTCGTACAAAGGAAGAGAAGCAAACCTGGTTAGTGTATTACAAAGTCTAAGATGTGGGTGGAGAACAGGTAGAGAAAAGAAGAGGTGGGCATAATGTGTGCTCAGAATACAACAGGACATATGTGCATTTGAAACTTATGGGGGTGAACCTACTCTGAATCATTCTTAGGGAGTAGACTGGAGAGACATAGCTGGAGAATGACTGAGTAGGTGGAATGAGACCTACTTGGAAAGAGTGCAGGTTTTTCATAAATAGTGAAATGATAGCTTAAGTTGAAGCAGTGATTAAAGATTTGGAAGTATACAATATTGAGATTTATTAGCAAAAACAAAAACAAACAAACAAACAAACAAACAAAAAAACAACCAAATTGTGGTTAGATTGAGGAGCAATGAAATGAAGGATAATTTCCATAATGTTATAAAAGGCATGGTTTGGGATGAGGAGCTCAGATGTCCAGGCTGTAAGTTATCTTGGAAAAGAAGGATGTGTTGGGTCTTTAAGATACTTCATTGAAGTTAACTTGTATAATTATGGATATTTCAAAGTTTAAGTACAGGAATTAAAGATCAGACTCTAAATCATAGTGATGGATATTTAAGGAGAAGTATGCAACTAAAATATTTTAGAGAGATTATGAATTAAGAAAAGAAAATCTAGTCAGCAAGTAGAGAAAAGGATCCAGTCCTAAGTTCAGATAAAGCCTTTCACGAATGTGAAATGTTGATACAGAAGCTATGGGGAACTCGTGTGCCAAGAGGGAAGAATCAATAACAAGTGTGGCTGTGAAAAATGACAGCAATGAGTAAATATCTTTTGAATTTAATGGTCTTTAGTCACAATGATCAGAGCTTATTTCAGGGGGTACTGGGCCATGCACTTACTGGAATGAATTGGCTATTATATCTACAGATTTCCAGCCCCAGCAGATTTCTTATCCCCAACAAAAGAAATCATTGAAGATAATGTACCTAGTTGATTCTTGAGTAATTGGAGAGTAGACCCAATCATCAATATCACTTGTCAGGGTAGCCACAAGCCAGATTTAAAGTATTTTCTCAACTCTAATAATTCACATTGTTTCTTTCTTCATGTTGCTGCTCTTTGCATTATATTAGAATATAATATTGACTCTCAAAAATGTTTGTTTTTGAGTTGAACTAAAGAACTGATACTTGATTTTCTTTTTATACTGTTCATCTCTAAAATAACTGATACTTGGAATTCCAACTTTAGAAAGTTGTAAGGAGGTGTGAGGTTTTCTGCTTGATTTAAGAAGGTGTCTTACAATATATCCCAAAGAGAAATATGAATGAGTTCATATGAAAGACACTCTAATGAATGATTAAAATACTGTTATGAAAATATATAATGCCAGTATTAAAAGTTGGCCATCCGTACAAATAAAAAGCTGTTTCAAAATTTAAACCTGTTATTTACCAAATAAAAACCAAATCCCGTAAATATCTTCTTCAAATTTTAGATCAACTTATCTTTGAAAGAAAATGTTACCCCATCTATACACAACTAAACCTGAAGTTAGCCTGAAGAAAATGTTCTCATAGCACAAACGCACTTTGAGTAATTTATAAAAAAGAAAAAAAGAAAGAAAAATGTTTTAGCTTGTTTTGTACATATCAGAATGATCATTACATCATTTACCAAAAAAAAAAAATCAAACTCAAAAATTGGAAATACATAAAAGTATATGTAAAACTGTTCACAGGAAAGTATAATTACAACAATACAATCGTTCATACTGAAAATCTTATATGATATGGAAGTGGGTGCTTGTGAATATCCAGCCAGGATCTTGCATGTATGTTTCACCATAGTTTATGAGACATATGAGTCAATGAGTCACTCCGTGGGTAGTTATCGTGAGTATCAAGCACACACTGTCTTAGCCATTGGACAAAAGTGGCAAGATTATCCCTGGTCCCGAGCTTACATTCTCTGAGAATGCAATGTATGAATGTCTGACTTTAGCAGAAGTCAGTGAGAACGAGTGGTTCTGTGATGATGAAAACTTCATCCAGGTGGGGAAAACAGGAGTAAGAGTGGGACTACTGCAGATAAGTTGGTGATGGGAGCTCACTAGGAATTGGTTGTAAAGGAATCAGAAAAACTCAAAGAAGCAAGCCTAGACAACCAGGAAAGAACTGTGTTAAAGCACAGTTCATTGCAGCAAATATGAGTGAGCTCTAAAACATATATAGTATATGCTTAGCAAAGCAAAGTCCTCCCAGCCCCTTAGTTCCGAAAACATTGAGGATACAGAGTATGGTGTTCTGAAGATATTCTCAATCACAGCAACCAAGGAAGAAAAATATACTTTCTATGAGCATCTCCTCTTAGTGATTTAGTTTGCAAATTTTCTGCAGTTTCATTGAATTGAACCAGAAAGGCATCACTGAATAGATCTATTGCTTTGGGAAATCAAGTTAGAAGCAGCTTGAAATCTGGCTTCTCCTTGCAGTCAATATTGCCACTGCTGATGAGAAACATCTGTCAACCCAAGATATAGAGGCAATCCATTCAGACAGAGCAAGGTATAGGTACACACACACACACACATACACACACACAGACACACACACACACAGACACACAGAGACACACACAGAGACACACACACATGGACACACAGACACACACAGACACACACACACAGACACACACAGACACACACGTGCGCGCACACACACACACACACACACACATATATATATATATATATATATATATATATATATATATATAATGAAAACCATAAGGTAGAGGAGGTAAGAATTGTGTATAATGACATTCATGTGTCAAAGATGTCATTCTTCTCTCTTAACATATTCTTGTAGACCTGTAGAACTATAGCAGCTTTCTCTGAATTTTTAGTTTTGGAGAGAGACTTTCTGTTTCACATTATACCCAACTGGTCTTCATTCACATGAAAACAAAGATGTGGACACATTCTCCTCGTGCAAAATCATGGCCCCTTTTCTAGCTTCCTGCTCACTGACCAAAGCCACATTCAACTCAATGGCATGTCTTATGTGATCTACAGTTCCCACGATCCCCCAATACCAACAACTTGTAAGGCTTGAAAAATTGACATGCACATCAAATATGGGTTATTGTATGTTCCAGAAAAAATGAGCATGTTTGGCAATAATAATTCCACAACCCCTGTAGTGATAATTAAATAGAATGTAGTAGCTGATTTGCTGATGTGTAGTGCACATCCCCTACTTCACTGTGTGTATTATATATTCTATTTCATCTCTTCATTTCGTTTCAAGCCTTCATTTGTTTCTATAAATATTAGCTGCTATGTGTCTTCCTTTAATCTACAATCATCCTCTTGGCAACTCTTTTACCCCCAATATTGATAATGACATTGAGATTGACATCATATTGTTGTACCCATCCTATGAAGAACATTATCTAATACTTTATATGAAAAGTTCTTTTACCCCAAATAACATGGAAAAGCAACAGAGTAATGGTAGATATAAAAGTAAATTGTCTGTTACAAGAACAAAGTTAAGGTTATGTGTGCCTCTATGGGGAAAGGAAACTATATTCCAGATGACTTTCGATATTTGGCTTCATGTCTATCCTATGGTAATGAGCTATCAAGATATTTTAGCACAGAAAGTTTCAAGCCAAGTGTTCAACCATCTGTCTTGATCTTTCCCTAGACTGTACGTACTTGAGGACAACAGACAGATGGTTTTGTTTACTGGTGTTTACCTAGTGGTATGTCCCTGACACATGGGAGACTCTCAGAAGACAAGTTTCTAGACGCTTGAGAGTTACAGTCTCCCCATGCATGAGAGCTTCTCATAGCATATGTCTCCAGCCAGGTCTGCCTCACAGATTTCCAGACAATTGAGTCAGAGCCACACATTACAACTTCTTGAGTGGCTACAGAAATTCCTCTTCCACTGAAGTTGCTGAAAATGGTTGCGGTACACAGAGAGGAAGAAAGATTTATGATAGAGGCAGCCAACTCTCTGTGCATCGAAATACCATCTTCTTTTTGTTCAACCTTGAAACATCTTCATCTAATTAGTTATTCTTCAGCTTGTTTCCTGAGGCTGATGAACAGCTGGCTTGTACTTAAAGCCAGACAAAGGGCTAAGTTGAGGCAGACATTTTGTATCTACTGCTGAATCTAACAGCTCTGGGGTATATTTTTAAGAATCTTGTTATGAGATTACCTCTATTATTACCACCTGTGACCTTCTCTTTGATAGCTTTCCATGTTTAGTGAGACTACTCTATTCCATTCTGAGCACTAATTTGGAAGGAGAAAGTCACTTAGTTACATGTGAACAAGATCTAGATCAGATACACACCAAAAATATAAGCCATGGAAGACAATGTGGGATAGACATTTTCTTTTCTTTGTATACATTCTCCTTCCCATATTTTAGTCAGGCACTTTAGCCATATAGTACCATACCTCAAGAATTTAGGACAGGCTACAAGAAATCTTCAGGAAGGTCATGGCTCTTTGCCCATTGGAGTTTTGTGTTTTAGTGTGAGTTAGGGTAGGGGTTTGAGCCTTAACAAAAAAGGATAAATTGAAATAAGAAATCTTCCTAAGAGGGTATAACTACCTGGAGGGAGTAAGTTAAGAAGGGAACTTATTTATTTTGGTTCAGTATTTGAGGGAATACAGTCCACAATGTTGGAGAAAACATGATGACAGGAGCTTGTTCACACCCTAACAGTAGGAATGAAAGACAGGGCCAATGTTAGGGTAGAGATCTAAATTACAAGGCTTAAGTTCCTATGACTCACTTCTTTAGTGGGTCCCTACCTTCAAACATGTTTATAGCATCACAACCTCGAAGTTTCAGCTGGAAATCAAAAATCCAACTAAATGAGCCTGAGAGGAACACGTCCCATTCAATCTATACAAACGACTACAACAAAATACTGAGACAACAGACTTACCGAGATAAAGTTTATCCTGCCCCATGATTTCAGAAGCTGTAGTTCATGGTGACTTTTCTCTGTTGCTTTGGGTCTGTGACTATTACAGTAGATTGTGGTGCAAGAGTTGGCTGGCTCAATGTATCACGGAAAGGGAGATGGTGACAGAAGAGACCTGTGTAAGCATGGCATCTGAGAGGTTAAGCAGAAAGAGAGAAAAAGAACATAGCCCCAATGTCCACACCAGAAACATACTACCAATAACTTCTCTTTCTCATACTGGGCCACAATTTTAAAGGTTTTACCATGTCCCAGAAATACCAAATTCAGTAACAAAACCTTAACCTCTAGCCCTTTGGAGGACAGTAAGGACCCCGGGTATCACAAATGGATCGGTAGCTACAGGCTGGACTGCCTGAAGTATAAACATTTACCCTATACTTCAAGGCAGTACCCTGATAAGGGCTAAAACCTAAGGGATGCAGAGTTATTGTTACTCTAGGGATCAATCCACTTTCCTTATTTGACTCTGAAGTTTAGCTATAGTCAACCTGAAAATATTACATGCACTTGTACTGTGACAAAATGTATCCCAAGGACTTTTTCTGTATTATCTATAGATAGCTAAAGTCCTCCAGGAAAATGCTCAACCCAGTAGCAGATGTTGATGAATCAATAGTTCAGCAGGATGGGAATGCAGGACTCAGAACCTAAACACCACACTGGTTTTAAGTTGAAATGAAAGTCATGTTGATAAGTGTAATGTAAACTATTTCTGCAAGCAAAACATCCAAGGTTTGCAAGTGTTGCTTTTCAGTACTCAAACAAAAGATAGGATTCATATGTTGTTTAACCTTATTAAGTTGATATCCTCATAACATAGCTAATTCCTTGAAGACATAGTTCTCTCATTCACAATTTCTAGAGGAGTTCAAACAAAGGACAGTCTGTATCAGGAGTCCATATGTCAACAAACCCACTAAGGTTGGTTGCAATAGACTGATTGCAAAGTGGCTCAATATTGCAATCTCCCTGGATTCTCCATTTTGTAATGTGACTGTCACTACTCCTATCATGTGGTAGGCTCTGAACTCAGGCCTGTTGAACCTCAATAGCCTTTGTGAACAGTGATAGAAAGGAATAGTATACTTGTTTGGAACTTGCAATGCAATATCAACACTTGGACCTCTAGATCACCATGAGAGCAAGTTCTAGCTAGACTCCTAAAGGTAAAGAGATCATGTGGAGTAGAGATGAGACCTTCCCTAAAAGAGGAGCTCTTTACCTGAAGACCTCAGGTGTTAAGCCCAAAGCAACAAAACTCCCAAGGCCACCTACAGAGAGGAGAAATCATAAATGGTGTTTGCTTTAAACTACTATGATTTGTAACAGACAGCCAGTGTATTAGACAGAACTATTATCAATAGATAATGGGAGAATGTGACTAGTAGTCTACAGAAGTAGCTCTGTAGAATGGGTAGTTTCAGAGAACTCTACTAATTGTTCCAAGGAAGGTTTTAGAGAGGTTTTTGTTTTGTTTTGTTTTGTTTTCAGGACATTGGATTCAGCCATTCCAGTTTACCCATCACACCTTGGCTGCATTAGCTGTCCCCTCACTTTCTTTCAGCATCCCTTCCCTCATTCTGTTCAAGCTCCCACTGTTTCTGAGGAAGTGAGAACAGCTGTGCATTTTTGGTTCAGGCCTCTGTGAGAATCTGGGCCCCTCAGTTTATCACCATTCTCTGCTCCAGGTCTGCCAATTCAACATTCAAAGCTTGTGTTTCCTTCATGTGAACTCTGGGATCCAGATTCTCTGATCCTTTGGGCACAAGTGCTTATTGGGCTGGGGAGTCTCCTTGATTCCAACAAAGCAAAGCGAGTTTGCTGTTACTGTAGTCTCAGACACTGCTTCAGTACAGAATGAAACTCCGATGAGAAAGGGAAGCATCTTCATCCTTCAGTTTCCACCCTAGGCCTGTAAATGCCCTTCTGCTTCCCAGGCTCCTGGATACAGAGCCTCAACTTCCTGTCTCTCTCCAAAGCCAGTACTGCTTTTCCCAGGGGCTGGGGAGTCAAATTTGAAAGGGTCAGTCCCTGGAATTCCTTGTGCTAACAGTAGGGAGACAACCACCCTTGTCTGCTAATTGGCACAGGAAATGAGCAAAGTTGACTATGTGGGTCTCCTGAGATTAGAAACCTTTAAAACAACAAGCTTAGTTGAATTTGTCTTAGAAAGGGCTGTGGGAGACGGTCTAGAAACCTGAGAGCTACCTGGGAAATTTAATGAAAAACTTAGGGGTCTTTTGATTTTGTAAAATAAGAAAAGTCAAACCAAACATGAGGAAACTTTTCCTAAATATTAGAGACTCCAAAGTCTTCATCAGATCTTAATCTATTTTTGTATCCTGGTGTAATAAGTGCTTCCGAATGCAGCCCATGTAGTTTACGTTCCCATCCATGCCTCCTATGTCTTCCTAACTGCTGTAAAAGTTCTGAGAGCCTCACAGCCTGTCTCTCGTTCTCCCCTCCCTCCTCCTCTTCCCTTCCCTTCCTCCCCTTCCTCTCCCCTTCCAACACTTCTCCCTCCTCTAATATTTTAGCTTCCTCCCCATCTTTTTCCTTCTTCTTCTTCTCCTCCTCCTCCTCCTTCTTCCCCTAACCCCTTCCACCCGCTCTGGCTCTGGTAGATATTTATTTTCAAGGACTCTTCCTTAGGTTTCAAAACCATCAGAGTCCTTAAAACAAAATAATTAGGACAAGTAAATTTGTTTAAGGGGGTTAGCTAAAGAGAGATTCAAAACTCTTTTTTTTTTTAAATTTAAATGAATAAGGATTTATTTTGCCTCACAAATCCATAGGATAGCACCATTTATATACATATTTTCATTATCTTTTTAATTAGGTATTTTCTTCATTTACATTTCCAATGCTACCCCAAAAGTCCCCCAAACCCTTCCCCCCTCCCCTCCCCCTCCCACTTCTTGGCCCTGGCATTCCCCTGTACTGAGGCATATAAAGTTTGCACGACCAATGGGCCTCTCTTTCCACTGATGGCCAACTAGGTCATCTTCTGCTACATATGCAGTTAGAGACACGAGCTCCGGGGGGTATTGGTTAGTTCATATTGTTGTTCCACCTATAAGGTTGCAGATCCCTTTAGCTCCTTGGGTACTTTCTCTAGCTCCTCCATTGGGGGCCCTGTGATCCATCCAATAGCTGACTGTGAGCATCCACTTCTGTATCTCACAAAATGAAAAGACCAAACATGCGTACCACCCACCTTTTGCTGCTTTCAGTAGAACACTCGGACACTTTTGCTTATAAAGCAATTAATTTATATTTTGCTGGTGTTTTGTTTTGTTGTTCTTTTTGTACAGTGCTTGACTCAGTCCTGGGCACAGAATAAGCACTTAATACATATTTGCTGATGTGAGTTGAAGGCCTTGATTTATTTCCTACAGATTAAGCAGTTTTGACACCATAATCCCTAAATAATTCCCAGGAAGTGCCTTAAACAATAGTTTCTGTTGCAGTCACAGTAGAGCTCCTGATTCCTGTCCTTTGCTGTTTGTTTCTGGTTCATATGTCAAGCCCCTGACTGCCTCTTGATTCACACTGAGAGGAAAGTGGGTGGAAACTCTAGGGCAGCAGCAAGCCAGCTTGTTCTTCAGATCTCAGAAACTCAACTCCAAAGCCAAGAGCCCTTTTCCCGCTCAGACACTAATATAATGATTATGGCTTACGAACATTTAGAAAGAGGTGATAAAACATAATAAGAAAAGATAAAAGTGTTTTTATTAGAAATTAAGCTTCTCTAGTGAAGGCCCACTCTGCATGGGGAAAGTGGAGTGGGAAAGTATAGGAGCAATGGGAACGGTTACTGAACTGTGAAAAAGCCTTTGGTACAAAAAGAGGGACTTAATCCCACCGATGCTATCAGTGAGGAGCTTGTTAGGTTCTGCAAAGCCAGTGGCAGTGATCAGCAAATGTATTTCAAAATGTTCTTCCCCTTAATATCAGATGGCCATCGCTGCTCCTCCAGCTTGTGGATTAGTACCCCCACTGTCCCCAAAAGAGCATGATAGGGGGACTTAAAAAAGACCAGTTAAAGGCTGAGGATATGTCCCCATACTAGAGTGAGTGGCCCAGCACTGTAAACACACACACACACACACACACACACACACACACACACACACACAGCACAAATGGAGTCAATTATTAAAAAAAAAATTAATTCATTTAAATTCTCGAATTACCCACACACCTCTAATTTTCTGTATTTATCAGCTGCATATATTAGCACCTTGAGTTCTTTAAGGTAATAAAAATTATGCATAAGTCAGAACTGATTAACTAGACTAGAAGACTGATAAACCCTGAAATATTAGTGATATATGTAAATACATCTATTAATTTCCCTTATCTTTCTGAAGACATGATTAGATAGAACTTAAGAAACTCTTTCAGACTAGGTATGTTGGCATATATTTGTAACTCCTACACTTAGGGAACATAAACAGGAGGTTGCCACAAGGCCAGTCAGTTCACCTAGCAAATTCCACATCATCAGGGCTACATAGCCAGACATTGCCTCAAATCAAGATTGGGCATCATTAACAATAACATACAAACCAAAATGAAAAACAAAAGGTTATGAATCAAGAAATGAAATTATTTTCTTGAACAGAAGCATGGGGAGTCACTCTATTTGATTTTGAGACAAGGAAACCATTTTTAAATGAATAAGCTAAAACTGACTCAAATATCAAGTACATTGATTTGGGTTAGCATGACTACGAATTAAAGAAAAATTTCTCCCCAATGGTTTCACTTAATATGCTGCAAAATGACGCTTAGTGTGGCAACCAAAATGCAAATCCAGTCTGTAGGTTTTACATTATAACTTGTTCTGAGAATTTGTAGTTTAAGGAATCCGGAAAGATAACTAGGATCGGAAAGAAATGGGTTTCCACCTGGAATTACAGCCAGGCTGAGAGTGAGCCTTCCTGGTTGCTCTTGCTTCCTACAGGATCTGAAGGATTCCTTTCCAACTTCCAGTCTGGGCACTGCTCACCAACAGCATGGTTCTAGGATATACGCTTTTGGGTGTGGCTGGTGTAGTCAGAGCCCCACTGCTGACCACTCCATCATTGCTGCTCTCTGGGATTGACACAGAGAACTTCTTAAACATGGGCATTTGTCTCCAATCTTCTTAACACTTTAGGAGAGTATGTGCTTACACTCAGGCTTAGCATCCGGGGTCTGCTTCCACGAAGGATGCCACACTCTTCCAAGGTTGCACAGCCCTGCCCAGAAGCAGCTCAGGCAGCACCCTGTCTCCAAAGCCTGGGAGGAGGAAAGAGGTGAACTGATAAGAGTCACTGGCATTCAGGAGAGAGGAAAAGGGGAGAGAAAAGAGCCGGAGCCACCCTATACTGCGCCCGCAGTTGAGTCTAGAATTTCACGCTGGCCTCTTTCTTATTAGACAGGCTAAACTGGCATCCAGGGGCTATCGACTGTCAACATAGCAGCCAGCCAAACAATTGACAAAGCCATCCCTTGAGAATGTTGAGTGAACTGACGAAAGTGCCGTCAAAGGAGTTAATGTGCAAGCTGGCACCCAGTGCCAGGCACAGCGTGAGAACCACTTACGTGGTAATTGTCCCTCCTGGTGTCCCCAGCTCTGTCAAACACTGCCCCAGGCTTGCCTTTCAGCAAAGGAACTGATCTCTTTTCGGTGTCTGAAATGTACACGCACCCTAAGGCCCCACCATCCCAGGGTGGGGAGCCCAGGTGGGAAAGCCTACTGTCTCTAGCAAGCCCTCACAGGCTAAGTTTCCAAATCCCCTGGGTCTAGCAGACCCTGCCTGAGATTTCTTGGGAACACAGGGAGGTGTTTATATGCAGCCGTGACCCAGACAGGGTTTGAGGCTCACAAACTCCTTCTGCAGGATTCATCTGGACAGGGGACTACTCTGTCTCAAAGGCCCATACTGTACTGACCAAAACAGGCAAGGCCCATAAGGAAGGAATCTGTGATCTAGCAGAGCACACTGTGCTGGAGGGAGGAAATGAGGTCCAGGCCAGCACATCGGGGCTGGCAGAACTGGCTGAGGGCAGGTGTGACTCATTTCTCTAAATGTCATCATTATAATTACACTGGTCAGAAAAGCGTGATTTGAAAACATAGAATTAAATAGGAAAAAACCTAAACCGCCTGTGACAGGCATTTCTATTTAGTTTAAAAACATAAGCCATGCCTTCTCATATGGGAACTGAGGCCTCGACTGCAAAATCACTTCACACTTGGAAAGTCTTATCAGTTAGTTCTCCACTGTCCTAAATTCTCTCATCACCTAGCATAAGGGACAACTAGTGTTGAAAGTGTACTTTGGCAAAGTGTGGGGGGTGGGCCAGACAGAAGTGACCCAGGACCCAGCACACACCACAACACACCAGCTGGGAGAACATGTACACAAATCACAAAACACAAGCATAGGACATCAATATGCAAATGAAAGAGTATATAAATCTCAACTCTGGTGTTAAGAAGATGTCTTCACAGTTGAGAGCGCTTGCAGCTCTTCCAGAAGACCTGAGTCTGGATTGAATGGCTCACCCATCTCAGTTAGCTCACAACTTCCTGCAAAGCAGCTCCAGGGACTCGGGTACCTTCTGACTTCTGCACCCACCTACCCTCCCACAAATACACCGCATACATACACATATGTACATAAACTAAAACAGAAGCAAAGCTTTAAAATAAACAAATATATCTCAAATGAATACTTAACATCAACTAAATCCATTCCTAATAAAAACAAACAACTTTTCAATGACAAACTTTGTCCTGACAAATTTTATTTTATTATAAACAATTTATAAAATGTAGACTATGCATATATATATGTGTGTGTACGTTATGATATATATGCTATTAGATAGATAGATTAATAGCTAGATAGGTAGATGATGTATAACTCTCTCAATGGGAATAAATTCAAATGGGAATAAATTTAATGGCACTAGTTAAAAGAGTTCTAAAAAAAACCATGTGTGTGTCTTAGCCTCATAATTTTATGAAAATGGATTTCCTCTGAACCCTGCAGCCCTGGGCACTGGGTAGTATGACAGTCTCCATGAGGAGACTCTGTTTTATCATGGATCGCTGGATGATAAACCTTGGTCTTTCCCTATGAGACACCAGCATGTAACTCAGGAGCCCATGTCTTACCTCTAGAGCAATGGTCCCTAACCTATGGGCTGCAACTCCTTTGGCAATCCTTACACAAGGATAACCTAAGACCATCAGAAAATACAGATACTTACATTAAAATGCATAACATAAGCAAAATTACAGTTATGAAGTTGCAATGAAATAATTTTATGGTGGTAGGTGGGTCACCACATCATGAGCAACTGTATTAAAGTGTCAGAGCATTAGGAAAGTTGAGAGCCACTGCTCTAGAGAAATTTAAACTGCAAGGAGGAATGCTGCTAGTGTCCTTTACCCTCCTTAGATTTTGCCTAACATTAGTCTATTTATCTATCATCTCAGAGTATGAAATCTCTGGATCTTCTTGATAAATCAAATTCTAGATTCCCTATACACTGGTTTGTATATGCATCTGAAAATATCAGGGAAATAGAAAATGTCTGAATTCTATTAAAACCCCTTTCATGTTGTGTTTCTGTTTGTTTTCAAAAGTCTTAATGAAGCATCATTTTTGCAATTATGAAAATCATAGTCAAAATTAGTTGACAGTATGATTCAATCTATAAGTTGTGTTTAGAAAATTCTTTTTTTTTTAAAGATTTATTATTTATTATATGTAAGTACACTGTAGCTGTCTTCAGACACTCCAGAAGAGGGAGTCAGATCTCGTAACAGATGGTTGTGAGCCACCATGTGGTTGCTGGGATTTGAACTCCGGACCTTCGGAAGAGCAGTCGGGTGCTCTTGCCTGCTGAGCCATCTCACCAGCCCCTAGAAAATTCTTAAGGTAGCTATTGTATACACTTGAAAAGTCTCTCCCAAATTACATTTGAGCAGGTGCCATTTTAAGAAGGTAAAGGGCAATATTTATTAATATATGGTAATCAAAATATTTGTTGAAGCATGTTTGAAATGCCATCAGGTGTCCTGCTGCTGCCCCACCCCCACACACCCCAATTCATGTGAAAGAAGGTTAAGCAAAGTCGTTATCTGACAAACCAGTTTTCTTCTAGATGGGGAAATCAATCAGAACTACCTTCAATACAATATTCTCTATACATATGGCGCTGCCATCCTGTAGGTCATCCAACTACCTGTAAACACTTTCACCTCCTGCAGCAGTGTGGAGTCTGCTGGCCTGAAGACAGTTTTGTAAGAAATAATCACAAAGAAGTTGTTGGATTTTTGCTTGAGTACATAACAACAAAGGTAATCTCTGGCATGAATTGAGCAATCTCAACTCCTCCACTTTTACCCGGGACTTTCCAGGTTTGAGCACTGAAAAGTCCTGCATCCTGGGAATCCCCATAGTCTAGAGTTACCATGCATCCCGAGGGCCTGTCTTGCGGTAAATTATTCTCCTTATCTATGACTACTTAGCAAACTGCCCTAAAGTGGAAGGACTGAACAATAGACATTTTACAGAGTCTAGTGACAGTAGGCAGGCATTCGAGTAATGATTCTCTGTTAGACTATCAGCACTGTGTGACACTGCCTGGGGTCACTCATACATTAGTAGGCAGCTAAATTTATTAGGAAGTTCTATTGCTATGCCAGAGACACCAGAGAAGTTGGAAGGCTGAGCTTAGCTTGGACTCTGTGTCTGGGTTAGGGTCTCCCTAGGTCTTCTCTTTAACATGGCCATTAGAGTCGTCAGCTGCCAGGTAGAGGCGCGGAAAATGAGATTTACAGTAGTCTGCAGACGGGGCCCTGAAGCGACCAGTTTCCTACCACATGGGCCTGGGACTCTTTGATCACAGTCAGTGTCTGTCCAGATACAAAAGGACAGGGACACAGCCTACATTTCTCAGAGAAAGAAGGGTCAAAATTTTGAGGCCAATTTTAAATCCTCACATAGATTCTCAACGTTGATAATAGTAACCTCAGCTGCAGGTTAGTTTGGCCAACTGGGTCTTATTTGTCACATTGTTCTGAGGGAAAAGCCAAGGCTTGGAGGGTTTAAGTTGTTTTTATTAAGGTCCCACAACTAATGATGCAGGTAAACATAGCATGTTGTGATGTGTTGCTCATGCAACATTGACCATAGAGACATACACATTTCATGGCACATATATTTGCATTGGAAAGCAGGGGTGTATTGAACACATGGATATGTTACACTCAGAGGAAGAGGGCAGTGAGCCAAGACTTTTATATATGCTATGGCAAAAAATGTGGCAGAATTTTCTGACAAAGATTTTATTTACTCATCTGCCAAAACACACCAGGGCACATGCAGAGGTACAAGGTCATCTGGATCTTATAAGGCCTCGGGTGACTTGTAGCTGAGCAGTTCTTGCAGCCCCAGCAGGCTTGGCTGATGGAGATGATAGTCAGTCTTGTGCCTATCTGGACTTCCTTGTGTAGGTGGAGGAGGAAGATTCTGAAATGGCTATTTACCAGCAGTTGGCTGATGCTTACTGTCTTAGTTAGGGTTTTACTGCTGTGAACAGTAAACACCATGACCAAGGCAAGTCTTATAAATAACAACATATATTTGTGGTTGCCTTACAGGTTCAGAGATTCATGTCCATTATCATCAAGGTAGGAGCATGATGGAATCTAGGCAAGCAAGGTGCAGCAGACTTCATTTCCTGGGCTGGCCCTGCTCCCTGTTAGCAGCTTTCCTCGGCAGGTATCCAAGGGCTCTGGCATCTTTAACATCATTGGGTCTCCAAGGCAATTTCCATGTTACAGCTTCCTGTTTCAATGTCTGAGATTCCACATGATCTTCTTGGCTACTCCTAAGGGCTGGCATCACTTCTCTAGATCTGCCCTCTGTAGCACTCTAAGCTCAGGTTGATTCACTCCACTGCGGCTGCTGTTCTTATTGATCATCCCATGGTTATGGCATCTCCAATAAGCTGGGGTCTTCCACCGCAACTAGGCTTCACCAGTAGCCTCTCATAGGCTCTTCTCATAGTGCCAAGCCTCAAATCCTTTGCATGACTCCTTCAGTCCTGGGGCTTAAACTACAACTGAGGCTGTGAAAGGAAATAAAACTTGAGACCTGTGATTCATGTAATTTATGTCAAATAGCCCAAAGAGTTGTTTGTGAGCTTTGAAACCTCAGGCTGAGAACATAGCAGAACAGGCCAGAACATGCCCGGGCAGGCCTGTCATTAAGACATTCCTGAGGCTGCTTAGCCATAAAGATAAAGAGAATGACATGCCGGAATGGCCCGGTGCCTCCCTATCTCCTGCCCTTCTGACCTAAGTTAAATGTTAACAGTCTGCTGATGTTTAAATGAACCAATCATATGAAACCAAGCCAATTCCTCCCCCAGTCCCACCCCTTTTCTATAAAAACCCCTAACTTCCAAGCCTCGTGGCCGACATCTGTTATCTCCTGTGTGGGATGCATGTCAGTCCAGAGCTCCGTAATTAAACGACCTCACGTATTTATATCAAGATGGTCCTTCGTGATTTTTTTGGGTGCACACCGAATCGGGAATTGGGTGGGGGCTTCCCCACTAGGTCTATCAGCTGCAGTTTTACCAATGGCCTTCCATGGCCTCTCGTAGTGCCAAACCTCAGCTGCTCGTCATGACCCTGTCATGCCTTCAAAACCAGTACTATCTGGGTGACTCTTACACATTACCAAGTACAGCTGCAGCACAAGGTACAAACTTGACTATCTCTGGAACACAGCTTCTTTGTGCTCTCAGAAAACACTTCCCAGAAGACTTCACCTCAGTGATGCAGATCTCTTCTTTATCACCGCTAATTTCTTAGTTCCAACTAACCAGCATCAATTGTCCCAGTAACACCCTCTATTCTTGACTCTAAAGCCAGAGCCAAATGGCTGAAGCTGCTGGGTTATGCAACTTGCAGGAGCTGGAACATGGCCCATTATTCTATGACAATACATTAGCTTTCTGCTTTCCAACTCCTTCACTGCCTAAGCTTGCCTGACCTGAATCTTGCTCTGTAGACTGACCTTGAAATAAGAGATTTGCATGCCTGTCTCCTGGAATTAAAGGTATGTACCACCACACCTGGATGTAAGCCTTACTTCATCTGGAACTTGCTCTGTTCCTGGTTGGCCTTTAATTCACAGATCTGCTTGGTTTTATCTCTTGGGATTAAAGGTATGTACCACCGTGCCTGGATCTAAATTTAACTGGGTAGGATCTTGCCTCAAAGTCCCACTCCCTTAATCTGCTATCTCCTAGAACACAGGATTTGGTTCCAATTTACTTCCTGGTGCCCCTTTAATATTTGAACCATATATTTTATATTTTTCCTTTCTAAACTTGCTACAAAATGCTACACTTGTTCAAAATGCTCTTCATGAGACTAACCAAAGAACAAAGTCTATGACGGTAGTTTCTGATACTTTGTTTGTCAATGCAACTAATCTGAGGCCCTTCACTTTAGCTTCAGGAAGACTCTTCAAGGGCAAAAAAATAGCCACCTTCTTCTCCAAAATAACACAAAAATAGTCTCTAGGCCACATATTGAAATTCTCCATTGAAACCTCTTGGGCCAGCTACAATTTAAATCACTCTCAGTAACAAAGTCTTCCATATTCCTACAAGGATAGTCCATTAAGCTCCATTTATAGCGTTCCACTGCTTTTCAAATCCAAAGTTCCCAAATCTACATTCTTCCAAACAAAAGCAAAGTCAGGCCTATCACAGCAATACCCCAGTCGCTGGTAGGAACTTCTGTCTTCATTTGAAGGCTGCTAGCAGAATGCTGACTTCCAGGCTGTTAGGGTGAGGGTCTTAAGACCACACCCACAGTGACACACCTACTCCAAAAAGGCCTCACCTCCTAATAGTGCCACTCCCTGGGTCAAGCATATACAAACTATCACACTTACTTAGATGGTAATTTGTATTTCTCCTCCACTTGATTTCTTATCTTCTACAAACAAAACCAGACTGTTACTTTACTCCAAGAAAAACAGTGCATAAGGCGTCTAGGTCACAAGGTGCAGAATTTACACAGCACTACACCTACCGAGTTTCACTGGATAAAACAAGGCATGAGGCCTTCTAAGACTCAGGAGCTGGGATCAGACTTTGGCTCTACTGATGGTCTGTGGACACCTAATAAAAGAGAACACATCCTGAAAGAGGAGGGACTGCAGACATTTTGGAGTTCACTCACAAAAGCAATGTGTTGATAGTGTCTTTATGAATTAGAACTCAGTTAGATGAAGCCTCTTAAAATTCAGATAAGCTGATTAATGAAATATGTGCTATGCTGACTAGTATTATGTCTACTTCACAAAAGCTGGAGTCATTTTGGAAGAGATTAAGAAAATACTCCCACCAGACTGGCCTGGGGGCTAGCCTGAGGCATGTTCACTTGATTGATAATTGATATAGGAAGGCACACGTGCTGTGGGCCTTGCTGTTCCTAAGCATGTAGTCCCAGGTTAAAAAAAAAAAACTGAAGTATGGACACTATGCCCCTCCTTAGAAGTGGGAACAAAACACCCATGGAAGGAGTTACAGAGACAAAGTTTGGAGCTGAGATGAAAGGATGGACCATGTAGAGACTGCCATATCCAGGGATCCACCCCATAATCAGCATCCAAACGCTGACACCATTGCATACACTAGCAAGATTTTATCGAAAGGACCCAGATGTAGCTGTCTCTTGTGAGACTATGCTGGGGCCTAGCAAACACAGAAGTGGATGCTCACAGTCAGCTAATGGATGGATCACAGGGCTCCCAATGGAGGAGCTAGAGAAAGTACCCAAGGAGCTAAAGGGATCTGCAACCCTATAGGTGGAACAACATTATGAACTAACCAGTACCCCGGAGCTCTTGACTCTAGCTGCATATGTATCAAAAGATGGCCTAGTCGGCCATCACTGGAAATAGAGGCCCATTGGACACGCAAAATTTATATGCCCCAGTACAGGGGAACGCCAGGGCCAAAAAGGGGGAGTGGGTGGGTAGGGGAGTGGGGGTGGGTGGGTATGGGGGACTTTTGGTATAGCATTGGAAATGTAAATGAGCTAAATACCTAATAAAAAATTAAAAAAAACACAAACAAACAAAAACAAAACAAAACAAAGAAACAAACAAAAACAAAAAACAAAACAGGCTAAGCAGGCCATGAGGAACAAGCCAGTAAGCAGTGCTCCTCTGTGGTCTCAGCTTCAGTTCCTGCCTCCAGGTTCCTGCAGTGCTTGAGTTCCTGCTGTACTTGAGTTGCTGCCCTCCTTGAGTACCCAGACTGTTACACGTTAAGTGTTGGATAAAACAAACCCTTTTCTCCTTACCAGGGTGTTCTTGCCTGTGGTGTTTTATCACAGCATTAAATCTTTAACTAGAGATGGGCTTTATGAATATACTCTAAAATTATATCCAGATAAGCCACTTGAAGTCAACAATCCAGAAGCCCACTCTGAAGTACTTATGGAAACCAAATGGTGCCTTTCTAAGCTACTGTGTTCTTTTGCAATTTTTATATAGTACTTTGAATGGGAATGGCCCATAGGATCTTGGTCCACTGTTGGTGGAACTGTGGCCTTGTTGGAGGAGGTGTATCACTAGAGAGGCTTTATGGTTTAATGCTCCCCAGTTAATGCATATATATATATATACATATATAGATATAGATAGATAGATATAGATATATAATATATCATTCATACAGAAATACTAAAAATTTGAATATGTGGTAAATTGTACAATACTCCTCACCATCCACTATACAATAAAGTTAGTTTTATTTTGGGTCATCTATGTGATTTAATTGGATCCATGGGGTACTGGAATGGAACAAAGGATCAAAACTTGTCTATGAAGAATGAAGAGGGACTCACTATGCTTTAATCTTCAGACACTACAACTACCATGCACAATGCAAAGCTATATTTTTAAAAGTGGGAAGATGCGTAGAATAAATCTAAAGTAAACCAGCTAAGAATTAGCCAGCCTTTGAATATTCATTAATCAAGTAGACGTGACCATAGACCAATAGCTCTCCACCTTCCTAATGATACAATCCTTTAATACTGTTCCTCATGTTGTGGTCTCTCGCAGCCCTAAAATTGTTTTGTTGTTATTTTGTAACTGTAATTTTGCTACTGTTATGAACCTTAATGTAAGTATTTGATATGCAGAATATCAGATACATAATCCCCAAAGAGGTCACAACCCACAGATTGAGAACCCCTGCACGACACCATTTAAGTTTTCAACCCACCCTTCAGATTTTCCAATATAGGGGTACTAAAATGAGGTATCAAACCTGCTTATTACATTCTATCACAAATGACAACTTACTTACTTCTTTAAAGCACATACTATTCCTCACAATATTGGTTGAACTAACAATGGTTCAATTCTGGCATACAGAGAAATGAAGGCCAAATTTGCCTTGCCTTTAAACACAAAATGCCTCTACACACCAAAGAGCTACACATTAACAGAAATCTATGAATATTTTGAACAACAAAAAAAGAGCATTTAATAATTTTGTTAAGATCAAGCTCTAAGCAACAGTCCATAGATTGAGCAAGAGACATAATAAGTGTAGGTAGCACCTGACAGATGCTAATATCTAAAATATATAAAGATAGACAGCAACAAACCAAATAAACCAATAAAAAACGAAGTACAGAGCTAAACAGAATTCTCAACAGAGGAATCACAGATGAGCTAGAAACACTTGAAGATAAGTTCAACATCCTTAGTCACCAGGAAAATGCAAATCAAAATGACCCTGAGATTCCACCTTACACCAATCAGAATGGATAAGACAAAGAGGTCAACTGACAGCATATGCTGGTGAGGATGTGGAGCAAGGGGAACACTCCTCCATTGCTGGTGGGAGTGCAAAATTTGGACAACCACTTTGGAAATCAATTTGGCAGTTTCTCAGAAAACTGAGGATAACTCTACCTCAAGACCCAGCTATACCATTCTGGGCATATACCCAAAAGATACTCACTATACCACAGGGGCACCTGTTCAACTATGTTAATAGCAGCTTTATTCATAATAGAAACTGGGAACCCAGATGTCCTTCAACTGAACGACATTTCTGAAATGTGGTTCATTTACACAATGGAATACTATTCAGCTATTAAAAACAAGGACATCATGAATTTTGCAGGCAAATGAATGGAACTTGAGAATATCATACTAAGTGAGGTAACACAGAGCCAGAAAAACGTGTAATGGTATGTACTCACTCATTAGTGGAGAGTAGCCATAAAGTGCAGGATAACTATGTTACAATCAACAGACCCCAAAATTCTGGGTAATAAGGAGGGCCCAAGGGAGGATGCATAAATCTTATTCAGAAGGGGAAACTCATAGTCATTTGAGGTGGATGAAGAGAGGGAATTGGGGAGGAGAGGAAGTAAGGAGGGCGACAGGGATGGCAATCAGATGTGGGGTTAAGGGGGTGAGAATGAAAATGGGAGCATCTCTGGTTACTAGAGGCCTGGGATGGAAGAGTATGCCGGGAGTCTATGGGGGTGACCCTAGCTTAGATTCCTACCTGAAGGAGATATAGAGTCTGAAATGTCTACCTACTATAGCCAGGCAGAATTTGCAGAGGAAGCAGGCGACAACAATCTATCCACAAAACCTTCAGTCCCAAATTTGCCATTCCTACAAGATGTGCAGGGATAAAGATGAAGCTGAGACTGAGGAAACAAGCAACCAATGAATACCCTAACTTGAGACCCATTCCATGTGAGCGAGCTAACCACTGACACTATTAAGGACACTCCTCTATGCATGCAGACAGGAACCTAGCACAACTGTCTCCTGAATGGCTTCATCCAGCAGTGGATGGAGGCAGATGCAGAGATCCACAGCCAAACATTGGGTAGAGCCCAGGAAGTCTTGTGAAAGAGTGCAGAAGAGAAGAAGTGAGCATGTCAAAGGGGTCAAGGAAACCACAAGAAGCCACAGAGTCAACTAACCTGGGACCATGAAGAATCACAGAGTCTGGGCCACCAACCAGATAACATACAGGAGCTGGACCGAGGCCTCCTACACATTTGTAGCAAATGTGCAGCTTGGTGTTCATGTGGAACCCCTAACAAGTAGAATAGGGGCTGCCTCAGTCTCTGTTCCCTATCATTGGATCCCCTTCCCTCCTACCTAGACTGTCTGGATGGACCTCAGTAGGAGAGAATGTGCCTAGACCTGCTTGGACTAGATACCTCAGGGTGGAGTTGAACCCAGGGTGAGGAGTTCCCCCTCTTTGAGGAGAAGGGGGGGAAGGAGTAGCGGGGGAGGTATTATAAAAGTAAGATCAGGAAGAGAGAAGGGAGAGAGCCTGTGTTTGGGATATAAAGTGAATTTTAAAAAGAGAAGATGTAGGTAAATCTTGAGATAACAGTCTAAGGACAAATTCATAAAAATCATAAGTCAAGATGGAGATTGTGACATTGAGGTATTACTTCA
The DNA here is from genome assembly GCF_000001635.26 of Mus musculus. Lineage (NCBI taxonomy): Eukaryota > Metazoa > Chordata > Mammalia > Rodentia > Muridae > Mus > Mus musculus. The sequence continues at coordinate 137,676,385 of NC_000068.7, read as the reverse complement.
AGGAGTCACTTGGGAGGAATTAGGGAAAGAATCTATGGAATGCTTGTTCATTCCTGGGCAGTGTCTTCTTCACATTTGCACCATTATTTCATAGGTACTCTGAATTTTATAGATGCTCAGACATAAAAGAGATGAATAAAACCAGAGACAGCAGTAGTAACAGCAGCAGAGCAAGGCAAAAAAAAAAAAAAAAAAAAAAAAAAAAAAAAAAAAGATTAAAACCAAGCAACGTCATGTGAAATCCTTGGTCTGGAATTGAGAAAAATTAGAGGTTTAATCTTTCTCTGAGATCATTTACATTGGAGCTTAGTAAGTCACTTTACCATAAACGCCTGCCCTCCATTTCCATCTCTTCCCAAAGGGGAATCTCTGAAGAGCAACACTTGTTAAAGTTAAAAGCAGGACCAAATGCAGGGTATTGATTTCTAAAAACAGCTTTGGCTGTTAATACTCACCATACCATTGCACTTACAAGATTGGAAAATCTGAAATGGAACTTACCAGAATTCTTTTCATTAATTTCCCTCATAGTGCCAACTCTTAGATTAATTAGAAACCGGGTTTTCCCTGGCGTCTGCTTGGAGTCTAAATGATGATTCAATAGCCCTACCATAAGAGAACTGATGTCAAAAATAAATTTCTCTGGATACATACATTTTTGTACAAAGATACTCAAAAATAGATGTTCTCAATGTCTTTCTTCCTTCCTTCCTTCCTTCCTTCCTTCCTTCCTTCCTTCCTTCCTTTCTTTCTTTCTTTCTTTCTTTCTTTCTTTTTAGTTTTTCAAGACAGGGTTTCTCTGTATATCCCTGGCTGTCCTGGAACTCATTCTGTAGACCAGGCTGGCCTTGAACTCAGAAATCTGCTTGCCTCTATCTCCCAAGTGCTGGAAGTAAAGGTGTATGCCACCACACCTGGCTCTCAATGTCATTTTATAGCTATTAAACTGACCACAAATATCTTGTTTCAGATCATGGACTCATTTCTTACTAATTGTATATTATTGGTCAACCCACTAAACTGAATCAGTTTCTCAGTCTTTCCAGTGGGTTATATTATCTATTTTATAGTATTGTTAAAAAAGTTAAATTATTTCTCGTGTGTCTGCTGCTTAAATCATGCTTGTAATAAAGGAAGTATTGTATAAAAGTGGTAACTAATTACAACTGTCTCTATGTGCGCTACAATGTCTTCTTTCTCATGGAAACCTATAAAAACCAAGTCAAAACCTTCAATTCCTCTATCTCTGGATGGCATCACCATCCATATCCTCACTTATGTTGATGTTATCAAGCATTAACTACAATGCAGTAAGGCATGTGATTCATACAGAAGTAAAGAAAAACACAGAAACAAAACCCCAAACAAGCAAAACACCAACTAACCAACCAACCAACCAACCACCTCCATGACCACCAATACCATCACTACCACCACCACCACCACCACCACCACCACCACCACCAAAATATTTAGTAATAACATAATCCCAGTCAAAACAGCAAAGTATTTGGGTTGCTTAAGGGTTGCTCCAAGGCTGCTCTAGATTTCTGTTTTCAAATACTTACATGCCAAAACCAATGTGTATTCTATACTGAAACACTCTAAAATTTCACCAAAATATTACTCTATGCTCATTTGTAAATTACCTGGGTCCCATATTAAATTACCTAGTTCCTCTGTGGCAAAACAACAAAGGTGCTCATATGCTGGTGAGTTAGAAGCCACCTTAGATGGGCAAAAGATTCACCCCAGAGTCAAAAACAATTACTGCTGAAGAGAACTGTTTCTTGGAGGGTTTTTTTGGTGGGGAGCCATTACCTGTGCTTGAGTGGATGCCTGCATCTCTGATGGCTGCTTCTTGTTCATATGGTTTTCTCATTCTCAGGCTAATGCTACAGCGAAAGAGCACACAGGTAGGCCCCTCATTAATGCTCAGATTCATGGAGTATTCGCGGCTGCTCTTATAGTCGTGGTTGAACAAATACACTGCTCTATATATTATTAGTAGAGGTATATACTCTCTCTATAAACTCTGAGAGTTCCTCCTGGAGGTACTAACTTTACTTTTTTTATAACCCTACTAAGTTCAATACCTTTTCTTTGATGTACCATAATAGATGTCGATTCTAAATTTACTTTATGCTGAGTTCTTACTACTTAATTTTTTTCTCCATACCAAATTCTTTACACAGTAACTTCTTATATGTTCTAAATGTCACATACTTAAGAGTATCATTTTTTTTCATGGTTTTCAAAGTCTGTGGCTTTTTCACTGAGCTAATACTGCTACCCATTGCTATTACTGGTTGTGTGTGCAGTGCAGAGCCACTTTCATCCCACTTGAAAAGAGAGATAACCCTTTATTCTAGCTAATAATATGGAACAGAATAGAAAACATGGGATTAAAGAGAGAAGAAAGCCAATGTGAGCATGCCTAATGGTTAAGTGAAATTTGTCTCCCAAGACTAAATAAATTATAGTGGATTGAGATCTGATCACATTTTAGATTAACTTTATACCAATGAGGATAAAAGCCTCCAATCCAGCTATCTCTATGCATGCACTTAGAGAATACTTTCTCTATAGATGTTGCCATGACTGCCTGTGAACTCCATGTTGTACAGATGTCAATTGAAGTGAAAGTCTCCATCAATATTCAATCTGACTGACTCATGCAAATGGGATCTAGGACACTGAAATGATTAATCACTGGGTTTTAAGGAAGAGCTGCTTTTGTGTGTCAACTCGACACAGGCTGAAGTTATCACAGAAAAAGGAGCTTCATTTGGGGAAGTGTCTCCATAAGATCTAGCTGTGGGGCATTTTCTCAGTTGGTGATCAAGGGGAGAGGGCCCATTATGAGTGGTGCCATCCCTGGGCTATTAGTCTTGGGTTCTATAAGAGAGCAACCTGAATAAGCCAGAGGAAGCAAGCAAGTGAGTGACATCCCTCCATGGTCTCTGCATCAGCTCCTGCTTCCTGACCTGCTTGAGTTCCAGTACTGACTTCCTTTGGTGATGAACAGCAATGTGGAAGTGTAAGCTGAATAAACCCTTTCCTCCACAACTTGCTTCTTGATCATGATGTTTGTGGAGGATTAGAAACCCTGACTAAGACATCACAATTGAGATACATGCTATCTCATATAGGAAACTATCAAGTGATGCAGCTCGCTGTGGAATTAAAGCTAAAAAGAGATGACAACAACAACAACAAAACAGATAAAGATGTATTCCCCCAAATACCCTTCTATTTCTTTAGAAAGTCAATCTGGGCCACTGGTCTCACCAATGGCCTTCTAAGCTAGGGCTGATTATAGAGACTGGTATGGGCAGGTAGGTTGAATGTTAGGAAAAGGTTTTGACATTGGCTGTGGTCTAATGACGTGGATGTATGAAACTGCAGAAATGGGTGTAGACATGTTCAGGAGTTTGAATATGGTCCTGTCTTGTAGTTAAGTATCTCATTCTATAGACTTCTATATAGTGTCAAATTCTAGTGACATTCAAGTTGATTTCCATGGACTGATTTAATGTGTTTACTCTTGCCCACACATTGTATTGACTCTGCTGTGTAGAAACAGATTATGAGAATTCATCCTGTCATCCTTCATGCTCAGTATTTTGGAGGAAAAAATTAATCTCAGCATCTGCATTTGTGCCCTTTCTGCATGTTTTGGATTGTCAAGTGAATCTGTAGAGTCTTCTCTATTATGACAGGAGGACACATTTCCACTTCCACTTTCTATAGTATGCTAGCTCTTCAATATTGATGTTTGTAACTTGTGGGAGTAGATATAATAACAAACCAGTGATAAATTTCTTCTTGTGGTAATCTTTCTATAAGTCACACATACAGAACTGAATTCCAGATATGTTGCATATCTATGGCCTGCATGCATATATGCATATATAAAGCACACATACGCATATGTATGATATCACACATTTGCAACTTTACATGCACCATATACAAACACATTCCCTTTTTAAAAAGCCTCTATAAACAAACATGTTTGTCTCTAGCTTGCACAAAAATCTCAGAAAGTGCTAAACTTCATATTTTAACTCATTTTTATAACTGTGTTAATTCCTTTAACATATTCATATATTGCTTAATTGTCCCATGTTCTAGTGAACAAACCAAAATGTTGCATGTACTTTTGTAAGCTTTCAGTATGTGTAATAAAATTACAAATTGTGACACTTCTATAAAGGGGGGTAATTAATTTGAGGAAAATGACATGACAATATAATTAAATGTAGAATAGTTGGGAAAATATTTATATTCCTCTTACACCTGCCTAGTAAGAAACTAACATGAGAACCTGTCAGGCAGATGGTTGTTGTAAAACAAACAAATAAACAAACAAAACTTTATTTTAGAAAAGAAATCTCTTCTAAAAATTTTTAATCTTCAATTAATTTTTCTACCAACTGTCATGCATTCTTCATGTAGGGGTCTCTTGGTTAACAATGAATGGATCTTAGTTTTAAAGAAATTAGTTGAGTGTCTTAGGTGCTCAAGAGCTCATTGCCCCAAAATGTAACATATCCCATTTTAGTAATATGTCAAAATTAGTATACTAGTATACTATCCCGCAGGCTGGTTCCTTATCACTTCTGTCCAGTCATTCTGGAAGAACGGCAGGAAAGGAATCCTCTCCTTCAGCGATACTCCTCATGGGACCGTTCCAGTTCCTCTTCGTTTTGCCTGCCTCGGAATCAACAGTGTCTCTTGTTTTGATTGCAGCTACCTATCCTATCCTCCTCAGACATCCCACTGGAGACAGAAATCCCAGAACCATCACAGAGCCCTAGAAGAGCTTTTCTTTCTGTGATCTGGACACTTCTCTTACCCTTGGGTGATAGTTTGCTGATAAGGAACCACAATGCCGTACGTTCATCTCTCCCAAAGTGCGTGACATTCATACCCGCCCAGCACAATAACAAATGACTGAAACCCCCAAACTTAAGATATGGAGCAGAAAATCCAAGAGATGGAAAACATCTTAAGCTAATAGTGAGACTACCTAAGGGAAAACTGTTTAATACTCTCATTGCTCATGCACAAATTATAAATGTTATTCATTTGGCTATAAGTTTGGTGGAGATTCCCATCATAGAGTTTGGCACATAGCAGCTATATTGTAAAATCTTACTACAAAAACATTTTTGAAATAGAGAAAGGCTCTTTATTTGTATCAGAGGTTTGTTTGAATCTACTCCTAAAAATCAACAGATAAAAATCATGAGATCACATCCTTAATATGCAGTCACATCAGGACCATTGAGAACATCCGGTGCTTGAGGACTCAAGTAACACAGTAATAATCTCTAGGGAATTTTTAATCAAGTATAAAATTTAAATTCCCTTATATTTTGATTAAATTAGAATCGCATTTCCTTTAAGATACTTCACTCATTTGCCCTCTGGCTACATTTTTAATGCTAACTGTGAGAAAAAAAAATCCCGAAGTTTTGCTTGTTCACATCCTTTTATCTTCCAGAAACAAGTTCTGGGTGTCTGCTTATTGACATTTTTATTTTGCCTCTTCAAAATCCACAGTCCATTTGAGCTTTTTTGGTATCATCAAAGCGGTATATCTTCCTCTGGAAACTTGTTGACATGATCATTACTTTGTGTGATATGTAAATCTAAGCTAACAGAAATACAATGAGGAGGAACAGAGGTACTGGTCTGCCTAAGAGGAGAGCAGACCAATAGGAAAATGTCTTGTACTCAGGCTCACCAGGGATGGCACTATATGGTTTGCCTTTACTCAGTCTCCATAACTCATGAGAGAAGCCTGAATAGTTCTATATTTTACAGGTGCAAAAGCAAGGTAAAATGAACCTATTAACTTATTTTAGGTGCACAAATAACAGTGGGAGGCAATCTCCTAGTATCTGCAATGGGAGAGGCTATGTTTTCTTTTTATCATAGATAAAGAATATATATATATATGTATATATATATATCTTTTTGTTACTATAGAGATAGAATCCCTCTTTGTAGAACAGTCATAGAATTTGCTCTGCAGCCCAAGCTATACTTCAAGTTTTTACATTATACAGCCACAATTTGGCTGTATCCTCCTGCCTCTGGATTCCAAGAGTGTGCCACTATATCCAGTTGTGGTCCTTAATAAGGCTACTTTGATATCTGCTGAGATCCTTCCCAGCATTCTCAGAACTGATCTTGTTCTATTGATAAATACAGTTTTAGTCACTAAACCCAGAAGGAAACCTCCATATGAGGGAGCCCTTCCTAGACCTTCTAATGGAGAGCCATAGTGTTTAGCAGTTTAACAGTGTTTAGCAGTCATGAGTTGCAATGCTTGTCCCTATGCCACCTGAGTCTTTTTTTTTTTTTTTGAAAGTCTTCAATTAGACCCTTTCATCTGCTAAATGTCATTTTTTATAGTAACAAGAACAACAATCATAGTGTTTAAAATGGCCCTAGTTACTTTTTCTAGGTACTTTACAATAGGTAAAGTACTTCTGGTTTCAAAGAGACTAAAGGCATAGTGAGAATTTGCCTCACTATTTGTTCTTGATCAACCACCCTGACACTGTCATGAAATAATGAAACTAACCGATGTTATGAAATAAACAGACCTAACAGATACCTATAGAGCCTTTCACCCAAACGCAAAAGAATATACCTTCTTCTCAGCACCTCATGAACAATTCTCTAAAATTCACCATACAATCAGTCACAAAGCTAGCCTCAACAGATACAAACAACAAGAAGGTTGAAAGAACCCCTTGCATATTATCAGATCACCATGGATTAAAGCGGACTTCAGCAGCAACAGAAGCAAGGGAAAGCCCACTTACTCAAGGAAACAACTGAACAAGTCTCTACTCAATGAACACTTGGTCAGGGAAGAAATAAAAGAAGAAATTAAAAACTTTCTAGAATTCAATGAAAATGAAGGCACAACATAACCAAACTTATGGGACACAATGAAAGCAGTGCTAATGGGATGTTCTTAGGAGGAAGTGCCTTCATAAAGAAATTGGAAATATTTCATACAAGCAGCTTAACAACACACCTGAAAGCTCTAAATCACAAAGAAGCAAAAACACACCTAAGAGCAGTAGGCAGTAGGAAATATTCAAACGCCAGGCTGAAATAAATCAATTAGAAAGAAGAAAACAATACAAAGATTCAACACAACCAAGAGCTGATTCTTTGACAAAATCAACAAAATAGACAAGCAATTAGCCAAATTAACTAAAAGGCAGAGAGACAGTATCCAGATTAACACAATCAGAAATTAAAATGGAGACATAACAGAAATTAAGGAAACTCAAAAAAATCATTGGGTCTTACTTCAAAAGCTGTAAATCTAAATAAAATGGACAGTTTTCTAAAAAGATACCATTTACCAAAATTAAATCAAGATTAGGTAAACTATCCAAACAGTCCTATAACACTTAAGAAAATAGAAACAGTCATTAAAATCTCCACCAACAACAACAAAAGAAAGCCAAGAGACAAATGGTTTTAGCACTGATTTCTACCAGTATTTCAAAGAAGAGCTAATACCAATACTCCTCAAACTATTCAACAAAATAGAAACAGAAGAAATAGTGCCAAACTCGTCAAATTCATTCTATGAGGCCAGAGTCACCGTGATACCTAAACCACAAAAAGACTCAATAAAGAAAGAGAACTTCAGACCAAAACATTTTGAACATCAATGCAAAAATACTCAATAAAATATTCGCAAACTGAGTCCAAGAACACATCAAAAAATTCACTATGATCAATAAGCTTTACCCCAAGGAAGCAAAGATGACTTTTATTACACAAAAGTCCATCAAGGTAATCCACCATAAAAATAAACTGAAAGGAAAAAAATCATATGATCATCTCATTAGATGCTAAAAAAGCCTTTGACAAATTCTAATACCCCGTCATGTAAAATCTTGACAAGATCAGGGATACAAGGCTCATACCTAAACATAGCAAAAGCAAGCCAGTCAGCCAACATCACATTAAATGGAGAGAAACTTGCAGAAGTTATACTAAAATCAGTGGCAAGAAAAGGCTGCCAACTCTCTATCTAATCAATATAGTACTTGAAGTTCTACCTAGAGCCGTAAGACAACAAAAGGAAATCAAAGGGATTCAAATTGGAAAGGATGAAGTCATATATCACTATTTATGGATGATAATAGTATACATAAGCACCTCCAAAATTCTACCAGAGAACTCCTACAGCTGATAAACACCTTCAGCAAAGTGTCAGGATACAAAATTAGCTCAAATAAATCAATTGTTGTTTGTGCTCTAGACTACTCAGTTCCTGACAAGCACCAATTCCTGACACTATTAATGATTCTCTGTTATGCTTGCAGACAGGATCCTAGGATAACTCTCCTCTGAGAAGCTCCACCCAGAAGTCAAGGAAAACAAATCCAGAAACCCACAGCCAAACATTAGGCAGAGCTTCTGCAATCTTGTGGAAGAGTTTAGGAGAAGGATTGGAAGGACCCAAAGGCGATAATGACTCCATAAGAAGACCAACAGAGTCAACTAACCTGGACCTTTGGGGGCTCCCAGAGACTGAACCACTAACCAAAGAACAAGTATGGGCTGGATCTAGATGCCCTGCACATATGGAGCACATGTGCAGCTTGCTCTTCATGTGGGTGACCCTATAACTGGAGCAGAGGCTGTCCCTGAGTCTGTTGGTTGTCTGTGTAATCTATTCCCCTAACTGAGCTACCTTATCTGGCCTCAGTGGGAGAGGATGCACCTAACCTTACAGAGACTTGATACACCAGAGTTGGGGGATACCCAGCGAGCTTCCATCCTTTCAGAGGAGAAGGGGAAGAGAAATTTGAAGGACCATAGGAGGGGGAACTGGGAGGGGGCAGCAACTAGCAAGTAAAAATGAATAAATAAATACATGGAAAAATTTATTAAGTACAATTGAGTTAAAGAAAGAATGAGGAATTACAAAGATAATTCAGTTGGTAAGTATGTATCATGTAAACATGAAGACCTAAGTTCAATCTCTGTTACCTAGGAGAAAGCCAAGTGAGGTTTTCCTGTGATCCTAGCACTGAGGAGGCAAGATTCATTCCCGGGGCTCACTGGCCTGCCAGTCTAGGCAAATTGTGATCACCCAGTCTCAAAAACAGGGTACTTAGTTCCTAAAGAACAATGCTTGAGATTGACCTCAGGCTGACAAGCACTCATACATAACACACATTTAAATATGCAGGGCACATGGCTCAAGAGAACTCTTAGTGACTCACAAAGACATTATTTCCAGCTATGTGAATCTACTGAGTAGGCCTGTGTCCATGAAAGCCTCCTGGATACATAGAAAGGGACAGGGGCAAGTTAAGACAAAACAATGCAAATTATGTTCCTTAAAAATACCTAGTATATACCTAACAGTGTCATCCTACCCAGATGCCTTTAGCAGTAGGGCCACAGGCTTACTCTCAGTAGGTAGGAAAGTGTGCCTTTCTTTAGGACAGTTGCTTTCTATTTCCTTCTTTGCAAAGAGGTACTTAGTAAAATGTCTGCATCACCAACACTAAAGAACATTCACCACCTATCTGTGTCTTTCTATGTATCCTGTTGTGACAACTACAGACATAGTGCTTCTGTTATAGGTAGACCGTAATGTTGTCAAATTAATTATCACAAATTAAAAGGCATGATCCTGTCATTAGACTTGCTATAAAGAAGCACAAGTAGGCTTTGTTGACTTTTATTAAGTACAGATATAAGAGTTTTCTGTCTGGTTAAAAATATAATCATCAAAGAGACTATTTGATTGGGACACTAGCCAGTTTGTATTTAACTAAGACATTTCCCAAGAAAAGTCTTCACCAAGTGTTCATGCATCACTCCGCTGATTCTTTTTCTTGTTGGTCCTCATTGTCTATGGCACTGGCACCCTCATGTTGGAGCTGACGAAACTTTTGGTACACAGGTTCACTTACTACCCTGTATTTATAGGCAAGCCATGTTTTGGAAAATTTGAGCTTAATCATTGGCAACATCAACCAATAAAACTTGGAAAATGTTTCCCCATCACATCCAGTGTACTAGGTTCATAGATAAACAGAGTTAAAAACCTTATTGGCAAAAATTGAAAGTAATGGGGAGATTATTTATTTTAGAGTCAAGGGAATGGGAGAAAGTCGGTGAATGAATGAGTATATAGACACTGCAGAACTGGACTGACTGAAAAGCCTCAGGTGGACTGAGAAGCTCTGGACAAGAAGTGACTTGAGTGATGACACCTGTGGAAGCTTCTGGTAGGGAGAGCCACACCCCAAATATGCTGCTTCCAGAATGCAAGGGAACTACTCTCCAGATGGACTCTTTCATTTCCAAAGTGTCCTCCATCCCATGCTAAAAGAACCCTAAGCCCTCCATACCATGTGCGTACTGTATCCTCTCCTGAGGAAAGACTGGCTTTTCAACTGTTCTGATTTAAAATCAATCAATCAATTAATCATCAATCAATCTACTTCTGGAGATGCTAGTCTTCTTTCTGTTATTTCCAAGTTACCTCTACCAATCTGAATCTAATAAAGGTGACAAGTGAGTGGCTGAAATTCTGAAGTAGATGAATTTCTTACCAATGAATTATTACAGACCAAAGAAGGTGATATACCTTCTAGGTCCTCATAATATGACTTTTCCACCATACAGATAGAGTTGCCCGTGTCTGAGACAATATCAGTGCTTCTACCATGTCCGCCAGTAGCTGTGCCATCTCCTTATCCATTTGGCATGTGGTACCAGAAAGGGCCAAGTAGGGTGGAGGGAACCAGAAATTGCCTACAGCAAGATAAAGGTCATCTTTAGAAATGGCTGTTACAAGGTTCCTTTGCTTCTTCTTAAAGACAAGGGGCAAGTCTAAGGAATAGTTTGTCAAGTCTTCAAAAGTAGCCACTGGAGCTCAAACTACTTTAATGATGAGCAAAGGAATCAGCTTATAGATGATTCTTAAAAGTTTCTGCTTCTTCCTTGTTTACTTTGACAAAACAAGACAAAACTAATCAAAGGAACCAACAAAAACTCCACCAGGATCATAGTCTTAATAATGAAGTTGGCTTTAAAACTTCTAATCTGAAGAGAAAGCTAAGGTAATTGTAATATGTCATGCAAGAACTTCCAGGGAGTAAAAAACACCCATCAGCATAGGTTGATGTTGAGTTTTGTCTTCAACACCTTCCCTGTCAGGGCTTCCCACTGCTATCTTGACACCCTTCCTTCATGGAAATCAGTGGCTTCACAAGAAAAACACATCTCAGTTAGTTATCACATTTGATTAAACACCTCACCCTGAAGTGTAAATAGCTCATGGCTCCTCCTTTCACAGAGACATTTGCACCCCTTGGCTCTATGGCAGCCCTCTCAAACAGTGGAATTCGAGCTATCAGGAAAAGCCAGATAAGGTGGATATTTTGGGAAGAACGACTTCCCCCAATGGCTGTTTCTCAAACCACATCACTTTGGGACAATTATGACAGTGATTTATTGATGTTAAAAAAAAAAAAAGAAGTGGCTGCACTGTTTTTGAGTATAAAATGTCTGTGTTTATTTAGCTTAGCTTAGCTGATTTCCTGGTATATCTTTAATATACTGACAGAATTCCATAGAAGAATGTTTTTAGTTTTTCCTTCTTTTTCTATATTGCTCATTCTAAATGTCTACCTTTATGGAAGATCTTTTTTTCTTTCTTCTTCTTCTTTTTTTTTTTTACAAGAATCCTGCATTAAAAAACAAACAAACAAAAACCTCCACAGTTCTATAAATTCAAGAAATTAGTAGAAAATGCCAAAACATGAGCCAGGAAGAAGTTAAGATCAACATTTTGAAAACATAACCAAAGTAAAATACACATACATGCAGAGTTCAAAACCCATGTGATTAACTAAGAATCTCACTGACCAAAAGTACTCTGAGTTTGTCCATTTAAAAATCGCAAACTTTTCACACGTAAGCATAACACACACAGGCATGCAACATAAGCACTTCTGGACCTGTAAGTTTAAGCCACTTAAATGTAAAAATAGAAAAGTGCTGTGGTACAGAAAGCTAGTAAGTTCAACAGAACATTTACTTTCTGTGAAGCCTTTCTGTTAGCTCATTTCGATCATGTCATTGATTCATAGTGATCCAAGTTCGTCATCTTGAATACACTACCTGGCCCTCAGCTTTATGAACATAAACCCTGTGTAGATAGCACCAGAAATCCCCCAGGCAGTCGACATCCATTTGTATTCTATTCATTTCCTGAGACAGAACTACAAAGTTGTGCATAGGAAATGCAACATTTGTCCTGCACAAATGTCTTTATCTTTATTTGCCCCATTTTGGGCTATAATTTTTTTTTTAGATTACTCACAGCCAAGGGTCATATTTCCATGATGATAAATTTCATGTTACGCCTGCTGTGAGCTGATGTCAGTGCAAATTGGTGCCAGGACAGCTTCAAAATGCTGGTAAAGAGGAAGTTTCTGTATTTTATTTCTGTATTATATTGTGCTGTTTTCCTGTGAGTAGTGCCAGGGAAGACTTGGAACTGGGGCTCATTTTCTGCCTTGCTCATCTCCTCACAATAGATAAATATCTTCAACTCCCCCAACCCCAACCCCCTACTCCTGTTGGCTAGACTTCAGTCTGATGATCTGTGAGCTGACCATCAACGTTCAAGCTCTGGGTCCTAGCACCCCCTGAATCATAGCTTTCTTCATGCTGGGGAGATCTGGGCTTAGGACATTAATATGGCATCCAGAACTGTACCTGCAGTGAAGGCCATTTCTGATTATAATGAAGCTTCCTGTCTGTTATCAGCCTGTTTGGCATTGGATGTGTGTCCACTCCCAGTGACCACTGGAAGCCCAGTGTTGTAGCTCAAAGATAACATTTTGCCTTGTCTTTATTGCATTTCAGAATGGATTCAAGCTTTCTGTATTGGGTAAGTTCCATTTGGAGTCTGAGGGGAATTCCAAAGCCAGGAATGTTCTGTTTGTGAAGTCATCCCAGTAACGTGTGGAATTTTCATCACTGTGATTTTTTTTCCCCTTGCAAAATCGAAATGTTGAAGAAAATGCAGGAAACTGGCAGTTAGAATCAATTCCCCTCACAACAGCAGCAGGATATCAGTGAGAAAATATGTTCTTCAACTAGTGTAATAATTGTTGGCAATAAAGTCTGGGAAGTGCTCATGGGACACTCCATTTGATCTGGAGAGGCTGCTCTCTCAAAGAGGTCATGTTTCAAGGGCTGGTTCACATGGTGTTTTGAATCCAGAGCCCGAGTTCTGATTAAATGCATGGGATAAACAAAGATTCTAGGTTAAGCCTCACAGCCCCAAATATGTAATGCCTTTTACCTGTAGAAGTTGCATAACAAACAATGAACATATGACAGGGTGAGATACACAACATTCTTTAGTTATAAAGCCTTTTGCAAACATTAAGTTTATTACACAAAAGGGTGAGTCTCATAACTAGATGGATTGGCTCCCTATTGCTCTCCAGTTATACAAACATTGTACTTTCTGTTAGTAAGCACCTCCTTTTTGTCAGACACCATTCTATCCCTCTGGGTGCTGTGATCAAAAGTGACCAGATTTTTCTTTCTTTCTTCTTCTTCTTCTTCTTCTTCTTCTTCTTCTTCTTCTTCTTCTTCTTCTTCTTCTTCTTCTTCTTCTTCTTCTTCTTCTTCTTCTTCTTTCTGAACCATGAGGACAATGGCAGATAAACAGAAAGAAGGAGAAAGAGAAGACAAAATACAACGTGTCACTCCTAACGAGATTTAAAGCCAAGAAAGTATGTCCAAATATGAAGGAAGATATGGTAGGAGTTTTTGACTTTAGCTCTGAGAAAGTGTGCCAGTTTTCCAGGTTTGCTCAGGAACCAAGTGCCAAACAGAGCCCACAGCTAGTGGTAGTACCCTGAGCCATGCCAGCTTTGCTTCAAATCAGTTGAGAAATGACTTGTTCTCTCTTGCATAATAAGCAGGGAGCAGACTCAAAAGTAGTGCAAGATGCAAGGTCTTTTAATTAAGTTCTCCTCACTCACTTAGTGACTGCTGGATTTCAGGGATTCTCCTAGAGACAACCAGCAAGGCAGAGAGTTGGGGTGAGTGCTGTTTGCACATCTATTTCTGGTATGTTCTAATTTATGCACAAATCACGATCTAGGAATGCTTGCAATGTATTATCTCTCAGTTAATATGTAAGCATATGTTTTTATATGTATATTTTATGGTGTCTTGTGTGGTGCAGAAGATTGAAAAAAAATTACTGTGCAATGGAGCCTATATCCAAAGAACAGGATATGTAGCTCAGTGGTTTGTAGCAAAAGTAAGCAACCATGGAGATACCCTTGATCAAAAGCAGAAGCCTGTTAGCTCCTCTGTGGACCCTTTAAACATCACTCCACTTCTCTGGGAAAGAAAAACTGTTTTGCTTGTTGGTTGCTAGAGGTTCTTTATTTTCCTTTTTTTTTTTTTTTTTTTTTTTTTTTTTTTTTTTTTTTTGTCTGTTTGGTTGGTTGTTTTTGTTCTTTGTTTGTTTGTTGTTTGGTTTTTGTTTTAGTTTAAAGAGCAATCCCAGCCAGAGACAAGAGGTCTACTATCCAGACCAGCTTGGGCAAAGTAAGACTCTGTCACAAATAAAAAGTAAGCAACTAAGCAAACAACATTCCCTACCATTTTTTTTGTCACTAAAGGGTGATAAATGGCCCTTCATATCTATGCCAGCTGTGGATTGCAAAACTCATGCCCTAAGTAACCCTCTTTTTGCCCCTCATTGCCTCTGACCAGCTAAGTTATCCAAGTGATATGTACATTCTTCTTAAGGAATTATCTATAAACAGGAAAATGCATGTGTCTGGAACCTAGCTCATAAATATTCAAACTATACATGTAGTTATTGATAGAAACACTGGGTGTATTCAGAATCGGTGCAAGTGGTTTTCAGAGACCGGTGGCTCAGACACACAGTGCATGGCTCCAGTACCTCTTTTTGTGCCAGGCAAAATCCAGAATGATTCAGCTAGCCATCTAGTTTGGTCCCTGAAGCCTCTGTTTAAACTCTTTCTAAATGTAGAGTGTTATCAGTTTCCCACTCCCTCTCTTTTCCCCTCCCTCCTCTTCCTTCTGTGGACAAAACAGACTGTTATGGATTGGTGATAAGAATCAGTGTCCACTGAAAGACTTGTCAAGCCCACCACCATGGGAAGTCTTCAAAGCATACCAGGCACATTACCCTGCAGTGTAAAGGCACTACCTGTCAGTGAGGAACAGCTCATGGCTAACGATTGCCTTCTCCTAGTTTCCAGGAATAGAAGGATTTGCCTCCAGTCTCACTGAAAGCTCATTTTCTCTTTTCTTCCCTGCCGAATGCCTGGGAATATGGAGAATTTATAAGATATGGTTTTAGAAGTATAGGAGGCAGGACAATGGGCCAAATTTCTGGATTATAGCTCTGCTTGCCAATTAGGTGAATTGAACCAGAATTTAGCTCTCCTGAATACTTCTTTTTTCAAATAATTAACATGCATTACTCTATGGCTTTCTCTGATAAATGATGAATAATAGTGAGATATAAACATAATTCCCCCTTTCAGTCCTAAGAAGCTAATCAAGGCACAAATGTCTG
This sequence comes from Mus musculus, assembly GCF_000001635.26. Taxonomy (NCBI): domain Eukaryota; kingdom Metazoa; phylum Chordata; class Mammalia; order Rodentia; family Muridae; genus Mus; species Mus musculus. The sequence goes on along the minus strand of NC_000068.7, from coordinate 137,660,721 downwards.
TATTTCCTATTTTTTTCCACACAGTCTAACTAAATCTCAATTTACATATGGTAATGTTCAATACTCATTTGCTAATAAAGATGTTTACAAATGAGTCAGAAATTCATGACACGGTGTAATTAAACCTCTTGCCATAATTATACTTACACATTAAGTGCATATTTTGCATACCCATCTGTATGTTATTAATTCAAGCCTTTGCCTTCCACAACAACAAAACATCAAGTGACTTAGCAAACAAAGCAACTCCAGGCATTTTCTAAGGTATTCTTAACTCCTATGCCTAAATTTTGTGTGGACATTTTTGGTTTGCCCTTGAACATTCTGTGTTTGAGATCAGCTGCCGAGTGTCTGCAGAGCGCCAGAGTTACAGGAAAACAGAGTCACACATGGCTTGCAAAACTGGTTTGAATTACAGTAAGGTTGATATGATCCTCATTAGATAATGACATTAGAAAGCCACAGATGCCACTTCATATACATGCCCACTCTTGGTTGTCTCGATAGGATGCAAATCCTCTGACATAGCACACTTTCAAAACACTGACATGACCTTTTTCACATGAGAGCATTCAGTGTCAGGGTATTTTCTCTTCTTTTCTTTTTAAAATGTCCTTGAAAAAATGGGGAAGAAAGAAGTAAAAGACCCCTAATAAGCAGAGATGGTCAAGTAAAGAGATGATGTCTCTAGGCTTCATGTAAATTCTGGGTGATCTTGTGAAGATGCACATTGGTTCTGCAGGGTGGTGTGGTTCCCAAGTTAGAAATTTCTAGGTTGCTGCCTGATACAGGAAAAACAAGTGGACTGGAGAGAGTGGGGAGGGAGGGAAGGTGAATTGCTTTTTGTTTCCTGTCGCCTTTCATGGGAAAGTGAATTCAAGGTATGGGATTCCTGTCTTTCAAGCACCAGTCTCTCTCACATAACATGTCCCAAGTGGATTTCAAAGACTGGCCCTGTGCTTCTGCTCTCTGCTCTCATGGAAATTAACTATGATCTTGCCAGTCTGTGCTTTGAGAAAAGCACCTCTCTTTATTTTTGTGGGAATCTGCATCCCATAATAACAGTGCCTCTCAGTGGGAGCAACATGAAAGCAAATTAACCCTTTAAATTACAGGGAGGAGGCAGTAGTAAATTCAGGCCAGGTTGTAGTGGCACCCCTTTTACCTTTGCATAAGGTAAGGAATTCATAAGACTTGTAGCATCTGTGGGGAGGTGAAGCAGGGTGGGGATTGGGGATAGCTTTTGCTATCTGGAGATTCAGTTTCTCCTTCTAGTTGTCACTGAGTGAAATAAGGTTGGGTTAAGGGTACTGGAAAGACTTCTACCAGTTAGAAAATATAAAATAAAATAAAATAAATTAACCACCTGAAAAGATAGGAACTAAGTTCTGCTGAGCCCTTGTCTTGTTCCACAACTTTATTACATCGTCAATTAGAAGAAGTAAGATCTAGAGAAGTTAGAACCATTCTCAGAGGTTCTGTGTTAACTAAACAGCAGAGCTTGGGAATGTGAACTCAGCTCTCTCTGATTCTTGAAATAATGGAACTGTTTCCCAGGCTGAAGGCTCTATGCTAATTTGCAGGCAGGTCAAGTCTTTGAAATTGTGCCTGGCATGAATTGTCACATAAACAAATGAACCCCTGTGATGATTGTTGCATAAATGAATGAACATATTCATACCACTGAAATCCATGGGCTCTAGCAAAAAGCCAAAAATATTTTTTAACAGTAGTGTGCCGTGGGACAGAGGTACACGGACTGCAGCTGTGCTGTGCGTGGGAATTTCTGGTCAAGATACATGCCTTAATCTTTCCCATCGTCCTTCAGAAAGCTCTTGGTGATGCACATCTTTCAAAAGTTCGGAAAACTCAGTTTCTTCCAAAACAAGTCAGCTGAAAGGAACTTCAATGATGCTAATTGTCTGATAGTGTGACATTTTATAAGAGTTTTAAATACATCTCCTTGCAACAAAGCAGACAATGAAGGAGACTGGGTGGAAATTTCTTCCTGTAGGAAGAAAACCGAAATGGGAGCCAAGGCAATGTGAGTTAGGTACTTCAACACACACACACACACACACACACACACACACACACACAGAGAGAGAGAGAGAGAGAGAGAGAGAGAGAGAGAGAGAGAGATTCTTCTATGGTTCAGAAGTGTCAGAAAACATGGTGTGGTGTGGAGTATGTCTTCTGTAACATGTGAAAGTACCATCCTCTGTTGACTCTGGTATTAGTTTCTCTTTCTGGAATCTCTAACCATTGATGTCATTGCCCTAGGTGATAAGAAGAAGCACACTTGCTGAGCAACTCATTAAGGAAACTACACATCCATGAACACCCGTGTCCATGACCATGTATATACACGCACATGGAAGCAACAGAGAGCACACAGAGAGTGACCAGTCAGCAACTTCTGGCAGCACTTGACTTAGCCTGTCACAGGCCTTCTACCACCTCAGGTGCTTGGTAACATTTTCCCTACTTAAAAGAGCTCAAAAATATGTACGTGGAAATAAGTGTCTTTAAAAAAATCTTGGTATTATTTTATAAATAAGTAGAGTGAGTATCCTAAAACAAAAGGCCTATGTATTTGAAGTTTGTAGAATAAAAATTTACCTTCATTTGTAGAATAAAAATTCAAAAAATGTGAGTTTGTCTTCTCCTGTATACACACAAAATATGCAGTATGTGTATCTCTGTGACACAGCATAGTATACCTTTAGTTTATGCTTGTAGCACAAATAGAGTTGGGGGGGGCAAAATTGCCAAAAAGTGCTTTCTTTGTAAAGCAAGAGACTGGAAATAAAAGGGGGGAAAATAGTGTTTCAAAAAAAAAAAAAAGAAAGAAAGAAAGAAAGAAAGAAAGAAAGAAAGAAAGCCCTAAGTAATTAAAGGTGACTTCAACTGTCCTAATGATAACCTATAGAAATAAACATAAACAGGTTGGGTGCCCCCATTGATTTGACACAAATAACTCTTAGAATTTTTTTATTTCTGTCTTCTTAGGGTGAGATATCTCAGTGTTTCTGCCATCCTTCTGCACTTCCAATCCTTCCTTATTAAAATACAGTGGATTATTATTTATTATTATTATTATTATTATTATTATTATTATTAGCTTGGGACTAGGAATGGAAGAAACATAAGCAGCTTTAACAGATTGATTCATACATCAGCATCTACCAGACTACGTGCCTGGTGAATATCCTGGATATTAAGTTTGCCCATACAGAAGTACTCATGGCAGACATGAGCTGCCTGTTGATAATTGTGGAGATGTGGTGTACAGTTTGGCACTGTCCCAGAAAGGGAGACTAGAACTTTCTAGACCAGGATGGAAATGCCATTCGTCTTTTTCCTACTCTTGATGGATAGGTCATACCCCCTCCTTTCCTATCTTCTCCTGATTTGAGTGACTCTTCTAAAAAGTTTCCTGCTATGGTCACTTTCCCAGGAGCTCCAAAGAGCATGGTGGTCTATTTATTTTGATAAATCTGTCAGTAGGGCAATAAAAGAGATCGTCAGTGCTGGGCATTTTCTCAGTAAGTATCCTGCTCTTTATTACCGATCCCAGCTCTTTGATTTTCAGTACATGCATTTCCTAGCCTTTTCTTTTGTAAATCTCACAGGACGATTTCCTATAGAAATCAAGAATTTTAAAGATGAGCATAAGAACAAGGATAGAAAGATGACTTATTTTTGGTCTGAATGTCAGACTTCTGTAGGAAAAACTATTCTAAGCTCTTCCCACAATTTCTCCTAATCTCTTAAAGTCATGCTGATTAAATACAACCTAGGCTAGATGTTATTCAGAATGTAATTGCAGCTTCAAATCCCTGTGAACAAGAATGCTTTTAACCTCTGTTGAGAAAATGACTTGCAATGGATTTTAGGTAAACTACTTTGGGGTAGGGGTGGGGGTGGAGGGATCCTGCCTCTGACTTACCTCTCAAAGGGATGAGAGACTCAGCTTCAGTATATAGTTGAATAAGGAGAAACAAATAGTGAAAGTTAAGCTGGGCCAGATAAACAAGGATGGGAGTGGTCATCATGTCCTATAAAACCCAGCAAGCTCCTCAAGGCCTAGGAACTGCATTCTGGACGCAGCATTCAGAAATGTATTTGGTCTGTGATTCTAATACATGCACGTAGAGGGGAAGGACTGCCTCCCACCTTAGTACAGACTCAACTGTTGCCCATCTGTGAATAGAGGAAGAGCTGACAAAAATTTGAAATATTTTCGTTAAGAGAAATAAAATGAACATTTTTATATGAAGGTGTTTGGTAGTAGATTGCTCAAATGTGATATAATCTGTACTATTTTGATTGTATATATCAATTTTGAATTTAAATATACCATAGAGATTTCTATATGTTATATGTATACATATATGTGGTACATATACTGTATATGCGTACACATATACAGTTTTTAAGCAAGCTCAAGTAAATTGGTGTGAGCTGTGGGTTTATTGTAGCAGTAGAACACTTGCCCAGTATGTACATCACAGAATATTCAGGCCTCAGCACAGGAGATAGAATTATACAATGGATAATTGAACCCAAACACCTGCTGCCATTTTAAAACATTTACACTAAAGCTTTCTGAGAAAAAGCAGCCAAGCAGCTGCACTAGGTCACATACTGGATGAATTCCTGCCGATATATCATCGTAAAACCCTACAGTATTGGTGCTCCGAGGAAGGAGAAACCACCCACTGATTTTAGGCCTACTTTTAAAACTTAAATGTTTGGGAGTATTTATATCTAATTTTGTGAACAATGCAAAAATAGATTAAACAACATAAACTCAACTTAGACTTAGAGTTTTAAAATAAAACAGCAACATGTAGATCCTTTCGTTTCTGCAATATGTTCCCCTATATTAATATGTAAGTTTTTTTTATGGTTTTTCGAGACAGGATTTCTCTGTATAGCCCTGGCTGTCCTGAAACTCTCTCTGTAGACCAGGCTGGCCTCAAACTCAGAAATCCACCTGCCTCTGCCTCCCAAGTGCTGGGATTGAAGGTGTGCACCACCAAGCCCGGCTCAATCTGTAAGTTCTTGATAACCATTTAGAGGTGTGTGTGTGTGTGTGTGTGTGTGTGTGTGTATGTGTGTGTGTAGAATAAGGCTTCCCTCTAGAAACAATCTTTATTTCTTTATTTTTCTTCTGATGTTTCCAAATTATTTTCCCTATGATGGACAAGCTTTTCCACATGTGGAATGAAATAAAAAGAGTATACCTGGCCCAGTGGTTCCCAAAACTTGGCTGCATATCAAAATCACCTAAGACATTTCAGAGCATTTAGCATCTATGTCCCAAGTCTTAAGATTATGATACATTGGTCTAAATGTGGCACGATCTTCAGAATGTTGAAAGAGACTATGGTAACCCAGTATGTACACAGGCTTGAAGCAATCCACACAAACTCTTTGGATCTCATTTTCTTTACCTGTACATGTGTTACTGGTGCTGAAAGCCCTTGAAGGTATGAGATAGTGACCAGCTTTCTGTGGCAGGTTCTGGAGATCTCTGGCCTTCTCTGATCCTTGTGAGGCATCAGATTTGGTTCTATGATAACATTGTGTTGAGAATAAACAGGTAAATCACATTTGTTGAATGAACAGTGATGGTCTTAATGAATGAGGCTATCAATCTATCAAACTAGCTTGGAGCGTGCTGGTTGAGATCCATCTCCACCTCCCACTCTCATGAATCACTGTTCACCACTTACCTGGTCAGGGCTCAGTTTCCCCCTCTGTGAAAACTGGTTCACCAGATCTCCAGTGAGATGCCTTGTATGCTCAAATTCAACGACCCCATGGCCAGAAAAATTTCTAAGATCCAATCTAATTTTAAGATTCCATGAGTCAAAGGGAACTGATGATCTTATCTTGCTCACTCAAGACAGCACTATGGGGGGGGATGCTTAATTGGTCTAATTTTACACTGAATCATCATTAAGCCTCTAGGCAATGTAGCTGTAGACTATGATTCTTCTCTCTAGTGGTTAAGACTCATTTTACTCCTTAAAGCTTTGTAAAATATTATCTTCCTTGCTATTGTGAATATAGACAGCAAAGCCTCAGACAGACTGATTCATAGCTACTGTTTCTCAGGCTCATAGCTATAGACGACAATCAACACAGGCCTTCCTTGCCTTCAGCTTTCTTTCTGCCAGCAGACTGTCTGGACCTTGCCCGGACAGTCTCTGGGCATTAATGAATGCTGCATTCACTCCACTGGAAACCAGAATGACTAACCCAGAGAATATTTGGGCAGCCCCTAGTCACAGTCAATGTCTTCTTATGCCATCTATTCTGTTTTTCTCATGTTTGCTTAGACATAAGGGAAGCACATGAACTGCAGCATGAGCAGAAAGAATTCACTGTCTCGGGAAGTTACTGTTGATATGCAGAGGTTCCTGAGCACTGACCGTGGAATCAGAGCTGCCAAAAAAACAATTTAAAGAGTTGTGCTTTGTTGAAGTCAAATTACTAATGTAGTCTTGAAAATCTCTAAAATGGTTCTTTAGAAAAGGAAAAATTACTTAAGATGTTTTACATCATCTATCAATAGGTCATGAGATAATTTTATCCTGCAGACTATTTTTGTTAGTAAAGTTTTATTGGTTATGGCTACACCATTTGTCTACAGAAGTCTCACTAAAATGCATAATAAGACATAACATAACATAAAATGCTGATAAGACATAACAAATTTTGTAATGAGGAGTATAATGTATTCACAACTAAACACGTTGACATAAGCACCTTTCTAAAAATTGGCTTTTTCTTCCTCTTTCCTTTCTTCTTTCTTTCTATCTTTTCTTTGTTACTCCTCTGCTTATCCTTAATCAATTCACATATAGCCAGTTATCAAAGCAATAAAATGAATACTGTGAGAAATACAAAGAAACAAAGTAGCCTCCTATTCTTTCAAAACATTCCTGAACATCACAAATCATCTTGTTGTAATCACTCATCTTCAGAAACATTTGGAAGCTTCCCTCCTACACATACTTCTCATGTGGTCTTCAGGAAGAAAAGAAGCATGTGTTAGTGACCTTCTCATGGTCTTCACCTTAGTAAACCACTCGGATTCACATAAGTTATAGATCTATTCAACCTCAAACCAACAGGGATCATTATTTCTAGCTGATTCTATGCAGTCAGTACTGGAAAACTAGAGCTTTTAATAAACAAACTCCAAAGTATGCCTTGTCATCTATCAGAATATATATATATATAGTGTGTGTGTGTGTGTGTGTGCATTTAAACAACCTACTGCATAAATATTTGTAGTGGATTTATAGGTTATTTTATAATATTTCCTATTAAAGCAACTACTAACTGAAAATGTTTTTTAGGACCATCATCTTTGTGGAGACAAAATAACTAAATAAAACCAGTTTTTGTTGTTGTGTTTTAGTTTAGTTTGGTTTGGTTTGGTTTGGTGTTGCCTGAGATTTCTTCATGTAAGTAAGAGGAGAAAATTCAAATGGCAATTTAGTTTTTAAAGTTTTCCAATGTAATATTTAATGAATTTTTTCCAACTGCATGTCTTAATGCTGTGATGTTCACTGCCATTGGAATGTGGCTAATTCTGATCTTCAGTAAACATTTTTCCCTACATAGTAGCAAATATGACATCTACATGTTTGAAAAGCAGAAATCGGAAGTAAGAATTAAGTATGCATTACTAATCATTATAGATCACCTTAAGCAGCGCTTTCTCCGCAATTCATTACCAACGTATGTAGTCATGAAACATGTTAGTTACCTAACAGCTTAGCGCAGTGGATGATTAGACTGGCTGTGAAATATCATAATAATTACTATTAGTAAATAATAATAACTATTGTATCTCTGCGGCACTGCTCTTCTACTGTTTGGTTCTATAGAAATTTAAGATAATGTATTTTTGCTCCTTTGCTGAGAATTGATTCTTTTGCTTTTCTAAATTATTCTATATTAGGATTTTATGCAGTACCTTTGCTTATAAAATGTGGCTAGGAAATGCAAACTCAATTGCGCTAATTTTATTGCCATATTTCAATAGAATGAATGTACAATAGAAGACGATTAATTAGATTTAAGACAGAAGAGTCCAACTTAATTTTGCTCAACTACTCAACATGCCTGAAAATTATACTTGGTGTGTGGGATTCTCCCCTGAGGGGAATGGCCAAAAAGCCTCCTCCCAAGGTGGGAGAGCATTTGGAGAGAGAAGTGTTTGTCTCTGTTTTCCTCATGTTCTGAACATGCAGAAAGTTATTTGTGCCAAAAGATCTCCAAGTTGGCAGTAGGCATTCTTTTCTGGCATGAGTTCGGCAAGATGAGGACAGGCCCTCTGTGGTTAAGATATGTTGGCATGAAGTTCTAGCTTTGATTGGGAAAATCTGAATGACTTCCACACCAATTTTGCTGGGGAAAGAGGAGCCATTTCAACCATATGCAAGTAGATTCTCCTTAATGCAAATCAATTCTAGTTTAACCAATAAAAAAGGTGGGTGGAGCTTCCTGATCTGAGTCTGCAAGCACTCCAGAGGGCCTTCATGTCCTTTCTCCAGAAAAGCCTTCCTTGTTCCTTATTAACATGCTTCAATCACAAGTACTCACTGAATAGCCCCTCCCTGGTCCTTTTCAGTCTGTAACTTTGTCGAACTCTATGCTACAGAGTTTGATATTGAAATTCTACAGTTTCTGGTTTTCAGTGTAAAGACTTCGAAAGGCACACATAAAACTCAGAGCTGAAAATGTTAAACCTGTGCCCTACCATCAACAGAGGGCTTAAGGACCTGGAAAAGTGGTCCTCTGACCTAGACAGGTTCCTGGCCTGTTCTCAGGGTGTGTCTCTATTTGTCCGTTTCTCACAGCAGAGCGTAGCTTTTGAGATCTCAGAGCATCTTTCCTTGGTGGCTTGGTTGTGTTATGTACTATGTGCTAATGTAAGTCCTGACCTCCTTTTCCCTCCAGTGACCTGACATCTTCCCAACTCATTCTCTTGCCTTCACTTAAATGTGGTTTTCATGAGTCTAAGACATCATAAGTTTGAGAAAAGGGAACTAAATGATGTTTATCTACTGAATATAAAATTCCCTGTAATTTTACATTTTTTAAGGGTTAAAAATGGTCAGTGTAGACCACTGGCAAAATTACATCCACAGCATTAGCACTGATTTACAAGCGTCTGTCACTATAACTGTCTCTTAAGAGTTTTAAATTTATATCTAAAACCATGATTTTATTCAGAATATCTTAAACAACGTCTATAAGTGTGTGGTGGTCTTCTTTTCATTCCTTGTATTATATATGTTTTTTTATTTCTGCATTTTAATTCCTGCATTATTAATTAGTCAGATTCTCATAAATTTTATCTATTTTTTCAAGGAATCAAATTTTGTCAACCTTGATCTCTATTGTCTTCTTGTCATTTATGGTTATTTTATGCTTTATGAAATCATATTAACCCATTGTAATGGGTAACTATCTTACACATTTTTAGCCTCTATTCTTGTATTTACTAATTTTTTTCCCCTGAAATTCCACCAACTGTATAGAGAAATATGCTAAAAGCCTAAGTTATTTTGGGTGACTTATCTTTTCAGGTTTTGAGAGAAGGGTGCTAACTTTCTTGCACTAGTGTCCTTTGCAAACTTTCCTGCACGAGTGTACTTTGCCTGTGTCTTCTGTCTCCTCTTTATTATAGTCTCCTATTTCTAATATTTCCTTGGGCTTGTATTAATAGCTGTTTCTATGGTTTGAGCATGTCATTCAGTGCATAGCTATTGAAATCATATCTTTCTATGAGTTAAGGTTATTATTATTTTTATGTACTGACTCCCTCATGTTTTCATTCTTCTATCTGTTGTGCTTAATATCCTTGTGATATCCCTTACTCAGGACACTGATTACTCTTGTCATTGTTACCAAATTCCAGTAAGGAAAGGATTTCCTTTGGCTCATGATTTAAGAGGAGACAGTCTATTATTATGATGAAGGCATGGTGGCTAGAGCTCTGCAAATGGTGCCTGAGCTACAGTGTGTCTTCTGAAATCTCACTGTATGATGAAGAATCAAAGCCAAGATAATAACTTTCAGTACCTTCTCCTAGTGACACATTTTTGTCTGCCTGCTTATCCTGAAGGTTCTACATCCTCCTAAAAAGAGTGCCTCCACATTGGGACCACATATTCAAACACATAACACATGAGGGACTGAAGTGAAATTTCCTGGTTTCTTTGGAGACTCAGTTGCATCATGTAATGTTTTTCTTCAAACTGACTTATGAGAGGATGTTTTGCTGAGAGCAGGCAGTGGTTTTCTGAAAAAAGTCCTGTGATGTTATGTGATATGAACAGATGCTTAAGAAAACACATGATGTTTGGAAAGGATATCAATATAACCCAAAATACAGTGGACCATGCTGTGAGGTATTGGTATGCCTTGACACTATTTGCTGGTCTTCATTGGGATTTGCTAATGCTGGTCTCCAGTGATGACACTGTGTGGTATTGGTTCACCTTGCCACTCTTTGCTGATCATTGATTTTTTTTTTTCTTTTGTGATTTTGTAGAGAGAAATGCAACAGAGAACATCTGGTTGTAGTCTGTTGGCTTTTTTACCACCTCTCCTGACTCTGGCCAATTGGCAGAGACTTGAGGTTTCTTCTGGATTTGACTGCCATTACTGGTTTATGAACAGTGTTTGTGAGTGGGTTGAGCTACCACTGCTGATTCATGTAAACTGAACTGCTGGTATCTTAACAATGCAGATTGGATTTGCCCCAAAGAACTATTTCTAAACATGTCTACATCCTCCTTTATTTACCTTATTAAACTTTCCTTTCTACTGTCTCTGGTGGATTGTGGGCTAAAAGGGAGTTTAAGGCATTTTAAGTACACCTATTAAACTAGGTTTTGAAAAGCATAAGCCTACAAAGGATATTTTAAACTTTCATACTCAACTTTCTTTTCTTTTGCATTGTGTATATACACAGAAAGACATACATATTTGTAGTTTCTAGAATTGGATCATATCAGGTACACAACTTCAGAAGATACCATTCTTATACAAAGCAACATAAATATACTTCATGATGGTTTATATTGTCATATTTCTAGAGACTACAGTTACCTAGGGCACAAGTTTCTGGGCATTGCTGTGAGAGATTATCAAGATTAGGTTAATTGAGATAGGAAGACCTGCCTCTGTGGGTGGCACCATGCCACTGGTTTGGGTCCTGTTCTGAATAAAAAGGAGAAAGCATCTTTCTCTATTTCCTAAACAAAATGAAACCAGCTAGCTGCCACAAGCTCTGTCCCCATAACTTCAACACCATGGAGGACTCTCGGACTATGATACAAAATCTGCCATTCCTTCCATAAACAGTCATTGTCAGGTAATTTGTCAAATGATTAACACAAGTAACAGGAATTATATTTCAGATTTCATTAGAATTTTCTTTCATTCTACACTGATATTTCTTAATTTTAATAGTTCAATCTACTTATATTTAAGAACATGCACATTTAAACTATATGTTTCATAATATGTTTTCCTTCTACCTTCTTGGATTCTTCTTGCACACTTTCAGTTTGACTAGTATTTATTTGAATTCTCCTTATAATACCTATAATACAGTCTAGCAATGAAAATAATAGTACTTATTAAAGTATATATTAGATCAATAATTCAGTAGCCTTTTAGAAAGAAAGACTATTACAACATTCTTTCTCTCATTTATATTCCAATATCATCTATTAGAATTTGATAATTAAATGCTATTTGTGCTTATCACCTACTAGTATGCTTAATTACAGCTACAAATTGACAGTATTAACACTTTGATCTATTTATCATATATATAGTTGAGGTTCATTTTTGTTCTTTTTCCCTTTATAATTATTCAAAAATATAATATTATTTCATGGGTGGATGAAATATGAAATGTGAAATGTGAAATAAACAGTCACTGACCAAAGAGCTCTCAGAATAAATATAAACAGCATTCAGGGGAGCTAAGATTTAATTAAAGTGACTACTAAGTGCTGTCCAACTCAAACACTGTAGCAGGTTAATAAGTTGTGTTTATTTCTTAAACATCTTAAAATGGGATCTAGATGCTACATCTCTATTAGTCAACACTTCACTTAGGTTTTGTTTTGTATGTACTTTGTCTTCAATACCTGTCTTATTCAATTTTTACACTGTATTCCTTCATCCTCAACTCTTTTGCTTATGAGAAATGACTATTATGCCTAACTTTTTAAACAAACCACCAACTCCATTCTCTTTGCTTGTTTATCATATAGTCACAGGGATATGATGAATCTGGTTTTACTTTAAAACATCTATAATAATCAATGAAGACATTGACTCAATTATGTCTATTATTCTCCATAGTTCTTGTAATACCATATGAACTGTACATTGTCATTTTTTTGTATATAATTAAACTGAAGATTATGGACAAAATATTCAAAAGGAAATTAGAACCTAGAATTTAAAGTGGCCATCTTCAAAAGCAGAGTAGATGGCTCAGAAGTTCAGAGTCATCTAGCTAATCGAGAGCTGTTCATCTGGCTGTTCTTCTAAGAACAGGTTTGATTCCCAGCACCCACAGGGCCACTCACAACTACCTGTAACTCCAGGTTCGGAGAATCCAGTGCCATCTTCTGTCCTCCACTGGCACTGCATGCATGTGATACACAGACATACATGCAGGCAAAATATCCATATACATAACATGGAAATCAATAGATTTAAAAAGTAAAATGAAAGAACCTATGGCTTCAGAGCCCCCTTCTAAAGCAGAGTACTATTCAAAGATGTCAAAACTGATCAAGAAAGACCTTAAAAATATCTTCAGAATAACCAAAAGGATAATTATAAAATATTGGTGCAGTGATAAATAAGTCCTGTGTGCTATAGCAAAATAGTGGAGTGTGTGTGTGTGTGTGTGTGTGTGTGTGTGTGTGTTCCTGTATGTGTATGGTGTGTATATGTGTGCGACTGTGTGAGTGTGTATGAGTGTGTGCCTGTGCTTGCCATAGTGCATATATCATTTACTGTTTAGCCTTTTGTTCCCAATCCTTGTCTCTAATAACCTTTTCAAGTACCCACCACACACACTTCCATGCTATTTGACTCCTTCATTAAGCTTATGATAGTTTTTACTGCATGCATGTGGAGTAATCATCTATGTGGAGTCTGAAAGGCTAAGAAGGTTGTAAGATGAGACTCTTACCTTTTTTCCCTTAGCCTCAGCTCATCATCTTGCTGCAGGTTTAAAGGTTAGCAATGAGTTTTTCTGGTGCCATTGTTGGATAGAGAGTGAATGGAAGGTCATGGTGATCACATGTCATCTAGTTGTCACAGGGGATACTTCAGAATGTCCACGTAGGGCTGTGTTCAGTTCCTATGCATTATTTCATACCAGGGCCTAGACGATGCATTGATCACTCTAGGTAGAAGGCGGGAGATGAAAGGATCATTGCTTTCTAACAGCCTACAAGGTGCTTGATTTCTCTTTCATTTTTATTAAGAAGCTATGAAGTGACCACAGAGAGAACAACACTATTGTCACTTCCTTTCCATATCCTTTAAGGCCCTGAAAGGACCAGCGCCACAATCTCACCAAACCACTGACACCCACACCTCGAGGTTTCCTGAGAGTGAATCAAACAGAATCCTTTGCTTAAGAGTAACATCCAACCCAAAGGGAACAAATGACTTTGTCAAGGCCATGTCTTCTTTATGGTTGTCAAGACAGAAGAATCTAGTTCTCTAGACTCCAGGGCCAGCAGATATTTGCTAGAAGTCTGATAATAGGAGAATTAAGAATTCAAAAGTCCTGAAATGCCTTTCTAGAGTGACAGAGAGGAAATATGTTTCATTGAGTAAACCCTGCTTATTCTTCATAAATCTCTCTAGTGGTTTTTTTTTTTTTTTAGTGAGTTACATGAGTGACTCAGGATGTCATGGCTAAATGTCCCTCCCCGACTTCAATATTGTTCAGAGAAATAGTAATAACCTCACCAACAATGTGCTCAAAAGTTTCATTCTATTCTTTTCTTAATGCAACAGGAATACTTTAAGATTTGCTTGCTATTTTTTCTCCAAGCACAAAGCATCCTTGATGTACTACGCATGTGTATATTTTTATTTATTTTCTTGTTCTACGATAATAGAAATAACCCAAAGTGAAGATCACTTTTGAGAAGAAATGAGCATTTCTCTATTAATGCTGTTTGTCCTGTGATAACCTTAGGGTCCTGTGTTGCATTGGAACAAAATGGGCTCCAAGAAGAAAGGATTCATGTAAATAAAGATAAAATGACGGCCTGGATATTTACATGAAAGACATTATACTGGCTTACAATAAAAAAATATGATGTAAACAGAGACCAGGATACAAACCAATAGGCAAAAGGATCAGTTTTGTATTGTTGCAATAATGTCATTTAACAATCTGTCCCTGGACTCTGGTTCCAAGCAGTACAATTTACTCTGCTCCTATGTCTTTGGGTTAAGGACTTAGGTGACACTGACGTGGGCCTGTTCATGTTCTCAGTCTCTGGATGATTTAGCATGGCCTCTTCTAAGACAGCTGGAGAGACATAAAACTGTTTCTCCTGTTTCATTACCTGGAAAGTTTTTCAGGGCATAACGTCATGGTTGGGAAAAGCAGGCATGGTGCGAGCAAGCAGGAATGTGAATGTACTGAAGGCTTTAGGCAGAATGGAACAGTATCCTTCCAATGATTGTGCATGCCACTCCAAGAACAGCTCACACCAAGGACCCTGCGTCTTGGTTGGAGGGACTGCAGTACCACAGATGCTATGCAAAAGAGCAGGAGAATCATTGGAAACTTCTCCAGTGTTTCTTCTAGAATGAAGGCAATATTCTGCCGAGGAGCCTAGATTTTGAAGCTCTGCATGTACACAGTTTACTCTCTTTTTATCCTATGTGCCTTTCAACACTGTTCTGCAAACAGCTCATTAGACTCCAAAGATGATGATTGAGGTGGGCTTTGAGCCCAGTAAAATGAGATCATAAGGAAAACTGTAACTTGGTTTCCTTCAGAATCATCACCAGGAAGATATGATGGAGCTGTTGTGCACAGCAATGAGGACCACCTCCACTCCCCTCCCCTCCCTAGACTTTCTCTCTCTCTCTTTCTTTCTTTCTTTCTTTCTTTCTTTCTTTCTTTCTTTCTTTCTTTCTTTCTTTCTTCCTTCCTTCCTTCCTTCCTTCCTTCCTTCCTTCCTTTCTTTCTTTCTTTCTTTCTTTCTTTCTTTCTTTCTTTCTTTCTGTTTTTGTTTTGAAGACAGGGTTTCCCCGTGTAGCCTTCACTGTCCTGGAACTCACTCTGTAGACCAGACTGGCCTCAAACTCAGAAATCTGCCTGCCTCTGCCTCCCAAGTGCTGGGATTAAAGGTGTGCACCATCACACCAGGCTCTAGATTTTCTCTGTAGTATTAGAACACTGTTTTTCTGCTTAAGTTTATACCACTTCAACCTCTGCCAATTCCAAGAAGCCTCTTTATTTGCTGAAGAGACCATGACTACATGGGTCCAGAAGCAAATATGGGAAGGAAGACTCATTCATTCACTTCCCCACAGTGACTGGCATCATGACATAGACTGTGGTTCCAAATGATTCTCTGCCCACCTTGAAAGGAAGCCAAGGCCTAATTGGCCCCATATTCCAGTGGTCAGCAAGCCTTGGTAACCTCTGTAGACCTGATCATTAAAGAGGACAAACCTCATGTGCGCATCTCTGCCAGCTTTCCCCATGCCTATTGGTCTAGGTGCAAAATAAAACATAAAAAAAAAGGAAAACCAAAGGCTTGCTCATCTCCTGTGACTCTACAGGGGAATTCCAATCACACAGAGAACGCCCTGTCCCTGCTTCCCACCTATTTCACCCCACACAGGAGGAACAAGCCTAGGGGAAGAACTCATTTCCCTGTTCCACTATTTGTAAGCACATTTTCCAGATCACTTCTGACTTTTTGATTTCATAAGGCTTCTGCATCCAAAGGAGGTTGAGAATTGGTCTAACCTCACAACAGACTCCTTAGCTCCTTCTCAAAGGTAAAATGCTTATCTGCCTAAAGAAGAATGGAAATTTGCATGGCTGACAGTGAGAACTTCTGCCCTGTTGGCATACAAACAGGGCTTCATGCTGATGGCAGCTTTGGGGTAGGGGTGGGGGTTATTTTCTGCAGACCGTTATCAACAGGAAATCTAACTACAGCTAATGCAGCAGGACAGTTTGGCTAGGCTGTGGAAACAAATGTTTTAGAGCCCTTAAGATAACTGTCGCTCACCTTCCAGACTCATTAATCACTGGCAAGCTGAAGCCATCCAGTAAGGAGGAAGCAAAGGGGTGGGGGATGTGGAATATATGTCAAACAAATCATGCTCTTGTGCTAACATCAAAGATAGAAAGCTCTAGTGACATATAGAATATTAAGTCCCCTTTGTTCTGTGTGTGTGTGTGTGTGTGTGTGTGTGAGAGAGAGAGAGAGAGAGAGAGAGAGAGAGAGAGAGAGAGAGAGAGAGAGAGAACAGAGACTACCAAGAATCAGAAAAAGGGATGAAAAATAAAGACAGGAAGAGAGTTGGGCTTTAGGGTGCAGGCTTGTAATCTCAACGCCCGAAAGCATGAGGCAGGAGCATTACTGTGAGTTCCAAGGAAGCCTGGGCAACAATTTAAGACCCTGTCTCAAAAACAAAAACAGACAAACAAAACAACAGAGAGGAAGAGCTTGAGGCCTAAAAAAACAATGTGGCTCTATGATCCCAAACTGTAAACCGTGTCGCTTGATCCCTTTCATCTCACTCCTGTCTCTGGTAGGGGATTTATTACTGTGTCTGGAGGAAATAAGAGTAAGAAGCAGAAGAGACACCCAAAGAGATAAAACTACATATATACCCCTATATTTCTGCCTTCTTCCGAGAACAAAGCAAATACCGGAGTGCTCCGTCTTTTCTATTAATTTTTAAGAAACGTGATGTGGTTGTAATGCTTCCTAAACTAGTTTCCAGCCAGGATTTCCCAAGTGCATCTAATTGCCAACTTTATCAAAGGCTCTATCAGGTAAATGGTGTTCCACCTCCGCTGAGCCTGCTGAAGGTTGACACCCAGGACTTGTCAGGCAATGGATCACAGTGCTGGCATGGGGGCCCCTTGTTCTGGGTTCCTGCAAGAGGGTGACAGTAAATTATGACATCTGCCAGGAAGTTCTGAACAGGGCTGTGTGACCGGATACACCTACCCAACACATGAGGAAAGCTTTTAGGATGTGACTGGAGATGTGGCTGAAAACTCTTAAAGGGACAAAGAGCCTTTGTCCTCACAACAGTAAAGGAAGATGATTCCAGATCATGTACTTTACCCTTTCATGGCATTTAATGACCTATTTTGATGTTGGAGTGAGTTATGTTGCCTGGCAGTTGGAAAGTGTTCCAGATTTTTAGATTCTGCTTCTCCATCCTCTTACAGTTATTAAGAGAGCAGCCAGTATCCTGCTTTCTGTCTAAGATAAAGAAACTGATGATGAACCAGGCTAAGTGATGCCTTGACCTTGGCCAAAGGAAGTCAGAAAAAAAATGCCATAGTTCACTTCCAAGGCCCTCAGATGTCTAATCTTCATACTGTGAAGGCCTTTACCTTCTTCTTACCAAAGGTATTTTATTCATTGTAACTTAGGAACCATGCCTTATTATTACTATTTTTAAAAGCGTGGTTTTTTTTTCTTAATCCTTTACAGAACTTACATTAAAACTTAACATAAAAATATACAACAACAAGAAAATCTAGCACACATGATGAAAGGAAGCAAGAGACAAGTTATTATATTTTTCAGTGAATTTTCTCAAGGGATTTGTTCTAAACAATAGCAACAAATCCGAGACTGGGCTGGAGAGATGGCTCAACAGTTAAGAGTGTTTGCTGCTCTTTTTTTTTCCATTTTTTATTAGGTATTTAGCTCATTTACATTTCCAATGCTATACCAAAAGTCCCCCATACCCACCCACCCCCACTCCCCTACCCACCCACTCCCCCTTTTTGGCCCTGGCATTCCCCTGTACTGGCATAGTCTCACAAGAGACAGCTACATCTGGGTCCTTTCGATAAAATCTTGCTACTATATGCAATGGTGTCAGCATTTGGCTGCTGATTATGGGGTGGATCCCTGGATATAGCAGTCTCTACATGGTCCATCCTTTCATCTCAGCTCCAAACTTTGTCTCTGTAACTCCTTCCATGGGTGTTTTGTTCCCAATTCTAAGGAGGGGCATAGTGTCCACACTTCAGTCTTCATTTTTCTTGAGTTTCATGTGTTTAGCAAATTGTATCTTATATCTTGGGTATCCTAGGTTTTGGGCTAATATCCACTTATCAGTGAGTACATATTGTGTGAGTTCCTTTGTGAATGTGTTACCTCACTCAGGATGATGCCCTCCAGGTCCATCCATTTGGCTAGGAATTTCATAAATTCATTCTTTTTAATAGCTGAGTAGTACTCCATTGTGTAGATGTACCACATTTTCTGTATCCATTCCTCTGTTGAGGGGCATCTGGGTTCTTTCCAGCTTCTGGCTATTATAAATAAGGCTGCTATGAACATAGTGGAGCAGTGTCCTTCTTACCAGTTGGGGCATCTTCTGGATATATGCCCAGGAGAGGTATTGCTGGATCCTCCGGTAGTACTATGTCCAATTTTCTGAGGAACCGCCAGACGGATTTCCAGAGTGGTTGTACAAGCCTGCAATCCCACCAACAATGGAGGAGTGTTCCTCTTTCTCCACATCCACGCCAGCATCTGCTGTCACCTGAATTTTTGATCTTAGCCATTCTGACTGGTGTGAGGTGGAATCTCAGGGTTGTTTTGATTTGCATTTCCCTGATGATTAAGGATGTTGAACATTTTTTCAGGTGCTTCTCTGCCATTCGGTATTCCTCAGGTGAGAATTCTTTGTTCAGTTCTGAGCCCCATTTTTTAATGGGGTTATTTGATTTTCTGAAGTCCACCTTCTTGAGTTCTTTATATATGTTGGATATTAGTCCCCTATCTGATTTAGGATAGGTAAAGATCCTTTCCCAATCTGTTGGTGGTCTTTTTGTCTTATTGACGGTGTCTTTTGCCTTGCAGAAACTTTGGAGTTTCATTAGTTCCCATTTGTCAATTCTTGATCTTACAGCACAAGCCATTGCTGTTCTGTTCAGGAATTTTTCCCCTGTGCCCATATCTTCAAGGCTTTTCCCTACTTTCCTCTATAAGTTTCAGTGTCTCTGGTTTTATGTGGAGTTCCTTGATCCACTTAGATTTGACCTTAGTACAAGGAGATAAGTATGGATTGATTCGCATTCTTCAACATGATAACAACCAGTTGTGCCAGCACCAATTGTTGAAAATGCTGTCTTTCTTCCACTGGATGGTTTTAGCTCCCTTGTCGAAGATCAAGTGACCATAGGTGTGTGGGTTCATTTCTGGGTCTTCAATTCTATTCCATTAGTCTACTTGTCTGTCTCTATACCAGTACCATGCAGTTTTTATCACAATTGCTCTGTAGTAAAGCTTTAGGTCAGGCATGGTGATTCCACCAGAGGTTCTTTTATCCTTGAGAAGAGTTTTTGCTATCCTAGGTTTTTTGTTATTCCAGATGAATTTGCAAATTGCTCCTTCTAATTTGTTGAAGAATTGAGTTGGAATTTTGATGGGGACTGCATTGAATCTATAGATTGCTTTTGGCAAGATAGCCATTTTTACAATGTTGATCCTGCCAATCCATGAGCATGTGGGATCTTTCCATCTTCTGAGATCTTCTTTAATTTCTTTCTTCAGAGACTTGAAGTTTTTATCATACAGATCTTTCATTTCCTTAGTTAGAGTCACGCCGAGATATTTTACATTATTTGTGACTATTGAGAAGGGTGTTGTTTCCCTAATTTCTTTCTCAGCCTGTTTATTCTTTGTGTAGAGAAAGGCCATTGACTTGTTTGAGTTTATTTTATATCCAGCTACTTCACCGAAGCTGTTTATCAGGTTTAGGAGTTCTCTGGTGGAATTTTTAGGGTCACTTATATATACTATCATATCATCTGCAAAAAGTGATATTTTGACTTCTTCTTTTCCAATTTGTATCCCCTTGATCTCCTTTTGTTGTCAAATTGCTCTGGCTAATACTTCAAGTACTATGTTGAAAAGGTAGGGAGAAAGTGGGCAGCCTTGTCTAGTCCCTGATTTTAGTGGGATTGCTTCCAGCTTCTCTCCATTTACTTTGATGTTGGCTACTGGTTTGCTGTAGATTGCTTTTATCATGTTTAGGTATGGGCCTTGAATTCCTGATCTTTCCAGAACTTTTATCATGAATGGGTGTTGGATCTTGTCAAATGCTTTTTCTGCATCTAACGAGATGATCACGTGGTTTTTGTCTTTGAGTTTGTTTATATAATGGATTACATTGATGGATTTTCGTATATTAAACCATCCCTGCATCCCTGGAATAAAACCTACTTGGTCAGGATGGATGATTGCTTTAATGTGTTCTTGGATTCGGTTAGCGAGAATTTTATTGAGGATTTTTGCATCGATATTCATAAGAGAAATTGGTCTGAAGTTCTCTATCTTTGTTGGGTCTTTCTGTGGTTTCGGTATCAGAGTAATAGTGGCTTCATAAAATGAGTTGGGTAGAGTACCTTCTACTTCTATTTTGTGAAATAGTTTGTGCAGAACTGGAATTAGATCTTCTTTGAAGGTCTGATAGAACTCTGCACTAAACCCGTCTGGTCCTGGGCTTTTTTTTTGGCTGCGAGACTATTAATAACTGCTTCTATTTCTTTAGGCGATATGGGACTGTTTAGAGGCAGCCACATTCATTAAAGACACTTTAGTAAAGCTCAAAGCACACATTGCACCTCACACAATAATAGTGGGAGACTTCAACACACCACTTTCATCAATGGACAGATCGTGGAAACAGAAACTAAACAGGGACACAGTGAAACTAACAGAAGTTATGAAACAAATGGACCTGACAGATATCTACAGAACATTTTATCCTAAAACAAAAGGATATACCTTCTTCTCAGCACCTCACGGGACCTTCTCCAAAATTGACCATATAATTGGTCACAAAACAGGCCTCAACAGATACAAAAATATTGAAATTGTCCCATGTATCCTATCAGACCACCATGGCCTAAGACTGATCTTCAATAACAACATAAATAATAGAAAGCCAACATTCACGTGGAAACTGAACAACACTCTTCTCAATGATACCTTGGTCAAGGAAGGAATAAAGAAAGAAATTAAAGACTTTTTAGAGTTTAATGAAAATGAAGCCACAACGTACCCAAACCTATGGGACACAATGAAAGCATTTCTAAGAGGGAAACTCATAGCTCTAAGTGCCTCCAAGAAGAAACGGGAGAGAGCACATACTAGCAGCTTGACAACAC
Organism: Mus musculus; assembly: GCF_000001635.26. NCBI lineage: Eukaryota > Metazoa > Chordata > Mammalia > Rodentia > Muridae > Mus > Mus musculus. The sequence continues at coordinate 137,639,228 of NC_000068.7, read as the reverse complement.
ATCTAAAAGCTCTAGAAAAAAGGAAGCAAATTCACCCAAGAGGAGTAGACGGCAGGAAATAATCAAACTCAGGGGTGAAATCAACCAAGTGGAAACAAGAAGAACTATTCAAAGAATTAACCAAGCGAGGAGTTGGTTCTTTGAGAAAATCAACAAGATAGATAAACCCTTAGCTAGACTCACTAAAGGGCACAGGGACAAAATCCTAATTAACAAAATCAGAAATGAAAAGGGAGACATAACAACAGATCCTGAGGAGATCCAAAACACCATCAGATCCTTCTACAAAAGGCTATACTCAACAAAACTGGAAAACCTGGACGAAATGGACAAATTTCTGGACAGATACCAGGTACCAAAGTGTTGCTGCTCTTATAGAGAACTCTAGACATGCTCCTGAGCACCCACATAGCAGTTCAGGACTATTTGCAACCCAACTTCAAGTCTTCCTGATGCCCTTCTTTGGTGTTCAAAAGCACTGTGCAACATTGTGAGTGTATTTTGGTACATATACCAGTGAGAGACAAGCATTGAGACTGTTGGTCCGACATGGAAAGTGAACAAAGCATAAAAAAGCAAGATTTGGTTTCTCTCTTTGAATTGGTTTGCTGATAGTGCTGAAGGAAGCTCTTAATTTTTCACAGATTGGTCAGTTTGTTTGATGGTTTGTTTTGTTGTTGTTGTTGTTTCTTTTTTCTTTCACCTTAGGTTGTAGATAAAGCCAGTCTGTGTGAATACAGTAGAAAACAAATGAAAAGGATAACCTGGATATTAATGTATGTCTTAAACAATAAAGTGCTATCATTCTCTGCTCTAACAATCTGTTTATTGAAATTGTGTCAGGCACTTAAGGATTAAAAAGAGAATGTTAGTATTGATTGAAGACTCTGTAAGGAGAATGTGGTGGTGTGAATATACAACGAAATATTATTATCTTGTAAAAATGAATAAAGTCCTGCCTTTCACGGGAGCATAAATGAAACTGAAACACAATCAATGAAATAAGGCAGACACAGAATGATAAATACTTCATGCTCTGCTCCTAGTAGAAGCTCAAGATTGAGCTCATAAATGCTAGAAGATTGATCATTACAGGTTACAAAGAGCAAGAAGAAACAGGGCAGAGAGGTAGGTACTATGAATTACTTATGTGTATAAATGTGTGTATGTGTGTGTGTGTTAAATGCTTACCCCAAGTGATAATGGTCACCCCAAGAATCATAAATTGTCTAACAAAACATCAGTATCAGGGGAGTTCAGGAGAGTTACAGATATTACTATTGCCCCCTCCCCTTTTTTTTTAAATCTTCAAGCACTGGAATGTGAGACTGCTAGAGATGCCACATATTTCAGACACAAGTGTTGGAGAAAATTCAGCTGAAACTGCTCTGGAAGCTTCCTCCCTGAGGACTAGTGCTCCCTTTCATAATAGCTGAAGGTACTATGTGAGCTGCTATGGGACAAAATTAATTAATAATCTTATCCAGCTTCAGTGCTTAATCACGACAATAACCAGTGTGGCAAGATATCCCAAGGGTGCAATAGTGGAGCTTATATCATGGGGGTAACAACAGATGGCTAATTGAACTAAGATCCTGATCAATAAGAACAAATTCTTCCTTGCTACTGTAAACCCAGCTGATTGCCTGTGAAGGATGAGGCCATGACCCTATAAGAGAACATTCTTCTGCAATTTCTTAAACCTACATTATTTTTAATTGCATTTTAAATATCCTGTACCCATAGATCAGTGCCGATCATCCTTCATCAAAGGACTTTCTGTTTTTAGTAGATTGAAACCATTACAGAAATCCCCAAGTTGTTAAATTGCAGAGAACTGTTTGTGGGGTTAAATTTAGTAGATGCATTTAAAACAAAGTACTTACATGAAACGTTGATGGAACATACTGGAAGGAGAGGCAGAAAGATGATAAGAGACAGAGTCCCGGGACATCTGCTATGATATGCTGTCTTCTATATATAAAAATGACAACATGGTCACCCATATAAGACTTGCACAATGACAACACAAGATGACAGCCATTGTAGATGGGAAACATTTGCAAAACCCCAATCCCCAAGCCCCGTTTTATGTCATCCAAACACAAAAAGTCAGTTCTAAACATATCTATATATGTGAAAAATTAAATGGACACATCAGGATGTTTTTATATAAACACATATGTAACATTTAAGAAGTGAGAAGATGGGGGCTGGAGAGATGGCTCAGGGGTTAAGAGCACCAACTGCTCTTCCAAAGGTCCTGGGTTCAAATCCCAGCAACCACATGGTGGCTCACAACCATCCGTAATGAGATCTGACACCCTCTTCTGGTGCATCTGAAGACAGCTACAGTATCCTTAGATATAATAATAAATACATCTTTAAAAAAAAAAGAAGTGAGAAGATACATGGGAAGAATTAGAAGTTAAAAAGGAAGGAATGGATATTATATAAAGTATTCAAGTATGAGATTCTCAAAATATAATATATATGTAAATACACACATGAATTGTTCAGGTTAAAAACTAGTATGGGCATGTGATATATATATATCCAAATGCAGACAAGCCAAAACATACTACCACCTTGTGACAAAATGATTTTATGAACCTTTTAAACAAATGATGAAACTTTGGAAAATGGTAATTCCTGAAACTTTAATTTATGTAACTTACTTTAAATTTTTTCCCCAAATGCCAACTTTTTTTTTTATAATAATAGATAAACATAGAATGGCTTGGAAAATCTTTTTCCTCATTGTCATTTTTGGCAACATTGGAGATAAGGAAATAGTCACCAAAGTGACCAGGAAATACAAAGGCAGGCCAATCAGCGTAAGTGTACACAACAGACAGAATGCCTCTGCTTCACCACAATTAGAACCCTTAAGATTCCTAGAAAAAACTGTGAATGGATACAATAGGTTCTTGTCTTCTTTGTGTCAAGGTCAATATTTTAAAACACCAAATCAAATTCCTCATGTACTCAAATGCCTCATGAAAACGGCATAGATACTTTTTAAAAAAATTAAAAGACCGAGTGATTGTCTTACAACCCTGAAGTGCATAAATCAAGGCTTGGAATTTCCTCTTCTCTGTTAGCTAAATTATTGGAAAAGGATTCTTTTTCAATGGTTTCTTCAGGACTGAGAACTTGTACAGATCAAGTGGATGTGTAAGTATAATTAATATGCAGTGTTTGGTGCTCTATTGAAAACATTCATGTGTTTGAAGTTCTGCTGAGAAATTCGTTTTCTGGGTTCTTAGGCTAGATAGCTCCTGGGCACTGTTTTCATGCTAAAGCAGGGGCCTCACTAATAGATTCCACGAATCCTTCTTTTAGGAGCATGAATTTCATTAGAAACATCCCTCCCGAGTCCACACTATCCAGGTCCTTCATTACAGTTGTTAACACATCAGGAAAAGCACAATAACATGACCAGAATGGACTCTTCAGTTTTTTCAAGTGGTTTGAAAAACATTGTCCTTTCATTGTTTTATGAGGGTTCCATAATTTCTTGGGGTTTTCCAGCTGCTTTTTGATGGCTGGCCCTGCCAGCCACTCTTCCCAGACAGAAAATGGGATACTCAGTGGTGGCTGTGGTAAATTAATAAGGGGAAAAATAAACAGAAGGTCTTTTCCCATGTGTTTTTTTTTCTTTTTCCTTTTTTTTCTTTTTTTAAAGTTTGCAAGTCTGTTCACTGTACAGTTAATTTGGAGCTTGCAATGCAGGAGCCCCGTGTGGCTTCACTAATCCATCATTCTCTTCTGATGTTGTTCCTTCCTTGGAGAGTCTACAAGTGGGGCTCACAGCAGGCGAATGGATAGATAGCCCTCTTTCTAGGTTCCCACATTCTTCTAGGACATCTGGCCAGCTGGACACAGGCAAAGAGCTACTATCTAGTCCCATAGGTTCAATATCATCTAAATTAGTGGTAGGCAAACATTTTCTATAAATAGCCGTGTAGTAAATAGTTTTGACTTTGCAGGCCATATGGTCTCTGTCACAGTTCTTGAGCTTTGCTGTAAGAGAGTAGCCGTATGTAGCACATAACTGAGTGACTATGGCTAGCTTCCAATGGAGCTTTATTTATGGACACTAAAACTTGAATTTCATATCATTTTCATGTGTCATGAAATATTTCTTTTGTTTTGATTTTTCTCAACCACTTAAACATGAAAAAGCACTCATAGCTTTTAGATACATAAAAATCAGTGACAACATTTGGTCTGCACGGCAGAGTTTACTAATTTTGAGTCTTGATGCGCCCTTCTTCAAATTTATGTCCCAAGACAATGCTTAAGACTTGAAACTCACAATTGGTTGTTGATTTTTCTACGAATTTAGCAATAAAACCTTCGAATCTGATATAGAAGTTGTACTTGTATCAGAGTCTCCCAATCCTAGAAAATAACATCATGCCTTTCTATGGCAACCTTGAAGTTTATAGTTAGAAGATAGTGGATGATTCTTGAGTGCTCTTTTTATTACCCTCTCCAATATAACACATAAGCAAATTCTAAGGACTGTATTTTCAAATCTCGTCTCAGTGTATTTACCTTTCTTCCTGCTGTGCTTTGGTTGGATTGGATCCTTTAGGTAGTTGGACTCCCAATGTTGCCATACAGAGAGGTAGAAACTAAGGACAGGTAACTAGACTAGATGAAGTTATGAGGGAGGAAGCCCACATTTGGAATAGTGATTTTATAAGAAAAACAGTAGGGGTAAATGTTTTCTGTGTTTTTCTGCTTTTGTGGTATTAACATATGATACCCAATTGTCTATAACACAGAGTACATATATAAAGATAAATTATTCATCAGGTAGAGTTTCTTACAGTCAGGAACTTAAATTGGACCTAGTGGCACATACTTGTAAATGCATCATTTGGGAGGCTGAGACAGAAAGATCTTGAATTTGAGACCAGCATGAGTTAAAAAGCAGTACCTGTCTATCTCAAAGATAACAAGGAGGGAGAAGAAAAGGAGGAGGAGGAGGAGGAGGAGAGGGAGGAGGAGGGAAGAATGAAGAGATAAATGATTGGGTATATTAAAACGAAAAGCCACACAAACTTTATTTTTAACCAAATTTAAGAAAAGATTAATAAGAAAATGTTATTTTTTAATCAATTGCTATTAAATGTATCTACGTATATGTGTATATTTTTTTGATTAGTTTAAGGAGGATTGGCTATAAGACTTTCTTTGAAATACTAGAAGAATTCTGCTGTGAATCCATCTGGTCCTGGACTGTTTTTTGGCTAGAAGGCATTTTATTCCTACTTTATTACTCATTTGCTATGAGTCTGTTTAGTTTGTTGACTTCTCGCAGATTGTAGACTTCCTGGTTTAATTTTGGTGGTATTACTGAATCTAGAAATTCATTTTTTATTTTTTATTTAAGGTGTTATGGCTAATGGCATATAGGTTATTTTTTTAAAAAAATATTCACTTACAGTATTCTGGATTTCTGTTGCCTATTATAATCTGTTGAAATGTTTTCTTGCTCATTTCTTAGTCTGTTAATTTGGGTCCTCTCTTTTGGTTAGTTGGTTCAAGGTCTGCTTATCTTGTTTCTCTTCCCTGCAAAATAGTCATTAGATTTGTCGACTCTTTGCTGTATTAATTTCTTGATTCTCTATCACTGATTTCTGCTCTGGCTTTTATTTTTTCTTTCCATTGACTGGGTGTGGATTTGATTTTGTTCCTGTTTTCCCAATTTTTGAGTTGCATTGTTAAGTCATTTGTTTGTGGACTCTCTGATATACCAATGCATGCATTGAGAGCTGTAATTTCCCTTGAAGGATTGCTTTCAATGTGTCCTAGAGATTTTGTTGCTTTGCATTTTTATTTAGTTCCAGGATGTTGTTTATGTCTTACTTGAATTTTTCTCTTTGACCCATTCATCATTGAATAATGAGTTGTTTATTCTCTGTGAGTTTCTGCATTCACTAGCAGTTCGTTTACACTCAATTTTAAAATGTATTGCATTGTGGCCAGATGGAATGTAAAGTGTTATTTTCAATGTTTTGAATTCATAAACATTTGTTTTGCATCTCAGGATACATTCTATTTTAGAAAAACTTCTCCATGCTGCTGAGTAGAGTGTGTCTTTAGTGTTTGGGTGGAATATTTTGTATACATTTGTCAATTAAAATTGATATTTCCCTGTTCTCTCTTTCTCTCTCTCTCTCTCTCTCTCTCTCTCTCTCTGTGTGTGTGTGTGTGTGTGTGTGTGTGTGTGTGTGTGTGTGTGTGTTTGTGTTCCTTAAACTCCTGGAATATTGTGATAAAGGTTATGATTGTTTTTTAAGATTCTGTCTTAGAACTTTTGTGGGTTTTCAAGAAAAGATATTAGCTTGATCTTTTATATAGTTGGTATTTGGGGGATGAAATTTGGGTATGTGGGCTTCTTCTGTTAGTTCTACATCTGCTATGGGCATAGCTGGTTGGGGCAGCAGAGGATGTATGGGTAGATTAAACCAGAGGTTGGAAATGGCTTCATGGGAAAGAATTCAAGTAGTCAGAGAGGACTGGTCTAGTGGGAAGGATAAGTCCTGATCCAAGTGTAGAGTATGAGGATAGATTTAGCTGGTTGGAAAGGCCATATTTGATGTATGAGGGGGTTTTCAAGTTTGGGAATTGGTAGTAAGGATCTTGGCAGAATCCTAGAGATGGCTTGTGGCACAGGCAGATGGAGGCAGACTAGACATGTAGGATCTGGGCTAGATGTGATTGGTTGGGAAAACAATGGATGGGGAGGGCAGAGAGACTCATTGGACTAGACTTTGGAAAAGAAAGTGGAAGGTATGGCTGGATGGAAAGATTGGATATGACTCAGAAAGAACCTGCTAATGGTGACAATAAGCCAGATCTTGGTGGAGACACAGATATTGGTTGTGATGCAGGTAGGAGTGGCCCCAGGCTGAGCATTGATGTGGAACATGGGCTATATCTGGCGAATTACAGAGAAGCTGTGGACGCAGAAGTCAGAGATACTCACTAAGATAATCTCTCATGTAAAAAAAAATGTTCTTTAGAGTCACAAGGCCTGTATACTTATCATAAAATAACCAATATTTAAAGATTAAACCTTGCTTTGCAGAACTAATGGATTCAGATACTTGGATTGATGGAAAATGCTGATTTTTCTAAAGTGGTAAATTAAACAGCACAGTTTGGTAATAGAGTTTCAGTGACTGATATGACTTTAATACGGATGGCCACAAAGGCAGAGTCAGTGTTAATACAGATGGGTTTACGAAACAGCCATCATCATTCTGCTTACATAGAAAGCCAGCTTCTGCTCTGTGATCAGCGTGATTACACTGAGCCCCAGGCTAAGAGATTCTCAGTCTCCTTGAATGAAACCACAATATAGTAATTAGATATTTGCCTATAGTATATTCTATTTGGCTACCCGTAGCTGTTTGCCTTAATAACTGGATATGTCTTTGAATGCACACAGTCATCAGAATATCATAGAAATTCCCATTGCTCCAAATATTACTCATGTTTCCATCATAAAGTTTGAATACTGTACTTTAACTCTACTCTTATCACCTGTTTGCTTGGTCAGTGTTAGAGTTGGACTGTGTTCCTCTAAGAAAACCATGGAAGTCATCAAAGGACACAGGCTATTTGAGTTAGAAAAGCTCTGGAGATATGGTCACAGCATGGAGATTAGGGTAGATAATAACACAGTTTACACTTGAAAATGTTGAGAAACTTTAAGCACTAGCCATACTAAACAAGGTTCAACATACCAGAAGTCAATCATGTCAATCAGGTTAACTGAACACACTCTCAACACTACTTATATTAACAACAATTCTGTGCGACACAAATATGTACAATTCCTATTTGATTCTACTTTTGTAAAGCTGAGGCTGAGGAGAAACGAAATGGGTAGTATTATATTCATTTTTTAAAAAAGAAACTGAAGCCGAGAGGTGAGAGGGGGTGGTCTTATATTTGTCCCTGACATGTTATGTGGTACACATGAGTAGGGAGCAAGCTTTCTTTTGAAAGCAAGAGCATCAGTGTGCTGGCTGGAGTTTTAGTGACTGTGACATTCCATGGTGATGAAAACCTAAACAACTTTTTTTTTTAAATGCAAGGTAACATATTTCATGTAGGAGTACTCATTAAATATTTCCCCCCTATAATCTGAACACTATTGTCCCATTGTTACTAAGGTTTGTTTTGTTTTTATTTTTAAAGTACTTTTCTTGGTGTGAACAATGCAACTGAATGAGGCCAAACTAGTTCAAACCTCTACTTGAAATGGGCAATTATTGAAGTAGATGATTGAGACGTGACTGGATACTTAATAAAATTTAATAGTCCTCTGGGCAAACGAATGATTCATTTCAATGAAAATGTTCAAAACAATTGAGCATATCTGATGAAAACCATGATGAGAAAAAAAGTGGTGAGATAAATTTCCCATGGAAACACACACATTCCAGTCTGAACAGCCTGAAAATCACAAAAACACATGGGAATACTTATTTGTCTTTGAATAAACTTGCATTGTGCTCAATGCACAAGTTATATGTAAAGGAGGTACAAACAGTAACAAATAATCTACATGAAGACTGAAGACTTTTCCATCTCCTCTTCACTCTGCTTTCTTGCTGGAGTTACCCATATATCACCGAGACATTGAGGAGATAGCAGCAAATAGTGATGAAATGACTTGGTCAGTAGACACACCTGTAAGGGTCATTATAAAAGGTGGGGAGAGAGAGGAACGTAGAGAAGAAGGGGGAATCTTTGGAACGAAAAGAGTCACCAAGTGTTTTCATGTCATCTGGGCCTCTCAACAGAGTTCATGAATAGTAGTTTGAGTTTTTAAATATTCTTCCAAAGCCTCAGGTAGGAAACTTGTTGGTTTCCATAGAAGCAGATCACTTTTCAGTTGAAAATTCAATTATAAAGTAAAAAAGAAGAGCTTTCAGTTTCAAAGGGCATATCTCTTAGGTGACTAATGATGAATCTAATAGGTTTCTAGCATGTATGTGATACAGAAGATGTGAAAGTAGTGGCAGAAATGTGATCTCTAACAAACAGAGAATAATCCATTTTCTCAAAACAATATTGAAAAACTATCTATAGAGAAGCCAGTCACCAATATTGCTTCAAAAAATACTCTTCACAAACATGAAATGCAATAGACTGTTTATAAAATGACCACTGGAGAAATAAAAGCGTAAACGATGAGATCCAGGATACATTTACTTGAATAACTAGACATAGTTTCTTTTTATATTTGACCATGAACTAGACTGAACGGCATTTGTCATTAAGCCCTATGACTTGAAGCAACCCACATGATGAAAGTAAAGAACCAATTTCTTCAAGTGTTCTGACCTTCACATGTGTATGCCTGTACCTACAAACACATACACATTAATCAATTAGTAGAAAGATAGATAGTTCTGAAAACTGACAATGTCAATTTCTATGGAGCAATAGAATCTCACTTCACAGGTAATATTAATGAAAATTATCATGACTTCTTTTGGAAGATACAGCTGGACAATTTCTTACTAGTATATTTTCTTATGTATATTTATTTAACTGAATTGAGAACATATCCTTATGAAACCTGTGGGTGCCTATTTATAGTAGCTTTCTTCTTAATCATCCCATATGGAGATCAGCTAAGAAGCTCTTCAGTAGGTGACTGGATGACTATGCTGTTGTGCATCCTAGGCAATATAAAAACCATGGGAAGTGTGACCACTGTTTCCTGAAAGCACATTGCTAAGGGATAAAAGTCCATCCAAGGCTGCAGAGACAGCTCAACAGCTAAGAGCACTGCCTGTTCTTACCAGAGAGGTATACTTGATTCCCAAGATCCACATCACATCGGGTGATGTTCTACACTGAGTATTGAGTTCAGTTGCAGAATATTTGCCTAGCATATGAAAATCTTTGGGTTAAGTATTCTATATTACAGAAATGAAAAAATCAATTAAATTGTTCTGATTTAGTGGATATTTATGAACGGCTCATTTTAAGATCCCTAGATAATTCCTGGCTGATAAACAATCATAAAGCAAATGATAACCATATTAGCTTTCAGCACATTTATTGTTTTGTTGAGTTGTTTCATCTAGTGACATAAATTTCTGAAACTAGGTATCCTGTTCGGCCTCTCCTGTCCTAGACAGAAAATGTGGAGATTCTAAGAGACATGGCACTTAGTTCAGGAATTTTCATGCATGGAAGTTTTGTGATGTGGCCAGGCATATACACACATGCCATCTTCAGAACAATCTCAGAAGGTAATTAACCTCTATCACCGAAGGGTGCTGGAGAAACTTTAGTTTGTTATCAGTGGTCACACTAAAAATAATTGTAGCAAACCAAGTCATCATACTTTGTATTAGAGACCTGATAAATAAGATCGTACCTTTATTCTTGAGGAAAAATCTGGAGGAAGAGGAGAGAGAGAGAGAGAGAGAGAGAGAGAGAGAGAGACATAATTAGAAAATGATGAACGGAAGCCAACTCAGCCCATCTTTGTAAGCTCCAACAAGGTCTATGCTATGAGGAATACCATCAGCAAGGATGATGTCCTTGGTGTTTTCTTGCTGAGTTCTAAGACAGCATCTCAGGGTCCTCTTTGGAATTGTAGAATGGTGGTCTGCCTCTAGTCTCAGTTACAAGGCAGGAGAAACTTTAGATGTGATGTAAGTTATTATAAACAATGTCTTTTGTAGATTAGTATGAATTCTAGATTATTATCTGATAAGAGCACACTTCCTGGAATTCAGAATCAGGCCAGTAGCCCAGAATAAGCACACATTAAAAAGCAGGGAGAGAGAGAGAGAGAGAGAGACAGAGACAGAGACAGAGACAGAGACAGAGACAGAGACAGAGACAGAGACCTGATTTGAGTGAAACACAAGGATTTCTTTCATTGATGACAAGGCCCTGGAATCTCCTTGTTAGGTGGAAAGAAATCAGAGACAAAATGCCTAAGGATAAGTCTTTGAAAGGCAAGATCTGTCGAAATATTTGAAAATTTTATGAAAAGCAGGACTTGAGCAGTGTTACCCATAAAGTCTGTAGGGCTACGGAGGATACTACTTTCTAGCACACCACTCTGCCTACTCCCAATTAATGAGTTGTTATTTACAGCTATATTAGAAATTCACCCACCACCTTCAGAACTTATCTGGGAATGGAGTGTTTAATCTCCCAATAACAATGTGGCTTTGCTCAGTTTAAATACATTGATCATTTTGATATTTGAATATTAGCCTAACAATTGCAAGGACAGTGCAGATTGATTGGTGGGAATAGCACAACTATGCTTAGGATATCTGGGCCTTTTCTCCTTGATTTTCTGTTTATGCCACTCAATAGTTTATACTCAGTGGGTAAGCAACGCATGCAAGCAAGACAGGATTAAATTAAAGGTATTTGGAAGCCATAAATTATAACTAATCTGCCTATTCATAGCTCTACTTTTATACCTCTAAATAAAGGTCAAGGGCATACATGAGTTTCTAAAAGCTCCACGGATCCCCCCACCCTGGGAAACTGTAAGTGTTAGAATCTTCTTACAAAGTCATCTTTGTTACTACATGGATCATGGCCTCTGTTCACCTATGTCACTGCCTAGCAGAGAGCTTGCTTATTAATCTTGGCTACTGGTGACATTTTCTGTGACATTTATTTTATTTCCCCAAATCATTGAGCTTGTGTCTCTTAAACACAAGAGAGAACTGACTCTAATGAATGATTTTTACAAGGGTTTAGAGAAGCTAAAGAGAAACCTGTGGTATTTAAGTCAGAAAGGCTTCTAGAGCAGCAGGAATCAATATCTAACCAGAGAGAAAACAGTGTGGTGATGGCTACCTGGGAAAAAGAGGCAGCGTAAGCCAGAATTACAATGACTTAGAGATGGGAAGAGGTCAGTCTGATCACATAATACTAGCTATTGTACTCTGGCTTAGCTTAAAGCCAAATTCAGGAAGCACATTCCACTAGACTAAATAAAGCTTCGATCATGTGTAAAATTTCCAACTTGAATAGGCAGCTATCCTATCACTCATCAGGCTTGATGGCTTGGTGCATTTAATGGGTGTAATTTCTTCCTCATATTTCTATGCTTTTATTGTTTCGTTTTTATTATAGGAATTCAGGCGTCTTATTAAGCTTATTATTTTCTGCTAAACGTGGGCTTAAGTAAATAGAGTTCTAAAGGGTGTACATGCAAATATGTTTCCTCGAGATTGTCAAAAGAATGGGACAATCTGATTTGACTTATCTCTGAGATTAGAAGAAAGGAAAAGTGAAAAAAAATCTATAAAGGGCAGAGTAAAAGTAGCAGGAGAGGATACAAAATAAAATAAAATACAACCCTTCATCTGAGGAACCGAAACATGAGAACTTCTGTATTCCAGAAATTCTGATTTAGCAGTCTCAAAATGGAGTTTAGAAAACTATTTTAAGAAACCAGCAATATTTTTTTCCTTTTCATAGAAGAAAACAGTGTTGTAATTTTTTTTGTAAGCCACACTAAACTTATCCTTAAACGGTTTAGAGAGAAAGAAAAGAAAAAATAAGAAAGAAAGAAAGAAAGAAAGAAAGAAAGAAAGAAAGAAAGAAAGAAAGAAAGAAAGGAAGGAAGAAAGAGAGAGAGAAAGAAAGAAAGAGAGAAAGAAGCTGAATGTTTCTATTAGAGACAATTAGCTGAAAATACCAAATGTCAGCTGCTTGTTCTCCTTGTAACATTTTGCCTTCCAGATTGATCTATATTCATCAGAGCTGCAGTATGATCCAGATTTTGGCTGTGTGCTGAGTGCAGCTAGCTTGGGACCTAAGCAAGCATTCATTAATTATGACAGAAGGTGGATGCATATAATTCTATACACTCTGGGACATTTACCATGGCAATAACATGCTAAAAACAAATACACATAAGCTCAAGAAAATATACCCCGTAGCAATGACTTGCCTCTAGGGAGGGGGAAGGGCTTTGTTAGTTCTTCTTAGGGATAGCAATCAATTTTCTGAGTGTTTTTATCCTGGATTCTTTGGAATTTCCCCAGATACAAATCTGGAAGTAGAACCTGAAATACAGATTCAAGGGTAAATGGTTTGAGAGATGATTTAGGGAACATGGATAGAGCAGTCAAGAACAGAATAACTGGCAAAAACAAAACAGAAACAAAATAACAAACAAATGAACAACAACAACAACAACAACAACAACAAAAACCCAATAAATAGCATGGCTGCTTTCAATCATGTAGGGTAGTTTGGGTGACCAGAACTCAGTCTTCAGAGCCAGCTCTGTAGAACTGCAGAACTTGTGCTCAAAGGTCAGGCAAGGAGCTGAGCTGTTCAAACACTTTCTCTTTCAGTCATTGGTTGAAGACTGGTCCAATGGAAGGAATGCACCTGAAAATTACATCCTACCTCCTGGATGAGCACATCTGGTGTCCATGGTCACAAGGCCTCAGATAATGGTACCTGCAACTAAGAATGAAACTATCAGCCAAAGGGTTCTGAAAAAAATCATTTTTACTCATATTTTTAAATGTGAACTAATTAATAGGGTATATACCAAGCCATTTGAAATTAGAAAATAAATGCTTACTGCCAGCTTTAAAGAATTTTAACAAAACACCCATGGAAGGAGTTACAGAGACACAGTTTGGAACTGAGAGGAAAGGATGGACCATCTAGAGACTGCCATATCTGGGGATCCATCCCATAATCAGCTTACAAACACTGACACCATTGCATACACTAGCAAGATTTTGCTGAAAGGACTCAGATATAGCTGTCTCTTGTGAGACTATGCCGGGGCCTAGCAAACACAGAAGTGGATGCTCACAGTCAGCTATTGGATGGATTACAGGGCCCCCAATGGAGGAGCTAGAGAAAGTACCCAAGGAGCTAAAGGGATCTGCAATCCTATAGGTGGAACAACAATATGAACTAACCAGTACTCCCCCCTCCCCTGCCCCCCCCCCTGCCGAGCTCGTGTCTCTAGCTGCATATGAATCAGAAGATGGCCTAGTTGGCCATCAGTGGAAAGAGAGGCCCATTGGTCATGCAAACTTTATATGCCTCAGTACAGGGGAACGACAGGGCCAAGAAGTAGGAGTGGGTGGGTGGGGGAGTGGGTGGAGGAAGATGTGGGGGACTTTTGGGATAGCATTGGAAATGTAAAAGAAATAAATACCCAATAAAGAAAAAAAAATCATATTTGAAGTCAATGAGTCTGTATGGTATAAAGGATTATGGAGAAGTCTGGCCAGGCAATAACTATGTCTTGTTATATCAAAATGCCTCATTTTGTAGAAAAATCAAGCTAGGTAGAAAGGTATGGAACTGACTGCCTTTCCTAAATAATAATCCTTAAAAATTTTTTCACTTATTCCAGTAATCTGTTTTATTTGGTACCAGTTTACTTAGGTACTCATCTGAAAATCTTCCCATAACCATAAAATGCAATCTTTCTTAGTCCCCAAAGTTGAGAACATTTTCTGGAGAAATGTTACTGGCACATATTTATATGACTGAGTTGTGTTGACAGGCTCTGTTCCAAGTATAGATTTCATGGTCAAATCCTCAAGTCGCTGAGTGCCACCAGAGACAGGTCAGACTGGAAAGTCTAAAACTGAGTTACATTGAGCAGGACTCTTTAAAGCTGGCACTAAGCATTTATTTTCTAATTTCAAATGGCTTGGTATATACCCTATTAATTAGTTCACCTTTAAAAATATGAGTAAGAAATTATTTATTTCTCACTATAACATCTAAAAACATTACTATTTTACGTTCGTGTGTGTGTGTGACCGATTATGTATGGAATCTTCATGTATGAAAGTACCTAAGGAGATCAGAAGAGGGTACTGGGTCTTCCTGAACTGGAGTTAAAGGCAGTTGCCTGATGTAGGTGCTGATAATCAAACCTAGGCCTACTATAAGAGGGTTCTTTTTAAATCATATATATTGTATCATTCATTTACACACACAAACACACACACATGTACATGTATATATATCTTATTTTTATATTTGTTTTGTTTACTGGTGTTTTGTTTGCATGAATGACTGCATGAACGTGTTGTAGCTTGGAATTACATACAGTTGTGAGCTGCCTTGTTAGTATGGAAATTGAGCCTGTGTCCTCTGAAAGAGCAGCCAGTGCTCTTCATCACTGAACCAGTCTATCCAGTCTCAGAGTTTAAAGTTATTTATGTCTGAAACACCACTCTAGCCTCCTATTTCTTAAAATTTCTCATAGTTCATTGAAGTTTTTCATAAAATAAACCATGATAAATTAAGAAGCATCATACAAACGCCAATTATTTTAGCATATCAAGAGACATTTCATATTGCTTCATATAGCACTTGGGAAAACAGTCACAATTGTTTCACAAAGCGAAGAGGAATTTGATGTTATTTTAAATACACTCAGTTCCTTGTCTTAAACTATTGAAGGAGTGTCCACAGCTGCACAAACTCTAGCTTTGGAAAGAATTGAAACCGCCCCTTCATTCATGTAGGTCAAGCTACTCCAGGGCTTGTGGATCTGATGCCCCAAAGCTATAGGGACAGAATCAGACACTGATCTTTTTACTGGATATTTGCAAACTCATCAGATGGAGAGAGCATAAAAATGGAGACAGCCAGATTCAGGTTTTGTTTCACCTCAAATCAGTTTTTTTGGTTTTTTTTTGGGTTTTTTTTTAATGCAGAAGACTTCCTTGTGTCTGCTTTGTGGAGCAGAGCAAGTTATTTGATATTTGACACACAGAGACTCACATTCAAGGCACTATCATACCTAATGTTTTAATAGCACCTTTAAATTAAATTTATTTCTACTTCCATTTTTGCCATCATGCAATATTTATAAATTGCAGAAGGGAGCCCTGTTTACCGTCTTGTCAGGGAATGTTTTTTAAAAGTTAATCTTAATAAAAGTTAAAATAAACTTTATGCTACAAGTTTAACAATGATATAATATTAAAAGATATTCTAAATTGAGTGTCAATTTCTTAATTTTGTCAATGCTGTGTTCTCTATCACATCTAATGGAATCTGATCTCATTAAAATCTCTTGTTAGAACTTATTTTCTGAGAAAAAAGGAGTGTGGCTGCCAATTCTGCCATTTGAATATGAGAACACTTTTGCAACTCAGACGTTTATCTGTTGATTTGGGAACGTTCTGGATTGTTTCTTTTTAAGTCTGAAAAGCCAAAACCACTAACTACAGAGACATTTATGTCTCTTAAAGATAAAACCATGTTAAAAGTGGCCATGTTAAAAATACAACCTGATATGCTAACTGGGGACAGAATGAATTAAGAGCTATACTGATTAAAAGTGTGATAGTCAAAAGGCTTGTGTCTTGCTTCCATCCTCTCTCTCTGCACTCTCTCTGTGTGCTTGACCTACACAGATTGAGAGCGACAAAAGATATACAGAGAACGAGACAGAAAATACTGAAGACAACATAAAGCTAGAAGATAAATATTTCAGGAGATGCTAGTTACACTGATTTGATCATCACACATTGGAGATACATGTCATACCTCATAAATGTTCAAGAACAATAAAAAAGACAATGAACAAAATACAGATGAAGGAAAGAAAATGAAAGGGAGAAGGAGGCAGGAAGAGTGAGCAGAAAGAAGGATAATTCTTCATTTTTATTCCTTTGTATATAAAATGATGGCATTGAACTCATATAATTTAAAGAATTAGTTTTGGGGATTTTAACAGAGAATTTGGCATTAGCTGCTATCCACCGAAGAATATCTTTCATATCTTTAGATTAAAATCACTCTTTGTAAAATCACTTGTCAGAGCAAATTGTTTTTCATTTTCTTAGAACTTTGGTTTTTTTTTTTTTTTTTTTTTTTTTTTTTTTGGACACACAAATCAACTTATCAAACCAATCAATCTTTTCAGGAAAATCATAAGTGAAAGAATGTAGCTCTAGGGGTCCAGGTTACTTGATAGCTATTTGTTCTAGACGTTTCATGGATCACAACATCAATTGACCCTTCACCCAGCTTAGAACTATTGGTACTGTCAATCTCCTGCTGGAATTTGCTGAGGAATATCCTCATCTTGTCATGCATTGCTAAGACTATAAAGCAGTAAGGAAAATGGAGAAGTGTGTTTAGTCCTGCCACTGACTCCAAGACAGGTGCAGCAGTGTCTATATTCTGATTCCACCTCCAGGTTGGGCTGAAGTGCAGTGCTAGGATTGCAAGGCAGTGTGATTGATACCTTCTTCTATCTTCATTTGGTGCTAGTAGAAATCCATTTGTCCAAAAGGATTTCCTTCTGTAGATCACGCCCCAAGGCTGAAGTCAACCCACCCATTTTTTCCAACCCAAGTAACAGAAATAATATCTATTTTGGCATTTTCACATCAAACACTTGCCTATCACAAGGAATGTTGGAGGGCAAAAATGATCTATCTTTTTTGGGGGAGGTGGGTAGGTCTACAAGAACATAGGACCCTCAACATGCTAGACAAGAACTCAACCACTAAACTATATCCATAGTCTACTTTTTTCCTTCTTATTTTGCAAGTGGGTTATGCTAAGTTGTTTGTGCAGAAGTTACAGTCCTGTTTCAGTCTCTTGAGTAGCTAGGGTTGTAAGCCTAAACCACCAGCCCTGACTGAAGAGTTGCTCTTGAATCAGCCCATCATATTACACAAGATTTTCAGTCTGAAGAAATTCATATGAGCTCTTCTGTAAAGTATGGATATAGTAATCACCATTTACATAGGGGCTTACACCTTTTGTTGTTACTAAAGATTAATAAACTAAGAGTATAGGATAGAACTTAGCTACTTCTGCTCAATTCACTTATATCATTCTCTGATGTTGTTTACATCTACAGTTAATGCCATCCTATCAAGACAGATGAAGCAGACCCACTTCCCCTGGCTACCAGGTAGGAATTAAACAGTATTAAGATTTGCTTCAAATTACTAAGTGTTAATGCTAAGTTCTTTGAGTTCTTATTGACACACTTCATCTCATTTTATTTTCTTGTCAGGTACTGGTGGTAACGTTCAGTAAGAAGCAGCAGAGAAAACAGTGCAACCATAATGCAAGTGACAACAGAATAACAGTGTTAGTGACAGCCAAGCAGTTAAGAAGCTAAATTACAAAAGCAACAAAGCAGCCAGCTACTGGACATGTTAAAGAGAGGCACAGCTGGGTGCTTAGCAGGCTGAGCTGCAAATGCAGCAATATGGCCAGCTTCTTGGTAGATGGCAAAAAGACAGATGCACAGTTCAAGAGAATCATCAGGGAAAGAACAATGGGACTGAAGTTGTAGAAGGCCAGATGTTGAAGAACAGAGGATGGAAGGAGGCTGAGATGTGAAATTGCATGTGTTAACCACTGGAAGACTCCCAGAGAGCATCCAGGTATAGAGCTGACAGTTTCAGACGTTGAGGCTTATGAGCTATAACACTGACTGCCATAAACGGCTAAGAAATATCAATACAATAGTCTGACTGGAAGCAACAATATGAAGTTCTAATACAGGCAAGGAATCTTTACTTCTTTGACCAATACGAGAGGTGACACTTAAAGAACTAAGATCATATGTACAAGCCTTTCATAGATCCTTCTGGATTTTGTTGTGTCATAGGATAATAGCAGGAAAAGGGTTGTTAAGTATATTTGTTGGGGTCTTCCTTTGAAAAGAGAGGAGAGAAAATATCCCAGTGTTTCCTAATTTTAAAGCCCAAAACAAACTAAAACACTTTATTGTTTCCCATGTTAACCCTTCCAACTGCTGTGGCCACCCCCAGAAGTCAACCGGAAGAAGATGGTATATCTAACATATTATTGTCCCCAAATCTGGACCCATCATTCTGCCAACAGGAATGACTGTATATAGTGATGCTTGCGTGATTGCCCCTTGTCCATGTGGCTTGGTCCTCTTCAGTGGTTAAGATTTACCACTTTGTACTGGCAAAATTCTGAAATCCATCAAGTCAGATGCCAATATTCACAGGAAAATTAGATGGTTAACAAAAAAGATCTTTTTTCAGAATTACACATTTTGATTGGTTTATGGTATAAATTAAGTATTAGACTTTAAAGCATGCTAAATTGTTGGGTGTTGTTGGTAATCTCATATCCTTGTTGGGTTATCAGTTTGATTTCAATCTGAAACAAATGTAATTTTTAAAATTGACATTATACCGGTTGAACATTATCTGTTAAAAAATATTTCTAGACAAGTTAGAATTCCTGTGAACCGAGCTGTTATTATACATTGCAAGTAGGATTTGACTTCTTCAATTCTGACTTACATGAATTTTTTTACAAACACCTATCTCTAACAAATTTCTTCAGAATCCTAGAAATAACTTATGTTTAACTTAAGTCATAAAATTGCACCCTAAGGAGTTGTAAATGTAAGAAAACCTGTTCCTAGTTCCACATACATCTGAAAAATTGGAAGGAAACGTCTATAAGCAAAATAACTTTTGTTATCCACTGTGAAAGTATTTTTCTGTGTTTATTTCTTGAACAATAAGTATTGTGTTGTTTTTTATCAATGTACAGTCTATCTATATCTATATCTATATCTATATCTATATCTATATCTATATCTATATCTATATCTGTATCTATAGTCTGTGCAGACATCCCAGAAGAAAGTGCTGAGATCTACTATATTTCATCATGGTGAGACAACATGATTAGGCAGGAGAAGGCATTCCATGCTCTGAAATCTAGAAAAAAGTAATCTTAATCTTTGCATTACATAAACACATTAGAGTTTGCCCACCCAATAAGAATGAGAACAAGTTGTGATTATATTTCAGAAATGTTTCTTTGAAGAGATCGTAAAGAAGTCACAAGTGGGTCTTGGGTTATTCATGTGTGCATCGAGGCATATAGAATCAGATAAATAAAGTATATGCTGTATAATGACTGTTCTTCACCACACAGTTCTTGTGTTTGTCTTTTGCTGTTGGGAGATAAGAGAGGGAACAGACAATTAAAAAAAATTCTGCTCTAAAAAGGAGACAGTACAAACCCAGACCAATATCCAAAGCAGCACATCACATCGGAGCAGTCAATATGTAACAAGAAACAAGAGCAATAGTGTTTGGGGCTTGGATTTGCTTGTGAGAAATGATACATTAGTTATAAGAAGCCAGAAGAAAGTCATGAAATGTCAAAGTTATTCTGTGCAAAAGCAAATGAATAGCAATGGGCTTAGTGTACTCACAAGACTGTGGGGGTAGATGTTAATAATTACTTTGAAAAATGAGGCATGCCATAATATAAAATCTCTCTCTCTCTCTCTCTCTCTCTCTCTCTCTCTCTCTCTCTCTGTGTGTGTGTGTGTGTGTGTGTGTGTGTGTGTGTGTGTGTGTGTGTGTGTTACAATCAGTGGGGAGAGTGAACATTGGCTGATGCTCCTGTTTTAATTTCTCAGATGCTGCCATTTTTAAGCTGCCATACATGCCCAGTTTGTAAAAATGTCACTTGTCTATCTGCCAGCTACATTCATTATCTCCTTGTCTTGACCTGAGTTCATTCATCATGTGTTCTACTATACCACAGTGGAGGCTGGAATTACATATCAGTGGCACCGTGCTTGTTTAGCACGTATGAGGCCCTAGATGAATGCCCAGCACCACAAAATAAGTGGCTTCCTAATGTGCAACATTGATTAGTTTATTTCACTTGTTCAGTGGAATTATTCCCCTATAAGCAAAAAAGGGCTGACATGTGTTTGTTCAAATATTTACTATGAACATCTAGAACTGTACCTGAAACCTGGGTATGCAAACATATTTATTAAATACAGGAAAGAATGGAAAGATAATATTCAAAGAATGGCATCCACATGCTAAACGTAAACTGTGGGACATCCCCATTGTAAAATAAATACATTTGACATTACTATATTTAGGAAAGGAGCCCAGAACTACTTCTATTTTGGATATCAATCTATTTTATAGGAAATTCTTTATCATTGAGAAATAACTGAAAAAATCCATTTGATAGAAAAAAGAATATGAGGGCTGCCAGTCTCTATGACAACTAGAGAATGAGCATAGAATCCATCTTTGTGGTAGATGTTTGTTTTGGTTGTATATGCTAGGCTCAGGGAGTGGCACTATTAGGAGGTGTGGACCTGTTGAAGTAGGTGTGGCCTTGTTGGAGTAGGTGCATGACTGTGGGTGTGGGGTTTAAGACCTCCATCCTAGCTGCCTGGATGTGAGTATTCTACTAGTGGTCTTCAGATGAAGATATAGAACTCTCAGCTCCTCCTGCACCATGCCTGCCTGGATGCTGATATGTTCCTGCCTTGATGATAATGGACTAAACCTCTGAACCTGTAAGCCAGCCCTGATTAAATGTTGTCCTTTTAAGAGTTGGCTTGGTCATGGTATCTGTTCACAGCAGTAAAACCCTAAGACACAAGTTGGTACCAGGGACTTAAGTGTTGCTCTGATAAGCCTGACCATGTTTTTGTTTTGAAGAATGTGAATTTGGGAACATTGGATTTGGAAAGCAGTGGAATGCTTTAAGTGGGGCTTAATGAGCCATCCTAGTAGGAATATGGCAGACTTTGTTGCTGTGAGTAATTTGAAATGTGCAGACCTGCCCCATTTTCTTACTAGTTAGGGCCATAGTTCCACAATACAAGTCAGAGATTATTCTAGTAACTATAACCTGAGTTATGTTCTATCATCACTAGTGATGACCTCCTAATGCTTAAGCTGCTACCCCTTTTCACTGTCTCGCGCCATAGTGCTTCTTGAATTCACACTTCAATTCAGGTTGTGCATCTAGATAACCCTAATTTAACATAATTATACTCTATTTAACAGGATAGCAGAATGTATCTCATGAGGGTGGAAATATATCTCAGTTGTTGAGAGTACTTTTTGTGTAAGTATCAGGGTTGGATCCAAGAATCAATGCAAAAGGTAGGTTATAGCCACTTCCCACCTGTAACCCCAAGAGTAGAGACAGGAGGTATTGCTGAGGCTTTCTTACCTTCAGCACAGTGCCAGGTAAAGTGAAAGATGTTATCTTAAAGGAATAAAGCAAAGAGAGATAAAACAGGGTACCAAATGTCCTCCCCTTGCCCTTGAAAGCACATGAACCCACCATCGCCTGCATCTATACTACTCAAGTGTACACCAACTCAGAGACACATGCATTTACACACACAGTCTTCCTTGCACTTAACACTAGGCCAAGATGACAGACGCTAAATGACAAAAAGAAGTGTAAACTGAGATGAATATCAGTTGTACTTTGTATTTTAGAAAGGAAAGATGTATTTTTCTAGCTCCCATGTGACATAGCAGATCTCCAGATGGACGTGGGAGAGGAGAGATGTTAGCTGTCAGAAAAGAACACAAAATATTCTGAACTAGAGGGAGGAGCAGATTGTTTATACATTTCGGGAGAATGTTGTCTTTAAACATACTGGGTCCACTATACAGTATCTTATGTTAATTTCTGAGTGGTTGATAAGTGATCCTTCTACCCCCATCTTCTACAGAAAATCAATAATCTTTGTGTATAACCAATACTATTTCTTCCACCTGGCCAGAGTATCCAAAAGGAAATGACTAACTTTATTATTATTATTATTATTATTATTCATAGTAGTACTATCAGTAGTTGTTGTATTATCACTATTATTGCTGGTCAGAGCATCCACTGCCATTGCTACATGTCACCATTGGCTCTCAGATTCCAATTTCTCTGAATAAGAACATTTACCTGAATGGCAGACTCTTCCCTTGGAGACAGGGAACAACCAGTGACTAAATGACATGGCAGAATGGGTACAAAGTGCAGGGGTTCCCAAGACAGCACAACTCTATTTCAGAATTTCCATAGAGTCATGCAAAGCACTATATATTTTAGTGTCTTCTACCACCCTGCTTTCTTCTTTCACTTTCTCATAAAAATGTAGCTTCAGTGAGATATGTACCCTTACATCTTGGGTCAGAGAAGCTACCCAAGACCCTGTAGGTATAGTGGAAATGGAATATTTTCATAAGTCCCCAGGAAAAGACATGATGTTCCCCATATTCCTAGCCTGGGCATAATTAACTCTGAATATCAAGTAAAGATTTTCCACTTTCTTCAAAAAGCCTACCCATTCCCCACAAGACTTTGTCAGACTCTTCTATTAATCAAAGCCAAATATGAAGCCTAAAGTGGCTCTATCCACTGAAGAGTTGGCAAGCCACTGGCCAATAGGGTGGACGTGACCTCAGGCAGAAACAAACCTCCAATAATAGCAGCACAAAGAGATCGGAACTGCCCTTTGGACCAAACTTCCCCACCCGAATGTGATGGAAATAATGAGCAGGTGACTTTCTAAGAGGCCTAAAAATGGATTCTCAGGAAGACTTGGGAAGAAAAGAACCATAGAACTGTTTATATACCAAGTCTCAGGATTAATGGCAGCTATTAGCGTGAGAGAGGCTCCTGCTCCAAGTTCTGAGTATTCAGCTGCATCCTCGGTTAAATTCAAAACAAAGCACAGGCTCACAGTGCCAAATACCAGATAGCTTCACATGGCACCATTAACAGAACATGGTGTTCTTATATTTTACTTTTTATGTTCTGTGAAGCATTCCACTTCAAACTCCTGGTGAAATTTGAGATTCTGTTGCTTCTACTTAGGATAATGAGGGTTCTCTCTCTCTCTGCCTCTATGTCTCTCTGTCTCTCTGTCCCTCTCTCTACCTCTGTCTGTCTGCCTCTCTCTCTTTCTCTGTCTCTCTCTCTCTGTATCTCTCTGTCTCTATCACTCTGTGTTTCACTCTGTCTCTCTGTCCCTCTTTCTGACTCTCTGACTCTCCCTCTCTGTCTCTTCCTCCTCTCCTCTCCTTTCTATTCTCCCCACCCTTGTCACTAAATAGTTAGTGTTCAGTGAACAATTGTGTGTTTCAACACCAGCTGAGGCTAACATGAGAACAAAATGCATCTGTATTCAGGTGCACATGTATGAGTCTTTAATACAATTCTAATCCAAGAAGCAAGGCTGTATCCCCTGAAGATCCCACCAGTAAACAAGAAGTCCGAGTTGAAAGCACTCAGAGTAGTGTGCTGTACCCAATGGATGCTACAATTACTGTCTTAGACATACACATCCAAAATACTAATACATGTCAGCAGAAGGTCCAGATTAACATGTTCATAGAAGTGTTATTTGTAAAAGTCCAAAACTGGGGCTGGAGAGATGGCTCAGCTGTCAAAGCATGGACTGCTCTTCCGGAGGATGCATGGTCAACTTCCAGCATCCACATGGTTGCTCATAAGTGTAACTCAAAGATCAGACACCTTCACACAGATATATAGACAAAACACTAATGCACATAAAATAAAAATAAATTATATATATATATTTAAAAGTACCAAAGTGGAAACTATCCAAATCATATACAGCACTATTTTATACATTCACAGTGGATTACTTTGTAGAGCTAAGATTGAACAATTTCCACTAATGTTGCCATATGAATGGGCTTCAAACCTAATATTGCTAAAATGAATAGAAACAAACAGCAAAAAAAATCCTATAGAAATCTATAGGATTTCTAGTGTAGACAGTGATTCATCATAAAGGGAGGAGGATGGAACTGAAGAAAATGTGCTAAGGAAGAACCTCAATGTTCTGGCCTTTGGTTTGGGCCCTAGTTCCACGGATGTGTTCACTTTGAAAAAAATCATTAAAATACATGTAAAATGGCTGTGCCCCCCCCCCACGTATTATTCTTTAAATAGTAACAAAAAGAATAGCTTATGTAACTGAATTGGATAGTTAACTATTTCAGGAAATTTGAAAGTCTTTCTTATCTGAATGCTGGTAATCAAGTACTGAGTACTTAAATTCAGTCCTTGGAGTGAGCAGGAAGACTCCTGAGAATGACAGTGGGAAGCAATTGTGAACCTGTATAGATGACCTAGCTTCATCTGTGAGATCTATAATATAACAGCAGAGTATTTGTTCTGGCTTACCTCACTTCCCTCACATTGTCTTCTTAGGTATTTTGAATTATATAAAAAAATTGCTTATGTTAAGTTAAAGTATAAAGTTTTCAGTGAAGAGTGGACTCTGAGAATAACTAACATAGCCTCTCATTTGCAGATAAGAAACCTGATCTTATCTGAAGGTTAAATGATTGGCCCAAGGTCACACATGTGGTTAGTGGAAGTTCTGGGAGGAGATCCAAGGTCTTGCTACCTCCTTTTCTAGACCACACAGCCTCCTTGTTTTCCAGACCTCTGAGAAGCTCTATGAATGCATCTGCCAGTTGTGGAATTTTTAACGATCAACTCATTTGTTATCTGTTGGTCCAAACTATAGCATATGACCTGGCTCAGATCCTTTATTCCGATCTATCAACAATCAACAAATAGATTGTTGGCATTTCTGCTTCAATTTAATGGTTGATTTTAATTAACACATTGTTTCTATGTGTACTCAAACCTATTACCTTATGCAAACAGGCCTAAAATCAAGAAATATTCTCAAGAATTATCTATGATTCAAAAATCAAAGCTCTTCTTTATGGAGTCCTGGTTACAAAGTAGAGTCAACTTTAACATCTCCCTTTATGTCCAAGAAACATATAGCACTCACACCACCACCAACAAAAAGTACACACACACACACACACACACACACACACACACACACACAAAATCTATGTATCCCATTGCCCACTGAAAGGTAGGTTTTTATACATACTTCTGGTTAGACACATTTCTTCTAGTTCTATCATATCATGACTAATCCAGAAAGAAAAAATGAGCAGTCCAGATCATACACTATTTAATGATAGAACCAGATAGTGAAACAAGACTTTGGGAACACTATTTACTTTGTCACAAAAGTCTACATGCCAAATGTTGAGTTGTAAGACTCTAACTTCTCATGAATATATCCAAACTATATTGGTAATAAAAATATTATTTCATTCTTGATTTACTAATCTAGATATTGGCTAGTGTATTTAGGAACATTTGTATTTATGAATTATTTGAATTTATGAATTATTATGAACCAGTGACTCATCGATTCAGAATTATTAATAGAATAACTAGGTCCAATTCAAATAACTGATGATTTAATACAATTATGAGTTTTACTTTTTATAAGCATAATTAAGTCAATAAATAATTTGCTGTGATTGTAGTGGAAAGATGGGATCATCCTTCAAATGTTCTGTTATTACATATTGTTTCCAAGGACTCATCAAAGATAAAGAGGAAGGATCTAAAACTCTTGTGTAAACAGCACCACAGAGCCATAAAGACATCCACCAATGTCCTAGCAGCCTTCATGCACTAACATTTCGACACTATCACTTATTTCTCTTACATTGGTATTCTGAGCATACCAGGGCTTCTCAGAAACAATTTGATACAATATTGCCAGAAGAAATTCTCACAATAGCCCTTAAGTGGTTGCTTACTTTTTGAAGGTGAATAATGAAGCTTAATTCTATTTCCTCTCAATTTTCAATATAAATATATAGTTCAATTATTTATATCCACCCTACTCAGCCCACCCCTGAATTGAGCTACATGCCACATTTCTATGGCAACACACCACTGGATTAAACAGCAAAGCATGTCCCACACAGGCCACATATTCTAGCATTTAGTGAGGGTTGACAATAAATACCCTGGGTTCTGTCCTTTGGCTGGAGCAATGGAGTTGTAGTCCTCAGAGCAAGAGATACTCAAACACCAAACAGTCCCGAAAGCTAGAGATACATCATCAGAGGTACAGTCTGGTAGTCTACACAGGATGAGGATTTAATGCCGACAATAAGCCCAAGAGGGTTTGGGAAAATATCTAGTAGGATTTTAAATAAGGTGACTTAAGTACTGGGTACACATACTTGAAGTTTTTCTAAAAGCTTTGGGGAGCCATTAATGGTAAACAACCAGGGTTGTTTCGAGGAACAGCTATGGTAGTAGGGGTGGTTGGGAAAATGAAGATAAAAGGCAAAAAGAAGAGCTGGGAGACTCGTGCAGACATCTGCAAGCCTTTGATTCAAAGCAGCACCAGCAACACTAACTTGTTGAAATTATAGAATTTCAGCTCCCTTCCAGACCCACTAACTTAGAACATCTCTCTTTAGTGAGATTCCCAGAAGATTGGAGCACAATCCTCAGACTGAAAGTGTTACATGTCTACTTCTCAGCAAGGTAGGGGACCATGGATCTAAGGCAGGCTGGATCTCAAAGAGCTGTGACTATCTAGCCCAATACTTTGGGCAAAGAGCAAAAGATATCTGGAATTATCATATGAGATAGAGAGAAACCCTGAGAGCAGGGAATAGTTCAAATATTTATAAGCACATAAGAGTAGAAAACAAGAACTTGTCACTACTATGTGAGTGCATTTGGGTTATAGCTGAGTTAGAGACGCTGGGTTCTCCTAAATACTTACAGATAAAATGCAGCTATAGAATAGCTGTTAGTAACAATGCGAGTGTAAAGTGAGTCCACACAAGGACAGGAGATACTGATTTAGGAGGAAATACTTATGCTTGGTGTCAAGTAGTTTCAACTTGTGGTATAAAAAGAAAGCAATTTTTCCTCTTCCCTGAGGACAGAGAGTGAGGTGCAGAGAGGGGAGGCAAGAGGGACAACTGAAGGAGAAGGAGGGGAGGTTGTGATTGGGATGTGAAATAAATAAATAAATAAATAAATAAATAAATAAATTAGTTAGTTAGTAGTTAGTTAGTTAGTTAGTTAACTAATGGAAAAGTTGAAGGCAATATGGCAAGAAGGCATGATGGAGGAAAGATGCAGTCATCTGGGTGAAAAGTTTTATGTCCTGAAAAAAGAACAAAGACGTTAAAACTGCATCTTCATTTCCAAATCATGAAACAGCTGTAAGATGGTTCAAAGTGTCACAGGTTAAATGCACAGGCCTTGGAAGACCTTACATTGCTGATAAGCAAAGCACTAGAATACTGTCTTCAGAAAGTTTGCCCAAGCTAAAACTGGTGATTTTAATATCTCTAGAGTGACACACCTTTACAAATAAGTAAAGGGGTTATCACAGACCTAGTCAAGGTAAAAAAGAAAAGATTTAAAATTTCTAAAACAACTATTATGAACCTCAAAATTGGATGGGATAGACTTCTATTATCCCCTCTTTACAGTGAAGAGACTGAATCCTGTGTAGGCAATTTAACCCCACCAAGGCAGAAGCCAGTGCCGACACCAAGATTTGTTCCTGTTTAATGATGGCAGAGCCAATAAACATAACTATTCCACTGGGCTGTACCTTTTTTCTCTACCCACATCTTCACTCAAATGCCCAACCTACAAGATATTACTAAGTTCAAATATATACCTAATTTTTATACATACGAAATGTGATGTACAAGATTATTCAGTTCCTTCTGGGCATGTCTCTAATTCAGAAATTACTATCATTATTAAAAAATAAGATTTTAGGCCGAGCGTGGTGGCATAAGCCTTTAATCTCAGCACTCCGGAGGCAGAGACAGGTGGATTTCTGAGTTCAAGGCCAGCCTGGTCTACAGAGTGAGTTCTAGGACAGCCAGGGCTACATAGAGAAACCCTGTCTCAAACCCTGCTCCCCCTAAAAAATAAGTTTTTACAATTTTAAATTTAATTTTTTTACTTCCAGGCACAGGGTTCATGTCCCAGCATGTTTCTGGGGAGGTCAGTAGACAACCTTTAGGAGTCAATTTTCTCCTTCCATCCTGTGGGTCCCAGGCAGAGACTTTTCCTCATAATGCTTCTTAACAAGCACCTTTGCAAATCACTGAGCTATCTTGAAGCCCAGAAATTATTTTTATTAGTAAAAAAATGATTAAAAGAAATTATTAATTGGAAATAGCAACCGGGTAGCATACATTGGTATAAAACTGGGTCTTGGTTTTCTGTATTAATAAGTAATACTGTTAATGGAGAAGATTGACAACCTCTAAAAACCTTTGGAGGTTTTACTCTGATGAACCATCCCATTGACTAATTCTCTCATATGGATTCAGGGGGTATCGAAAAATTATTTCTATGAGAAGAGTAAGTAATACAATGGGTGAGAAATTTGCTTTCAACAAACAACTAGGAAGGGAGGATAAAGAAGATGAATCCCAACATGGAAAGATGTATACAAGGTTTAGTAGTTAGCCTGCATCATAATTAGCCTTGCTTTATTTCTTCTTACCCTTTTGTTCTCATTGTTGTGGTGAAGTATCTGAGAAAAGCAACTTCAGAAAGGAAGGAGTTGTTTTGTGCCACAGTTTGAGGGTTGTCTTTTGCTGTGATAGGCACCATTACCATAAATCATAACGTAGGGATACATGGTTTATTTCAGCTCACAACTTGAAGCTCCATTAATAAGGGGAGTCAAGGTAAGAACTCTAATAGTGCAGGAACCTGGCGTCAGAGCTGATAGAGAGGTTGTGGAGGAGCGCTGCTTACCGGCTTCTACCCCATGGCTTCCTCATTTTGCTTTCTTACAGTACTGAGGCACACCATCCCAGGGATAGCACCACTCACGAGGAGCTGGGTCTACCTATACTGAACAGCGTTCAAGAAAAGGCAGCACAGGCTTGCCCACAGGCCAGTCTGGTGGGCACATTTTCACAGTTGAATTTCTCTGCAAATGGTTGTGCCTTGTGTAGTTGACAAAGCTAGCCAGCACAAGGGCATTATGTATCTTAGCAGGAGAAGTATGTCAGCAAGAACCTGAGGGAGCTGGTCGCATCCAATTAGTACATAGTCAGGAAGCAGGGAGGTGAATACAGATGTTCAGTTAAGTTTGTTTTTTATTTAGTCTGAGACCCCAGTTCATGGAATGGTATACCCTACATTCAGGATGATTTTCTCCTCAGGCAACCAGCCTGCCAACATCCTCAGAGCCAACCCAAGCATGTGTTCTCCATCTGACTTCAAATGCAGGCAAAACAATTAACTACCAACCTATTCTACATCAGCTTTCTCACCTACAAATCAACCCCAGGAATAACAGGTACTTATGTATCACAGGGGAGAATGGGGTACTATCATTCCGTGAGGACCACATAGTAAACAGCCAACAATATGGCTATAATCAGATCAGTAATTGAGAGAAAGAAGTGAAATTCAGAATGGCAACTCCTCTGTTGTAAATTGTCTACCAGACTGCAGAACATCTGATTCTGTCTCCACCTCCCTCAATTGTGGGTTCAAAGATGAAGCCCAGGTTGGCAGAAAAAAAAATCTCTCTTTTCAGTTTTCTTTAAATGAGCTCCAGAGGGCTTTATTTCCCCCTGACCATGATTATTTATTCTGGCACTAAGAGTCAGCAGCAAGAACTATGAGCAAAAACCTCCAAATCACATGGATATCAAAAGAACAGAGCCTTCCAAACTTCCCTATCCTGCTTCTGCCTCCAATCGAGAAACATGCCCTGACCTCCTTTTAACACTGACTGATGACGATGCAGATCTTCCGGGCTGCAACCATTTGCTCACTACAGCCTGTCTGGGTTTGTTTTGCCCCAGGACTATTTTTGCTCACATGGTTGTTCTCAGCCGCAGACATTCAGTGGAAACCAGAGAGCTCCAAATACTTGGGAGGAACCCATAAACAAATGCAGGAAGAAGTATCCAGTCTGACCATGGCGCCCGCAAAAGCTTCTGAGACAGAATAGAAGGGGTTGGGAATCTGATTCCTACTACTTGAGAACTTGTCTAAATCTTTCTTTAGCTGGTTTACTATATTCCCATGGGATAGTAAGATGGATACCTAGAACAAGAGGTTTGAGAAGAGCTTATTAGTAGTGCTTGCCTAAATATCTACATGGCTAAGGGGTTTTCTTTCTAGACTCTATGCAAATCATCACCTCCTGCCATTATGCTTGGAGAAATGACAAATTATCTTTTTGTTTTTTCTACTTTAAAGATCAAGCGAAAGGAAAAGAAAATAGGTTCTCAGTTTAGAAACTACAGGAAACTATCAACCCAACTTAACGTCTATGGTAATCAAGAAAGAAAATGTGTGTGCATTTATGTATATTTACATGTATATAGATTCAAGACACCTGTGCATGTGCCCATGGAGGCTAGAAGTCAATGTAGAGTGTCTTACTCAATTCTTTCCATCTTATTTTTTGAAACAGTGTTATTCACTGATCAACAGTAGCTCCCCACTTCATGGAGACTATCTGGACAGACAGCCCCAAGGACTCTCTTGTTTCCATGTCCCCAGTGCTGGGATTAAAGATATTGTCTACCACACCCAGCCTTTTATATGCATACTTGGAATTAAAACAGAGTCCCCATGTTTGTGAGGTAAGCATTTTATAAACTGAGGTGTTTTCTCAGGCCAGAACATGGCTTTTCCAAATATCTCTACACTGCATGTGCTACTACAGGCCTGTAATTTCACCACTGGGGACACTGAGGCAGGGAAATATCCAGGTCAATACCAGCCTGGGGTGGATAGTATGACACTGTCTAAAAAAAAAAAACAAAAAAATTATAAATATTACATAATTAGCATCTATTGGAAGATTGATGAGTAGTCCAAACTCCAGCTTATAATATCCAAACACTAATTATAGAATTAAATTTATAGATTGCAGAAACAAGAGAGTAGGCATGGCAGAGCCATCCATTTATCTTTTCTCTCCTAAAGTATTGATTTTTCTCTTTTTTTCCTTCCCTACTCTAAAGCTCTCTAAACAAGAATAGCTAAAACAAATGGAGATATCGAATAAAAGAAGTAGTGAATAAAAAAACCAGAGTGTTCAAACTCTTTTTGGAAATATAAAGTGAAGTTCTCAGTAGCTTCATACATTCCAACTCTGGCTCATTATCTTTGAAGGATGTCCAGCCGTAACCCTCCAATTCTTGCAGCTTAGAAAGAAAATCCCAGTTGTGAAATTGGGCACACTCTTTTCCCTCCCTTAATGAGAAAGCAGAGCAACAAAAATGTAATCAAGTATTTTTTTAAAGGTGAAAAAACTAAAAGAAATCTTCACTGTTGCAAAGAGTCAAATCTTTAAATGTGTGCCTATTCAGTATACCTTTTACGATGATGAGAAAATAGCAAAACAAAATCAAGTTATAGAACATTTTCACCTTTTCGCCTTCCACGGATGACTTGTTTTCCCATCTGAACAATAACCTCATTGTTTGCCCTGAAGTACAGTACATGACTAGTCATGCTAGGAAGTGGATGGATTGTTGTGCTGTCAACATAATTTTTTCCCACATACCCATTATATCTAAGAATTCCTTCCAAAGTTAGAAACTAAAGAAAATTCACATCACTTTTATTTGCTTTCACTACAGAGTTCTGATGGCACTGAGACCAGGAATATTTAGTAATGTGAAATTATTATATCCCTTTTATTTTCCAAAGTGTTTGAACCTTTGGCAAAAATTAAAAAAATATGATCTGTTATACGTTGCAGGTTATATTTGAGGGTCAGTAACAGTTGAGAATATTTGCTTGTTTAAAAGTGTGTGAAGAAATCAGAAATCTATAAGCCTGAAATGAAATATTCGTAACTCTTCCTTTTCGTTATCTTCCTCACAGTTCTTAGCTTCTTAGGGACAAAAGGAGCAACCATACACCAGATATATTTTATCTACAATAATGTTTTTTTTTTTAATTTAAACTTGAATAAACAAAAAGAAATCAGACAACTTAATTATAAATTAGGGTCAATTCATGTCCATTTGGCAACATGGGACCTGAAGTGATGACTCTGTATTCTGTCAAGTATGGCACAGAGACATTCTTGTGTTCTGTTCATCGATGACCACATAGAACACATAACAGTGAGAGAATGTAGGAGTGCAAACCCATTCCAAGCCTTGGCCAAGACCATGCCCACATACCAACACCTTAATACTCTCACAGACTCAACGTCAGTGCTTACAGAACTCTCTCCCTGTGGACGACCCACGTAGCCTTCAACCTAGGCTTTCTGTATCACGGTTTCTCTTTATTTTCTTTGAATTTTTAAGGGATAAGACAACATAAAAACAAAACCTATCTTTAGGTCTTTGGATTGCTTACAATTCTAAAGCCAGATTAGATTTTTGTTAAGACTGCCACGTACACGTATAAATATGTCTTCTTGAACTGTTGCCAATATCTATACATACATAATGAGAAGGATTCTTGGAGGGAAATAAAACCCTGTCAATCTGATTATTTCTTCTCCTACGTGAGAGACAGGAATGCACAGAGGTTGAGTGTTCTTCTCCACCTCATTCTCTCATTCCAGGCTAGCCAGGGCATGTTCTCAAAGCAGAGGCAGTGTTGTATCATTAGAAATGGAAATACACAGACAGAGTTGGTTTTCAGCATCTCATTGGCCAATATTAGTCTGAATGACTATTGTCAGAATCAAGAAACAAATAATCAGCTTCATTACCTTATATGTCAAAGGATATAGACACAGAGAAGGCAAAGATTTAGGGACACTAATCTGCTACTAATCAGCTTGCTAAAGGCCTTTTACTCTATCTGAATAGAAATCATATGTAGGCAAGAAACCCATCAAATTGTGAACTGGGGCAGTTCTTGTTTTCTGATTGTTTGGCAGCTGCAAGCAGTAGATGCAAAGTGCTATAGTCCTCATGTAGGTAGGCCTTGGATATGTGGACCTTGGTTTTACCAGGCTATCAGTCTCTGTGTATGTCTTATGTATTAAGACATTTGGCCTTTGGCCTTTGACATCACTTCTTTGGCTTCTTACACTTTCAATCACCTCTCTGCTTTCTTATTGTCTTTGTTTTGCTGTTTCCTCCCAGAGCTCTTGTGCTTCATCAACTGGGCGGTGGTACCTCAGAATCAATCACACACAGGTGTTTGCTGCAGGTTGGCATGCCAGAAGATAGGATTTCTAGAAGTTGGGCAACTCACAACCTCCCAGGTGTTAATGAGTGATCAATGGCTACTTGGAAATTCAAGATCAGCAGCCAAGTGGCACCTGATGCAGACATAGCTGGGCATTATTTGACCCCTGTAATGCCCACAGTATATTCACATGTCAAGTTTCACCTCAAAGCTTTCCCTTATATAATTGGTAATATTTCTTGTCCTTGGGATCCTTCTGTTGCCTGTTAAATCTCCAATGCTGAAAGCAAGCATGAATGTCTCTTTGAGAAAAGGTTTCCTTTGACTAACTGTTGCACAGGAGAGTATTTCCAACCTGACTCCTTCATTGAGTCTAAGGAGCCTGTGTATAGAGAAGGAGGTGGCTTTGGAGCATTCAGCTATTATCTGAACCAATCACAGTCCTTTGGTTTGTCCAATCACAACCATTTGGTTAGGACAATCACTTACTTTCTTTACCCATAGCACCAATCAAAATTATTAAATGTTTGTGTTTTTTTTAAACCAATCACATCTGTGACCCTTAGCACTAGTCATAGTAGTTCCATAAAAAATGAAAAAAGTAATAATCCCCTTTCTAGGCATGGTGGACACAGGCATCCAGCCTTGTGATGGAAAAAAAAAAAGTCAGCTATAAATTGGTTCAAACAGCCCAGGTTGGGACTGTGCCTGTTGGACCTAAGCTATAATTTTTACATAGTGTCTCAAGAAGTCCTTGAGTGTTTAAGATGACTTCTGCTTGCATGAGGGCAGTTCATCTGTCTGTCTGATAGAACTTTGACTCAGACCAGTTCAGGTAGTAAGAGACAGTCCAATAGCTACCAAGTAAGGAGTTAGATTACTCTATGCCTAGTGGTTTCACCTACTTGTAAAAAAATTTGCGTTATATTATAAACTTAACAGAGTTCATCCTAAACAGAAATAATGACTTTAGCAGTACCTTAGCACTGCAGCATGCCTGACCAGTATGGGAGGAGTCCCAACTTGAATGCGGTGAATGCCAGTCAAGACGTCCTTTCAGTCACAGATGATAACACTGAGAATCAGCAATAGTACTGAAGATAAAATTAGACCACAGGTCTCCAGATGTATAGTTAAATCCTTTCATATGATATCTGCGGCATTTATTTGACTAAAGACTAATGAAGTGACTGATAAGGTAGTCAAAGACCTATTTTGGGATTTCAAAATATAACCTTTACTCTATAAAACAGGATCCAAGAATACTACATAAAATACATTTGGACAGCTTTGAACCTAACATGAAAAAACTTGATTCTCTTCAGATGTTTTAAGAGTTAAGATTTTATGGTATTAAAGAATCGAATGCAGACCAGGCAAGGTCTGGAAGGAGAGAGGCATAAACTGTAATATCTAGGCATTCAACGTGGCCAAATTTAGCAAATAAAAACACAAGATACCCAATTAAATCTGGATTTTAAAACCAAAGTCTAAATATTTGATGTAAGCATGCCCTGTGCCTTTAGGGGAATACATTTATACAATAACTCATAATGTGTCAAAATTTAATTGTATCCTTTATTTTATCTGGCAACTCTAAATCTGCTAGAATATTTAAGATGCTCACAAATCATTACTAACAAAGAGTGACTTGTGTAAATATGTGTAAAAATAATAATGAGAACACATTACAAATGATGATTTCCAGAGAATTGCTGTATTAAAAAAAGTTATCAGTCGTGATATGAATAGTAAGTATATTAATACCTTCAAAAAACTTTCCCACAGAGTTACATAAAAATGGAAATACAGTAGAAATTTCCTTGATATACATATGAGGCAATTAATTACCTCGGTGACTAGGATTTGAATTTGTAAATGTCAGTGGAATAACTCAAATTCTGCAACCTTTATGAGCATCCATATATTTAGAAACTGACTATGGAATTAAAACTCAGTTTCTCATAGCTCTCTGGGAAGAGCTGCCTTATATTCAGAGTGTGACAGAGACATACAGACTTGTGGTCTCAATTATTTCTTCTCAATTCTTTTAGAATGTTATACTGGCAAGAAAATGATGCTTAGTAAATTCAGTTTTATGTACTCTCTGGGACCTCTAGCTAAGACTCTGAAGACTCCTATATCTGAGCCTGGTATTAGAAGGCAAAATGAATGATTGAATGAATAGATGGATGAATGGATGAATGAATTCATTAATTGTGAATATAATTTAAAGTTATATTAACAATTTTTGTAAGTTGAATTGTAGACAAGATAAAGAGTTGATGTTTATATGGTTCTGTCGCCAGATATCAGTTCAAAAATAAGCAAAGCATTAGCAACAAAAAACACTTCCTCTTAAATCTGGCCAAGCTATTTGTTAAAGCTGGTTCACATTAAATGTTTGTTAATTCAATTTATAAAAGTCAAAGCGCAATGGCCACTGTCTGCTGCACACAAAGAGGGCTATATATGCACAGGCGGGCACACAGCCAGCATGCAGTGGCATATACACTGGTATCTTGTATATAAACATTGTTTGAGTCTCTAATAATCAAAAAAAATTTTTAAACTCTTTATGGTTCTAATATCCTTACAATGCAAAACAAATATTGAATTTCCTGTGTTCAGTTCCTGTGTTCAGGCTGTGGGCCCTCTTGTTGGCAACCAGCTGGATATGAGTGGGGTTTGTTTTAACATTTTCTGAAGGTCAAAGTTTCTACTTGCACTAGGAACAGAGAAAAAGTTTCCTGTGAAGTAGAAAGAGAAATTTTATGTTGTAATTTCTCTTCTAAATGATTAGGATGCTACATTTCATACAGTTTCTCTGTTAGATGCTTAATTCTAATTTGAAAATGCATATGTACAAGTGAAACAAATATGTCTCATGAATACTTTAGGAATTACTTTTCATTCATAATATAATTTTATGCAAAGAGTAATAAATCAAAATAATGTTAAAATATTTGGGATCAGTTATATCCCAAGGCAGATATCACTTGATATATGTATTAACATATGGTATAAGAAAAGTCACTAAAGGGGAGAAGATGAGAAAAAAAATCTCTTGTTCTTACGGTTTCTGTTTGTCAAATCCTACTGTACAATCTTGTTACCATTCCTTGTACATAAGTCTTCAGGCAAATGATATAAATTTATGTTAACCTTCTCACATAGCCCTGTCAGAGAGTCTTTATGTGTATCTTCCAAGCATCCTACTCTATGATGTGGAAAGTGAGCAATAAATAATATTTGCAAAGTCTTCATCAGATGACAGTCCACAGATCATGCATACATAATGGCTTTTCCATGGTTTTAACCATTTGAAAAAAGAAAGAGAGAGCCTTCTACTGAACAATGGTCAGTAGTCAGTATATGTCTAAAGGTGGTCTAGATGAAGGCTACTCTTCCTTTTCTTCAAGAATCATTTAACAGGCATTTATTTTATGGCTATGCTTACAGCAATTTTTGTTGAGTGTGTGTGTGTGTGTGTGTGTGTGTGTGTGTGTGTGTGTGTGACAGACAGACAGAAAAACACAGACAGACAGAGAGACAGACAGAGAGACAGAGACAGACTGTAGATTATAATGTCAATTTAACTTAAATAGATCCCACTGGAATGTCACTCTAAATGGCCCACAACTTGGCACTTATTCAAAAAAAGAGAAGAGGACAATTAAGAGATTAAAAATCAAAGTAGATGTCTGATATAATGTGATACAAAGAGCAGGTTAATGGACTGTTTGCTGCTGGTGACGGTTCCACTGTGTTATTTTCTATTGTTAACTGGGTTGCCATAATATTCTATGAATGTCGTTTA
This sequence comes from Mus musculus, assembly GCF_000001635.26. Taxonomy (NCBI): domain Eukaryota; kingdom Metazoa; phylum Chordata; class Mammalia; order Rodentia; family Muridae; genus Mus; species Mus musculus. The sequence goes on along the minus strand of NC_000068.7, from coordinate 137,601,529 downwards.
GTTTTCAGTCCAGAACGTCACTTAGGCATGAGAAGAATGTGTTTTGTTGATGAAAAACTTATCTGTATGTAATACTCATATGGACTTCATTGCTATTAAACTAAGATGCTTTTATTTAGCCAACAATCTGGAATTAAAAAAAAAATCCCTTTGCACTAAACGCATCCCTGTATCTCATGTTAAGACCAACCCAAATATCTTAGAACAAGAGAGAAGCATTCAATCAGTGCTTTGGCAACCTCTGACATGTTGTTTTCTTAAAATAAGCATGTTTTCCTTTGCTTTCTTATGCCTACCTTTCATGTATTTTTATTTGAACAAGTACTTTTCCATTTGAACAGACAGCAGAGGCACAAGCTGTGATAAACTTTATACCTCTCTTATATCTTCCAGTGATCACAAGATGAGGACCAGATTTCAGGGAGGGGGGAGTGGGCATTGTGGATTTGGTCATCTGAAGATCAAAGTTTAGATCCACATTTGCTTCTTCCTTGATTCACACTGGGCAAGCTATTAGATGTCTTTGGCCTCAGTTTTCAGTCTTTAAGGTAAAGACAGTTTGGATCTTAGGTTATCCTGAGGAAGGTGGAAACAACCAGCATCCGCGGAAAGACCATCACTACCAGAATACTTAGATAAAGCATCTCAGAGTCCATGACATGGGGAGAATTTCACAAGAGTCTCAGGAAGAGGAACTCTCAGAGAGAGTTATTAAAATGCAATAATGTCCAAGTGTATTTCTAATTAAAAAAAATCCTAAGAGGGTATCAATGGTTAAAAGTATTTAGATCAAAAATGAAAAACAGTAATGTATACTCTATTAATTTTAATAATATAAGGTTCTTTGTTTTAAATCACATACATAATAAGAAATTAATTTGAAAACTGAAATTAAATGGAATAGGAAATGTGGAAATATTAGCATATGTGCGGAACAATGAGACTAATAGAGGTCACTATATTTCAGCATTTAATTTTTTTCTAATATAGCAATCATGCTAAAATTTTAATAATAAAAGAATGTAATTTCTATTATAAAATACCGCAATAGAAAAATTCTGTAAGAAATCTTTTTTTTTCTGTAAAAAGTTATAAAGGGGGTTTCCTCTTTATTTGGAAGATCATAATCAAGAGATAAGGCTATTTTTCTCAAGCTACAGAATACCTATTCCCAGGAGAATGATAACAAGTCAACATATACATAAGTCACTGATGACTTAGAAGACTGAGTTAACAATTTCTCGAAATTTTTACATATGTTTACATGTTTATATTGATGCCAACATATCTTATGAAATATCAAATGTGTATTTACTCTTATAGTAAACCATGTTAGGAAATATTCTATTCTGATAAGCCTAGACCTGGAATTACAGGAGCAAAGTTGTATTTCTCTGCCAATAAGTTCCTGTAGAGTGTTTTCTGTTCTGACTAATGACAATATTTTCAATAACATTAGAAGCAAAAGTACTGACTTTCCCATGCAACCATATATATCCTTCATTCATGACTGGAATAGAATACTAAAATAGGACTTAAAAATACAGATTTAGAAAGCCAAGTTGTTGGCTGTTACATTACCCTAAAACAAAAATTCATTCTCAAATATGGACCTCGGAACACCTGCCTTGGTAAGTCCTGAGAATGCTTATTAGAATAAAGACACTTGCTTACAATTCAAAGAGTGGTCACTTCTGAAATGGAATCTTCATGAGAACTCATTAAAGAATTGTTACATGGACATGTTACCATAGTGAATGTAGCCAATAATTTAGGATGGTTGAGGAGTCTGTATTCCTACACAGCATCTTTATAAAGAGCTATTTTATTCTTTAAGAATTTCACACAATGTGTTTGGGCCATATTCCCCTGCAGTGCTTCCATACATGCCACTTTTAATGGAAGCCCAGTTATGGCTAAACTACTAAGTAAGTTTAGATCCAATTGATGTTCGCAGTATGTTTGGAATATAGAAGAGCCTGGTGGAGGTACTGTCCTAACAGGACTGTTGAGCATTCTACTTAGAATCCTGGTCATCTGGAAAATGTGAGACATTCTGGGTTGCTAGAATCACTATAAAGAGGGTCAAATATGCTTCCAAAACACTTCTTATGTCTGCTTAAATATGTGAATCGCTTTTTGACTGGACACAAAACATTGTCCTGTTCACTCATGAGAAATCAAAATTCCCAGGCTTTAAGGGATGGCATATTGTATGACCTTTTCATATTAAACCAGCTTCCATCATACAAAGCCTTCCAGGATTGTCAACTCATTCACCAGTAGGATTTCAAATGGGAAGATAAAATGCAGATGTAATTTAAAATTATGTTTTACTTAAGCATAAAGGCCCAGAGAATGTCTCTCTTAGATAGCATCTTAGGCGACAAGCTTCTGCACCTCCTGGTCACACACACACACACACACACACACACACACACACACACACACACACACAATCAGCATCAAGTTCAGCCTCAAACTACTGAAGAGGAATCTACATTCAGTGTAACAAAACCCCCAGGTGATTCGTATGCATGGTAACACCTTACAAGCAATGCTGTAAAATACATTTTGAAAACCAGAGCCAAGAACAGTGACAGGAATAATTTTAACCTGGAAAATTTCAAGTATCAGTCTTACAGTTCAATCACCTTGACCCATGAAAGACTTCAGTGGTTCTTCCCTCCGCCCCCAAGAACATCTGCTCTGGGTCAGGATATTTTTTTTCCCCAAGAAAACCTCATATCTGAAGACGGTATGTAAAACAGTACATTTTTGAATCGAGAAGAAGCAGAGATCAGTGTTGCAGTTTGTAGCTTTCTTGGCCCATGAACAAATTTTATTTATACTAAAACTGTCCCACAGAATCAGAACTTTGTCTGCCATTTTAATCGACTCCCCCACAGAGGACTAGCCTATTTCCCAGCTCCACCAGGGAATGCATCATCTCATTTTAGCTGACAAAGAATCAGAGACTTCCCAAATTACTATTCCCAAGCCACTCAGAGACCCAAGCACAGATTCTGAATCAGGTGCGTGTGAACCACGAGCAGGGCTTGTGTTGTGAAGGAAAAGATGAATCCCAAGCCTCTACAAGCAAAATCCTCAAGTTAATAAAAGCCATGCACAGCCTCAAGTCCATGTAAGGTAGGGATCAGCCCGCAGGAACAAGGTTCCCATCGGAACCTTCCCAGCACAGTCATGACTCATGCCCAGAGCCATCTTGTCCCTGCAAGAAAAGCATAAATCATCGCCCATTCTGAAAAATGATGCCAAAAGTGCATTTTATTCAAATGCATTCCTTAAAATAATTGCTGAGAAAAGAATACAAGTGTATTCGACCAACAGCCGACTCTTCAGCCTGTGCATCTGGAGGGAAAATATGTCATGCAGTAACTAAGTGGATTCTAGAGATGTTGGGAATTCCTCTGTGTACTAAAGTCCAGGATCTATGGAGCCTGCTTCATTCTTTTTAAGAAAAACAAAAAAAAACTTTTGCTCTTTCTGTTACATCCAGAAAGTAACTTTCTGAGTATTCTACTGTAAACCCTACTATATTTCCCTCATTTTTATTATTTATTTTCCTTTTAACCAACAGCTCTGAAAATTACATAAATAAGATTTCTATTTAAAAAAATCTTTTTTCTTTTCACTCTCCTAAATCTTCCATTAGCATGAACAGAGCTCCAGTATATTTCATAATTTCATAACGCTGCTCTCCTCCTGATACCCCTCGTTATCTAATCCTCTTTAAATGCACATTTATTGCCTCACATTACCTAAGCTTTTATATATTTCTTGTTACCCAGAAGCAGCCGCTGAGGCAAGGACACAAAGGTGGGTGACTGTTCTAAGGGATTCTGTAAAATGCTAAGGGACCTGTGCTAGGGACGAGCAGAAAGTTCGTGAGAAGTCTATTAGCAAACAAGTCCATCCCTCTGATGTAAGATCCTAAATTTTGTTCTGTCGGCTGAGAGCCAAGCATCTGGGATATTCAGTTGTCAAATCCCTGACAGCCATTATTTGAGGGCTAGTTCTGGGAATATTTTCTTAGTGCTTAGACTGAGTGTGGTAAAAACATTAAAAAAATAATCCCACAACAAAACAATAAAACTCTTTTGAGGTACAGTTACTCATAACGATCATTCTTAGGGATATGAACACAGCAGTCAAAGGGAAAAGAGCAAGAGATCCATAGCATCTTCTCCATCTCCGTTTCCGTTCACCAATCCAGCCCAAAAGGAGCTGCTACTGAGCAAGGATACAGCCAACACTTAGTCGTCTCTAGAAATTGCTGTATGGTTTTGTTCGAAGGCTATTAGCCATGACTTGCCTCCTACATGAACTCTTCTCTTTCAGGCTTTGATGACAATAAATCCTGCGGGCCTACTCCTTTTTCTGCTTGCCACTCCTTTTCATTGTGCTGGGGCATCTTCCTGCAGCCAACCTCGAAAGGTTAGAATCCTCCATTGTACAGAGTCGGTGCTAGATGATCTCATCTGTTGTTACAGCTCAAGTTACTTTCTAACCATATCAAACCATGTACAAACTTGTGTCTCCAAGGACCCAGGTCTCTTGACAAGAGAGGTAGATGGCTCATGTGACACAGGTTATCACATAATTGCTTCAAATTCACCTAGTGGAGGTAAATATGAATTTCTTCTCATAGAATTAAAAAATGGCTTAATGTTACCTATCTCTATGAATAACATCACATCCCATTCAGTTAGTCAGACTGAAAAACTGTAGTCAACCTTGACATAATCTCCTTATTTCCTGCCTCCATATTTTCCATCTTAATTGAACTTTATCAATTGTGTCCTATCAGTAGACCTTTCTTTAGTAGACCTTTCTTTAGTCCAAATTCCTTTCCATTGTCCATATTTTCCTATATGATTTGTTTAAATGCGTTTTCTCCATCATTCAGAACGAAATTGAGCTCTAAGGATATCACCTTCTGCAACATTTGTCCCTTCTTGGCTTCTGCCTCATCAACACTACTCTCTTACTCTCTTACTCTCTGCCTCACTTTCTCTACTCTGCCTGCACTTCCCTCTTCCTGGTTCTGGAAAGTATAGTCATCCTTGGGCCTGTGGATCTTAATATCTTCTATCTAGTTTACATCAATTACTTCTCTTAGCATAAGGCTCACTTCACTATCTTCTAACTCATCTTTTTGAAGGAAGTTTAATATAATTTTCTCAAGGAAGATCTCCCTGATTTCTTTTTTGACCCCTTAAACTAAAGAATACATTCTCCTTGATTCCTATTTAAGACATGAACGTATTCTCTTAGCTCCTACTGTAATTAATTGTTTGGGTAATTAGTTGCCTGCTTCCGTGTAAGCTCCCTGAGAACAGGCAGTATGTCAATTTAATTCCCTTCTAAATACTCAGCAATTCCTGGCACCTGGTAAGATTCCTTCCTGTATTGTGCAAATGCAACAATTCCCAACATGCAAGATTACAATAGTTACTCAATGGTTTTTTTTTTCTAAGCTCATTCACAATTCCAAAAATCTAATTTTGCTTAGATTAGGTTATATGTCTTCTTCCTTTTATATTCTACTATGTTTCTAGAACATAGGAAGTGTAGAGCATCATCCTAATAAGAATAGAATCTGTAGTAATTTGTTAGTTTGATTCAACAAAAGCCAACAGATTTGAGTCGCTTAAGCAACAGAAATTGTCTCATAATTTAGGGACCATGAGTCTGAAATCAAGGTACTTGTAAGACTCATTCCTTCTAAGAGACAGAAAAGAAAGATATGCTACTCTGTGAGGAGTACTCTTAGAGGCTTGCCTTCTTTATTTTCACATGACATTCTCCTTAAATATGTCTCTATGTTTGAAACTTTCTTTTTATGAGATCAGTCATATTGGATTGGGTCCTGTATTAAGGATCTTCTCTCATTAAACATATCTATAATGACCTAATTGGAAAGTAAGTTACTGAGGGTAAAGTATTTTGACATAGGAATTTGGGGAACATAGTTCAATCATAAGAGGAGCCAATGATTTTTTAAGTAGGTGAAAGACATGAATTTTGACTATGGATAGAGTGTGTTGGATTAAGGCTGAAGAAAATACTGGCGGAATAAAGAATGATGGTGTAGAAAACTATCAGCTCTTCTAATGGTCAGGGCAGTGCCAATGAATGCAGTATCTCATATGCATTGTCAAGAGTCAAAACCTGGCTCTGTTGAATTTCAAGAAGCATGAAGTTCACTCCATGGAGGACATTTCTTCTCATTGATAGGATGGCATATTTTTAGAATCAAGAAATATATAATACCAGAAGAAAGGTCCAAAACTAATTTAGCTGTTGTCTAATTATAAGCTTGTATCCTCCCCATTCCCAGTATCTCATCATAATATTCAGAAGTAGAGAGCAAGACAGAGAGAGAAATGTGTCCAAGTGTTGAGAGAAATTCATCGACAAAATGAATTACTATATAATTTTGTTCTAAGAATATTTTTACATAACAATTAACATAGGTATTATTCCATATTTACTTCTTGCTACAGTATAGGCATTTTAAGCATCATATAGGGAAGTCAAGCAAAAAAAGAGATTCTCCATCTTTGTAAACGTGAGGAGTGTGTATTGCAGGAGCCATCAAAGAGTCATCACATTTAGCTTACTATCTTTTCTATGTCTGTTCTACTTCAATCCATCTTTCTCCTTTTAATTGTATGCCCACCCAGTTCTCATCACTCCAGACCACGTAACTCTGGGCTTCATCCCAAGAGGAAAGTTGTCCAATTTATTTTTTCCCTCCCTCCCAGCCCTTGGCAAGTCTGTTGGGTGACCCACTCAGACACCTCAGAGGGCGGCGGCACCTCCCACCCCCTTAAGCCACAAGCAACAAAGCCTTAGTCATTTCATGCTCTTGGCTTTGTCATCATTTTGATTTCTTGAACATTGCTTTAGCGTTAACTCATTTCACTTATGTAAGAACAGGCAGAGATAGTTAAGGATGTCTCTTGCTCAGGAACAACAACAATATAAAAGCTAGCATTGCAATTTCCCAATGTCCACAAGACAATGGTCACTTTGCCAAAGTAATTCTGAATCAAAGGACTATTTGATTAGTTACTAAACTTATCTTTTCTGTGCTTAAGTGTATGCAGTAAGCCAAATCAAACCTTTCCTTAATCTAAGATTTTAAAAATTTTAAGGCTCAACTATCACCTATCATCTAGAAAAAAAGAGAAGATAGATTATTAACAAATGAAAAAGGCATACCAGAAAGAGCTGGGATGAAGAACAAGCTCCACATTAAGTGTTAATCACCCACATAACCACTTTCACTTTCCACAAGTCTGATTAAAAAAAAAGTATATCTCTAAACTTGTACACATAAATATTAATGAGATTCACATGCTGCATTTTTAGCTTTAATCTATTTATTTCTGAGGTTACCCCACCCCAAAAAAAGAGGTTATATTTTAATTAGGCATTTCTCTCTTCCTTTTCCTCCCTCCAAGCCCTCCCACCATACCCTTTTCAGCCCTTCTTCCAATTCATGTCCTTTAAAAAAATTAATTGCCAATGTATGCATATATGTTCTCAAATATAATCTGTTCAGTCTGTATAATGTTATGTTGTATGCATGTTTTCAAGGCTGACCATTTGGCACTGGGCAACTCATTGGTGCGCCCTCTCCTGAGGAAGGTCTCTTTTTTCCTGCTCCCAGCTTTCCTCGGTTGCCTATATCACTTCGTGTAGAGTTGAGGCCTGTGGGCTTTCCCCCCATCCAGTTTTTCACGTTCATTACTGTGCTCCTTGCTGAAATCACCTTTGGGCAGTCATGTTAGTGAGATGTTAGGGGTGTAGCTTCCGGCATCACTGGGACACACAATATCACAGCAAACTCCCTGATTTCAGAGGTCTTAAAAATTCTTACGGTGCTGCTTCCACAATATTCCCCAACCCTTATATGGGGGAGTGCTTTGTAGATTATCCACTGGGAAAAGTATCCACAGCTCAATGTTTTGACTGGCTGTGGATTTCTATAATGGTCTCCATCTGTTTCAAAGAAAGGTTTCCTTGACAAGGGGTAAAGACTACACTTATTTGCGGGTGTAAGTATAAGTGTTTACGTTTTTACAGATTGTTGTTAGGAATTATGCTGGTTTAGTAAATTAGTGGTTGTAGATTCTTCCCCAATAACTCTGACTTCACTAGCACTAAGTAGTTAGCCAGATTTCCAGTACCACGGATTATCTCTTGTTGAGTAGGTCTTAAACCCAATTAGAAAGTGGTTGGTTATCACCAAGGCATGTGTCCTGCTGCTGAATCCTAACAGTCATTGTACCAAGTTGGTCATTGGTGTGGTTCACAGGTGGCATAGCTAGGTAAGATAGTTGCCCCCCCCCCCTTCTTTAGAAGCTTGGATGATAGCTTCTGGTTCTATGGAATAGTCTTCAGTGAGGGGAATCCTGTGGTGAATTTTTATGAGAATTACTTCACATTTTACATATTCAGATCTAAGTAGCAGCATGAAAAATGAGATAGCTACATCATAGGTATGCTAAAGAGAAAAGAAATATAATAACACAATTTCATTAGAGTTGGGAAAGATTATTCTGCCATATAAAGGGATAGAAGAGAACACTTCCTCTTCCAGAGAAGGTTCATTTTATCAATGGCATATATTTGTCTAGAAGGACATATTTTCACTCTACTACAAGGCAGATGACTATGAAGGACTGACTGATAGGGAGAATACAAAGAAGCCACCATCTTAGGGTAAGAGTAACTCTGGAGTGTAACTCAATCTCTAGATGTCTTCATGGGATTATGCACGGTTGTGTCCATTGAAAGGGAGCATCCCAACCACACCCTGCTCCCTCTACTTATTGCCCTCCTATTACGTTTGAGATCTCTCTTCCAATAAATCTCATTCATATGAATCTCTTTCTCAGGTCCAACTCCTAGGGCCAAGTACCATATGTTTTAGATACAAACACACACACACACACACACACACACAGTGTATATTATTAATGGAGAGAACTACCCCATTGGGGAAAGCCATAAAATTACAAGTAGCAGAGAGTGGAACTAAACCTAGGGTCTTTATTTAAATTACATTTACCTGCAGTGTACTATACAAAACTATTTCCTTACCTTGAGATGTTTGCTTACATTTTATATTTTTCCTATTAGCCCTTGGCAGTAATCTGCCCTGGAGTAGGGAGAAAATATGGCCTAATGGGCAAATTTCTCCCATCAAGCCAAACAAAGTTCTCTGGAGAAACAAACAAACAAGCAAAAAATGTCATTTGCATAATACTTTCAACTCATGTCACTGATCATGATAATAAATCAGTTATAAAGGAGATGTGCTACAGTGTGTTCTCAACATAAAGTACAATTTTCTATTGGGATTAAAGAAAGAGAAGGAAATAATATGAGAAAGGAAAAACAGGAAGAAGAAATAAGAAGGAGTACGAAGGATGGTAATGGGGGGGGGAGGTCAGTACCAAAAAGGTTTCAACAGATTTTTGTTTTAGTAGGATTTAGTCTTCTAGGTGACCTCTAGTTTTGCACCCTGGCTGGTCATTTTTCCTTGCTAATTCCTTTCAGTGTGGAACAGTTGGAAATGTTTTAATCATGGGCTGAGCCTCATTGCTGGAGTTGGCTGAAAAATGACTTTTCTCCTCAGAAGTCTGAGCAGTTTCCAGGGAGGGCTTGTAAACTAAGTTATCTCTGGTGATGACCACATCTGTGTGCACATCTGTGGTGCAGAAACAAGCCATGTAATAAAGCGTATCTTGTGCTCCATGACTTTCTGCCATGTGGGCTGGCCTTTCCCACCACATTCAACACACCCTTCTGTTATAGAAAAGAATTTGAATATAGAGGAGCAACACCCCACCCACAGGCTGAGAAGGAATCTTTTCTGTTTTTCATTTTGTGTTCACACAAGGCAAACATCACAGAATTCATTTAATATTTCTAAAAGGAGTCCTCCCTTAAGAGATGTAGCTTGTCTACTGTATGCCAGCCCTGACTGAATGTTTGTATCATTCAAGTGGATTATTAGAGGAAACACTGGGCCAGGTCTCTTACTGCCCATTCCAAAGGTGGGAAACTTAATTAGTAGGGTAATATGATTTTTCAAAATCAGAGACAAATATTTAAAGTTATGTCCGAAGGACTTCCAAGTTTAGGTCTGACAGACTAGTGGTGAGACACTTAGATTCTCAAATTCTTAACCTCATCTAAGTAAGAAAACACTCTGCTTCTCAAATAAATGGTTTACACAGAAAACCCTTGCCCTTGAAGGAGCCCTTTGCCCCTTTCATCCAAATCTGAAACAACGGAGTGTTCAGTGTGTCTTAGTGAATACGCCAACAATAAGGCTGGGACTTTTTAATCTCAAGAAATTTTATATATTGAGCAAAGAAAGAAAAGAAAAGAAGAGAGGAGAAAAGAAAAGAAGAGAAGAGAAGAGAAGAGAAGAGAAGAGAAGAGAAGAGAAGAGAAGAGAAGAGAAGAGAAGAGAAGAGAAAAAAAAGCATGAAGACTGACCGAATCTCAGGGTTTCTGAGGAGAACTATGTGTAAAAGACAGCTTTTTCCTGAAGCAAAGGAACTGGAAATGAGTGTGATCGCTCCTGTGGAATTTGGATCCCAGAGCTGTGCTTGGTATCATTGGTCATCTGATATCTACAAGCATCTACCCAGAGTTGACCTTGACCTTTGACTTTACTATTGGTTTTAGTCAATATAAGAAAATGACTTAAAAGAACTTGAAAAAAAATCCCTGTTTATAAAAGAGCAGAAAGCACATCAACCAGCCAACTAAATATGAATCTATTTTGAACTTATCTGAAAATACTCAACCATCAGGATTTTAGCCCATGTAGACTAATAAATGTGCCAAATAGACAATATCTGATTGTACAAGGCTGCAAATATTGGCAAACAAATTTGATGGCCAGCTACACATAGAATGTTGGCTTGTTCTTTCATGCTAGTTTTTGGACAAATAGGTTTTTTCTTTTTTTAATTGCCTGACAAAAATTTTCTTTTAAATAAAACCATCCAGTGGAAGAAAGACAGCATTTTCAACAAATGCTGCTGGCACAACTGGTGGTTATCATGTAGGAGAATGCGAATTGATCCATTCCTATCTCCTTGTACTAAGGTCAAATCTAAGTGGATCAAGGAACTTCACATAAAACCAGAGACACTGAAACTTATAGAGGAGAAAGTGGGGAAAAGCCTCGAAGATATGGGCACAGGGGAAAAATTCCTGAATAGAACAGCAATGGCTTGTGCTGTAAGATCGAGAATTGACAAATGGGACCTCATGAAACTGCAAAGCTTCTGTAAGGCAAAAGACACCGTCAATAAGACAAAAAGGCCACCAACAGATTGGGAAAGGATCTTTACCTATCCTAAATCAGATAGGGGACTAATATCCAATATATAAAAAGAACTCAAGAAGGTGGACTCCAGAAAATCAAATAACCCCATTAAAAATGGGGCTCAGAGCTAAGCAAAGAATTCTCACCTGAGGAATACGGAATGGCTGAGAAGCACCTGAAAAAATGCTCAGCATCCTTAATCATCAGAAAAATGCAAGTCCAAACAACCCTGAGATTCCACCTCACACCAGTCAGAATGGCTAAGATCAAAAATTCAGGTGACAGCAGATGCTGGTGAGGATGTGGAGAAAGAGGAACACTCCTTCATTGTTGGTGGAATTGCAAGCTTGTACAACCACTCTGGAAATCAGTCTGGCGGTTCCTCAGAAAATTGGACATAGTACTACCAGAGGATCCCGCAATACCTCTCCTGGGCATATATCCAGAAGATGTTCCAACCGGTAAGAAGGACACATGCTCCACTATGTTCATAGCAGCCTTATTTATAATAGCCAGAAGCTGGAAAGGACCCAGATGCCCCTCAACAGAGGAATGGATACAAAAAATGTGGTACATTTACACAATGGAGTATTACTCAGTTATTAAAAAGAATGAATTTATGAAATTCCTAGGCAAATGGTTGGACCTGGAGGGATCCAGGATATTGGATATTATATTATCCAATAATATTGGATATTATTGGATCACATCATCCTGAGTGAGGTAACACAATCACAAAAGAACTCAAATGATATGTACTCACTGATAAATGGATATTAGCCCAGAAACTTAGTATACCCGAGATATAAGAGACAATTTGTAAAACACATGAAACTGAAGAAGAACGAAGACCAAAGTGTGGACAATTTGCCCCTTCTTAGAATTGGAAACAATCATCCATGGAAGGAGTTACAGAGACAAAGTTTGGAGCTGAGACAAAAGGACTCTATTGGATGGATCACAGGGCCCCCAATGGAGGAGCTAGAGAAAGTATCCAAGGAGCTTACGAGATCTGCAACCCTGTAGGTGCAACAACATTATGAACTAATCAGTACCCCCAGTACTCTAGCTGCATATGTATCAAAAGATGGCCTAGTCGGCCATCACTGGAAAGAGAGGCCCATTGGACACGCAAACTTTATATGCCCCAGTACAGGGGAACGCCAGGGCCAAAAAGTGGGAATGGGTGGGTAGGGGAGTGGCGGGGGAGGGTATGGGGGACTTTTGGGATAGCATTGGAAATGTAATTGAGGAAAATACATAATAAAAAAATATTTAAAAAAAATAACCCATCTTCTAGAACAAAATGAGACACATGATTGATGGGCCAAAATTCCCTAGAAAATATGTTAATGGAAATAAAAAACAGTGAACAAAAACAGTTTCAAGATGTTTAAAACTAGTATTGTCACTCTTGCAAAGCCGAGAGATGGTCATATTGTCTGTGTTGGCTTAAAATTCTCCAATCTTGGCAACTACTAATGCCAGAAGACTGGACATTGAACATGTGTCCCCTGCTACATTCTGGTAGCAGATGACTTATCTGATACTGGAATGCCAATATGCCATGCCTGTTATTCAAAATATAAAAAAAAAAAAAACTAAACTAAACTAAAAACTAAAGAACAGAAGGAAGGAAAAGAAACAAAGAGACAAAGAAAGTTGCAAGATCTCTTAGACCTTGGCTTCCTGGTTTTAAGTCCAATTCCTAATTTTAAGTAGTGGAGAAGTACCTACATTTATTTAATATCCAAAACCTCTCTCCATCAGTCAGAATGACAGACAAATTTACACTTGAAATGTTAGCAGCTACTTGTGAACTCTGGCTTAATCTCATGACTAACATCTATGAACTGTCACAAATGCCACTAAAATAAAAGGATATGAAGTTTGGGGTCAATAGACTGCATCTTCAAGAGAAATGTCTAAGAAGGTTTTCCTTGGCTTTTTCCTGAGACCATTCTTGACACTACAAATACACCACTAGGCTTCGAAGTACATAGTAGGGTTGCAGCTTTAACAATTGCTGCCAAGAAAATACTAGTATTTTCTCTGTTTTGCTGAGAGAGGATAAAGACACAAAAGTACTAGTGTTTTAACTTATGATGAAAAAGTAGTGAGCTGACATAACTATGATTTGACTCAACCGGTATAACTTCATAGCTTACAATTCATAGACTTGAGCATTTCCAAGATATTGCATGCAGCTTATGTGAACTGTCAGGGAATAAAGCATCTTCTTATTGAATGACATCATTTGTTCACTACAGGAAAGATTTTCAGTTTCTCCTATAAAGAACACTTTAAGATTCTAGCCAGACAGAATTGAATCAGTAGTCAAAGGAGAGTTCAAAGTGCCTTCGTTCCAACATATTCAGGAAAACTAGTATGAACCACATTAAAAAAAAGATGAATATTTTGAAGATGCTTGCATCCTTTTGAAACTATATGCTTGTTTGAAGCCTGGCATTACTCAGTAATACAAAGTAACATGGTTACAACTCTATTCAGAGGTGACAATCGGTACCTTTAGATAAACATTGCAAAAGCCAAAATGTCATTGGAAATCATTTTTTTCTTTTTTATCAAGATGTCATTTGTATCATTTGAGAAAGAGAAGATAGGTAAGTTTCCTCATCACCACTGCTTCCAACTGGGCACCGGTTAGCATCATCTCCATGGAACAGTTTTTACAGTGTCAGGAGGAAAAATGTAAGGATATTAGCTGTTGAACTTGAGACACTGATAGATACTAGGGGAAAAACGTAACTCTGTTGATAAGACTTAGGTGTAGTGTTTCTATAATGAAAGTTTCTAGTTTTCTTCATGAAAACTGAGTGTTGAATTATTACATATATACAATTACTATAGATCCAGTGTGCCTGCCCTGTCCCTTGTCAACCTATTTACTTGTTCATTTAGAAGAATCAGTAAAATAATCTTCAGGAAAAACTATAGGGGAATTTCTATCATTCTCTCACTGCCTTTACCCTTTACTTCTGCATATCAAAGAAGAGACCAAGCATCAATATAAAACACGAAATGCTGAAACTGCTATATGGCAAGGTAGGAAATAAGCTATAATCATAACCACAGATAAACACTTTATTAACTGGAGTCTGGTAGCTCTGGAAACAAAACAGATAATTGACAAATGTGCATTTATGAAACTAAAAAGTTTCTGTTTAGCAAAAGAAACATCCAGTGTGTAAAGAGGTAGTCTAAATAATAGGAAAAATATTTTACAAGTATATATCGAACAGATTAATATTTAGAATATACAAAGGACAAAAAACTCAAACATAAAAACCCTGAAAACTCAATACAAAAAAATAAGCTACAGATATGAATAGATAGTTCCAAAAATAAGAAGTATAAATGGTTAAAAAATTATTTTTAAAGTCAACACTGCCATTAGTATCAGAACACTAAAATTTAAAACTACTTTTATATCCCGTCTCATCCCAATTCAAAGGGCAATCACCAAAAACTCAAATGACAACAAACATAAACAGGAGTGTGGGGATTGGTGAACCCTAATTTCTGCTGATGGGAGTGAAAAATGGTATAGTCATTATGGACATCAGTGTGAAGTTTCCCTAAAAGGTAAAAACCAGAATTATTGTATGGTTCAAGCTATTCTGCTTCTCACTACAAAGATATCTGCCTATCCATATTTATTTGTGCTATATTCACAATAATTAAGAAATAGGGTCAGCTGGAGCCATGGGACCCTCCATGTGTACTCTTTGGTAGTTTAGGCCTTGGGAGCTCTGGGGTTCTGGTTGGGTGACGTTGTTGTTCTTCCTATGGGGTTGCAAACCCTTTCAGCTCCTTCAGTCTTTTCTCTAACTCCTCCATTGTGGTTCCTGTGGGAGTGGTGGGGGAGCACCCTCATAGATGCGGGGGGGGGGGGATACGGGATAGGCGGTTTGTGGAACAGAAACCAGGAATGGGGATAACATTTAAATGAAGTAAATAAAATAACCAATGAAAAAGAAGACAACAAGAAAAAAAAAGAAATAGCATAAGCATGAATGTTATTCAACAATGGAACTTATTAAATGCTAAAGAAAAATAAAGCTGATAGGAAAATGAATGAAACTTGAAAACTTATACAGAGTGAGATAACGCAGGCACAGAAAAAGTTGTATCAAATGTTCTCCTGTATATGTGGATTTTAATATCACATGTTCAACTTAGAGTTTCTATAGAGTTTATAAATCTAGAACCCAGACTTTCAGAGGATGAAGAGATCTCAGGTAATTTGAGTACAGAAAGGATGGACACTGTAGGATGGAGTTATGTGAATAGGAGAAAAAAAGTGAAAAAGTTCTGGGAGGGTTAACTAACATAAAGATAACATGAAGAAACCCTATGGAAACTACCAATCATGTAACAAGTTTGTTTTAAGTTGGGAGGGGGCTGCTTTACATGATTGGAAAAGTTTCTACTTGAAACCATAGTTTATTGAACTAAAACTCTAGTGTCTAACATGGGTACCCCCCTGCCCCCCCGCCATGAGCGTTGGTCAGGAGTATCCTAAAGACACTCTAAATAATGTAGACTCTTGGCATTCTTTTTGGTACCAGAACTAAATGAGAAGCCTTGTTTCTAAAGACACCACAGAACATCATTGCATGATGCAGAGAAATGAATCTGAAATGGAACTGAAAGGCTCCTCATCTGTGAGCTTGCATTACACTGGAAACTGTGGCCCTGGCTTCTGAAAGAGAAAAAAGTATTAGTGGTTTTATCCAGTAATAAACCTTACAAATTATGACACTAAGCTGCCTGAGATGATAAGCCCACTTCATTAATAGTTAATTAATAGTGACTTTTAGGGGAGTATCCAACTACTCTATGATTGCATTTCAGGTCCATTCCACAGGAAGGGAACCAATACCTGGTAAAGTTAACCAACTCAAAATCCCCTGATGGGATAAGTCATGGGCTCTTTAGGGGAAATTAATTATGTTTTTAAGAAATAATATTGACCTTCCTTTTAAATATATATTTATGCCCATAGATAATTACCAACCTCATCTTTAATCAGAGAATCTTTTTTGTCAATAATAATAATGATAGTAATAATAATAATAATTGTGGTTGCTCACAATTCTGAGAATAGGTAGTAGCAGAGTGTTCAGCCCTAAACAAAATATTTATGAGATATTCTCCAAAGCTCAAGGAACACCATAGAACAGTTACCAGTAAGATTTTAACATGTGGGTGAGATGAAGGAAGGCTAGAAAAATGTCATTTTTCTTGGCAATATACAGCCACTGCAAAAATGAGCTTTCAACAACTAGAATAATTGCACTGGATGTGTCCTAGTGAACCCACCAATAGTCAGTTAAGGATAGAAGGAGTTGGGGACCCCTCCCCTTCACTGCTAACCTATTTCCTTTGGCCAGGAAAGGGTTGGGGGAGAGGAGCTGATACAGGCTTTAGTTCTGTGCCCTGGTGACTTTACCAGGCTCCAGTGGATAGTACTATCCAACCCTCGAACAGATGGCCCTTTTAAAGTGGGTTCACACAACTAAACAAACAAACAAAAAATCGTCAGTTGGAAAACAGACTCATAGGGAGGAGGCAAAGTCCAAAGAAATAGGAGGAAGTTAAAAGAACCTATGGAAAGAGAGTAACTGGGATGCTTTATAAACATATGTAATGTTGCCAAAAATCCTAACTTATTCTTTAAAAAGAGAAAAATTCATCACCTTTAAAAAATAAACAAGAATTCTGAAAATGCTATCAAAACACCAAAGTACAAAATTTTATTTTCTTATTAATAATAACCTATTCCTTCTTTGTCTTTCCTTCTTTCCCTCATTCTCTTCTTCTTGGTCTTCATTTTCTTATTTTTGTTTGTATTTTTCAAATCAGAAAACTTATTTAACCAGAAAAAAAAATTCACACTCATTGTCTCCCAGGTTCAACTTCCTTATACATAAATAACAAAATAACAAAAATTTCACAGGGATGGGAATAATTCCATTATCTCCAAACAATTTCACTGTGGTATTATTACACTTTTCAAAGGTCCAGAAGCTATCTGTCAATGGGCAACTGTATAGTTAGAATTCTTTAGTTGTCTGCATTAATGTCCTTTTTTCTCTTTGCCCCATTTTCTAAACAGTTGATTTGGACAACACAGAATCCATCAAGTCTTTACTCGTCACATATGTTGGCAAAGCAATAGTGTTCCCTAGCTTCTTTCATCCTTCACTGACTAGTAAGCTTGTGGATTATTAAAATTTGTAAGTAGTGTTGTTGCCACTACAGGTTTTCTTATGTTTTTTATTATCACTTCCTAATTAGGTTGTCTGTATTTGTTGATCCATTTTATAGATGACTTTTAAATGTTTGACAATGACAGAAGGTGGCAGTAATTTGAATTGTCCAGTTCACATCAAAGTATAGACACTACCCACAGAAGCTATTAAAGTGTATTGCATAATTCATTACTTTGTACATAAAACAAATCAACCTTCAAATCCACTAATAATCATCACTGGGCCCTGAGGATTCATCCTCATTGTACTGAAAAAATGTTATGAAATAATACAAGCAAAGGGTTTACTAGTTTTTCTAGAGTATCATATGGTTTTCTTGCAGGTTAAAAAAATACTGCCAAAAGTGTGATACAATTAATTTCCATATGTTTACCCACTGAGCTAAGCCTTCCACATTGTTTTTCAATTATGAAATAATAACTTACATTAATATTCTTCAAATTATTCTAGGAATAGAAACTGAAGGAACATTTCCAAATTACTTTTATGAATCTTGTATTAACTTGATGTCAAGTAAGACTAAGATTTAAGCAGAAAATTATAGGGCAATATCTTTTGATGAACATGGACTCAAAAATTCTCAATAAAATACCTGCAAAGACAATTCAAGAAGACATAAAAATGTTATTAATCATCAATTTTTGTATGTCCAAGAAATGTAGAATATACAGAAATCAACAAATATAACCTACCTTATAAAGAGATCCAAGGACAGAAACTTCATGATTATGTCATTGTGAAAATTCCAGAGAATCTAGACACATGGAGAACATATCTCAACATAATAAGTACAAGATACAAGATAAGCCCATAGTCAACATCTTGCTATATGAAGAAAAATTCACAGCATTTCAACTCAGATCAGTAACAAGGTAAGATGTCCACTATCTTCCCTCCTGTTCAATATTTGAAATTTTATAGAAAGCAATAATACAGATGAAACAGCTAGGGCAGACTAAAATAAAAAGGAAAAGAAGACATCCACAAAGTATCTTTAGTTGAAGATGAATAATTCTATACAAATAACACAGTAATGACTCCACCAGAAAACTCTTACAGTTGATTAAACTCATTCATCAAAGAAATAGGCTACAAAATTAACACACAGAAATCAGTAGCCTTCCTATATACACTCTATGCACATACTGAGAAATAAATCAGGCCAGTGATACTACTCACATAGCCATATAGGTATGCTCATGGACTGGTAGGAACAATAGCCTGAAAATGGCTAAAGTAATCTACAGATTCAATGTCATCCCCATTAAAAACTTGAACTCAATTCTTCATAAAAATTGAAACCATGATCTTAAATTTTAGAAGAGATTGTGATATCCAAATCAATGCTAAATAATAAAATTCTGCTTCTGCTGGAGCTATAGTAGTAAAATAGCATGATATTAGCATAAAAGTCAGCATCTTGATCAATGAGGTAGAATTGAAGACCCACATATAAGCTCCTAGAGCCACCTGATTTTTAGCAAAGAGGCTAAAAGATACATTGGACAAAAAAAGAATATCTTCAATAAAGGATACTAGTCAAATTGGATACATATGTAAAGAAGAACGAAATGCATCTAAATCTCTCATCCTGAATAAAACTCAACTCCAAATGGATTAGGTGCTTTAGCCTAAGACCTAATGATAAATAAAAACTGAAGAAAACATTTAAACTCACAGACATAGAAAATCAGTTTGTGAACACCACCTTGATAGCACAGGCATTGGGGCCAAAAACTAACAAAAGAAACAAAATGTTTCTGTACAGCATAGGACAGCACAGCTCTGGTGAAGAGGCAGTCTAAAGGATGGGATAAAGATTGAGTAGCTATACATTTGACACAAGATCAATATCTGGAATATACACATAACTCAAAAAAATGTAAAATCCTTAAATATCAAGAAAATAATCCCATTAGAAACAGGGCATGGTATTAAATAGAGATTTCTCAAAAGATGAAATACAAATGGCTTAGAAGTGCTTAGAAAAATGTTCAACATCCTTAGTCATCAAGGAAATGCAAATTAAAATTCCTCTGAGAGTTCATGTTACATCTGTCAGAATGGCTAAATTTTGAGGCCCGTGCAAGAGGAACAGCAAATGGCTTTAGAACTCATGGAATGCAGCCCACCAGTTAGCACAACCACATTGGCTGTGCCTTGGAGAGGCAGAGCCTGAGGACTTTGTGCTATTATGGAGCATCGTTCTGCTTGTTTTTCTTGCAGTCCCCATGTCCTTCCTAATCTGTGTGCTGTGTAAAAGCTCTGTAGGGGTTTCCAGGCCCTCACTGAGCAGTATCATTGGCACTCATAATAACAGTACTTGATCTTTTTCATGTATTGCTGCTGGTTCAGATTAATGATTCATCCACCACCCTCGGAATCGACTTAGAGATGCAGATTGTTAGTAATGACCACCACCCTTCCTTACAAAGAATTTGGAGGTGTAGATTGTTAGTAAAGTTAGACTAAGATGTTTTTGCTAGTGGCTTTGGCATAGAAAATCCTAGGGAACAATTTGTGGCTCAGAAAGGCACACTCAATAGTTGAACTTGTGATTTTCTTTTGAGGCCAGGGAACAAGAACAATGATAGCTCCACCAACACTACTGATGTGCTTTTCTCACAGAAGTTGGGCTTTTGATTTCTTGTGCCCTTCTTTGCCCTCAGCTTCTAATATGATTTAATAAAAAATTGTTTAATGAGTCAATATGAACCCTGAGGTTTTATAGTAAAAATGACTGATTGTGTTTTTATATAAAAGCAGATTAACGAGTCACCCATCACCCTTAGATTTTAATATTTTTATAAGATTACTTTTTAACACAAATAATAAAATAATTGATCCCTTTTTGTAACCACAAATTTCAGCCTGTCAACAAGAGAAACTGGCTGAGAAATTTACCTTTTGTGCTTACACTTGGTTAATCAATAACAAGTTGCTTAGTTACAAATGTGAGCTCTTAGGAATAATTTTTTTATTTATACTAAATAAAGCATTTGATCATGTGAGAGTATTGAGGAACATGTTTTTTTCTAATGTATATTCATTGTATTCATTCATTTAAAGAAAAATAGAATGTAATCACACTGCCATTTTTATATGGCTTGAAAATTTTTGGTGGGATAGTTAAGCTGTGGGAGAAAAAAATTAAAGTCATTGGAGCTTGCTTGTGAGAGCTTTGCACGTATGTGTATGCATGTAAAGGGAATGGAGGTTCACTCCATCCACCCAATGTATGAATGTGTGTGTGAGTGTGTATGTGTGTGTGTGTGTGTGTGTGTGTGTGTGTGTATGTATATAGATATCTATATGTGGGAAGTTGTTGGAGCTTGCTTCATCCATGTGTGATTGTATGCCTGCTTTACACTGTCGCCAACCCCACATCCCCTCTTTGAATCTCTGAGCACATTGTCAGAGAGGGTTTGCAACAGCTGATCTTTTTAAAAGAAAGACAAATGCTGGCATGGATATGAAGGAAGGAAAAGAATTGTTCACTTCTAGTAAGAATGTAACCACTATGCAAATCTCTGTGGAGGTTTCTCAAAAAGCTAGATGCAGATCTTTCACATTATCCATCTATACCACACCTGCGTACATACTTAAAGACTTGTCTAATCTATGATAGAGATACCTTGACATTCATGTTCATTCCCTTGCTGCTTTGTCCACAATATTCAAGACAGGGGAACTGCCTAGATGTCCACCAGCTGATAGATAATAAAAATGTGATATATTTCTACAACTGAATATTATCCAGCTATAAAAAAAAACAGTATTATAAATTTCACAAGTATATGAATGGAGCTAGAAAAATAAATCATTCTGAGTGAGGTCGCCCAGATCCAGACAGATAACTGCCATGTGTTTCCTTCAGTTATGGATATTACCTTCAAATCTTCAGGTATATGCTTCATTTAGATTGTCCACAGAGATCACAAGATTAGTAAGGAATTATGGCTGTGGTAAAGGGGGCAGTCGAGGGAGGACACATACAACATGGTAGTATAAAAAGTTAAATGGGAATAATGGAAAGGGAAGAGTTAAATTGGGTGAGAGGGCAGGACAGAGAAGGGACTATAAGAAGGGAAAAAATAACACTACAATACTCAAGTTTTTGTTTTGTTTTGTTTTGTTTTGTTTTGTTTTGAAGTCATATGGAGCCCTGGCCACAGGATCTCCATGACTCACAGCAGCAGCAGCATATACAAGAGGAGTCTTGCTGAGGATTCAATATTGATCATGTAGCAGAAGCCAGAGGCCTTGAACCAGACGTTGACTCATTTCAATGAACATTTGCAAGTAAAGCTATTTGGTCAAAAGAGTAAACTGTGTGACACACTGTGGCTTATAGTGCCACTATGGGAAAAAAAAAAAGGGATATGATGAAAAGGCAGGAAAGACCCAGAAGTGAAGTGGGACAAGTATGGCAAGACACAACAGCCATATTGGCTGGTATGAGAGAAAGCTGAGATGGATAGAGAGCAGGTTGTTGCCCAGAATGGCCAGTGACATGTTTGTTTTTTTTTTTTCTTTAAATTTTTTTTTCTTTTGGGGGGAAGTTACAAGAGTAGAGAGCAGATATGGAGGGAATGAGAAATGAGTGTTATTGGGGTACATGGTGTGAAGTTCCCAAAGAATCAATAAAAAAATGTTTTAAAAAGTCATTTGGAAACTTATTACTATAAAAGTACCAATAAATGATAGATAGATAGATAGATAGATAGATAGATAGATAGATGATAGATAAATAGATGAAAGATAGATGATAGATGACAGCCCAACAGATCATAGATAAATAGACAGATAGATAGATAGATAGATAGATAGATAGATAGATAGATAGATAGATAGATAGATCGATAGACAGATAGATCGATAGACAGATAGATAGATGATAGATGACAGACCAACAGATCATAGATAGATAGATAGATAGATAGATAGATAGATAGATAGATAGATGATAGATAAATAGATGAAAGATAGATGACAGACCAACAGATGATATATAGATAGATAGATAGATGATAGATAGATAGATAGATAGATAGATAGATAGATGATAGATGGCAGTTCAACAGATGATAGATAGATAGATAGATAGATAGATAGATAGATAGATAGATAGATAGATAGACAGATAGATAGATAATTAATGCTTTAACATTGAGTTATCTTACAGTGAGGCAAAAATGCTGATACTAGACTGAAAGTACTAGCAATGAGTTACCTCACTTGAAGCATTATCCAGTGAGCCAAACATTAGAACCTGCATTGCTAATGCTATTGTTTACCCACTAGACCCAACAGTAAAATCCTATTGCTAAAGACTCAACACACTGGAGTTACCGTACATTGAGAAATCAAGCTCATGCTATCTGGAAGACTCATTCTTACTGACTAATTTTTATATTGCTAAAATATGCTATGTACACTGTGTAATAATCAAAAAAGTAATCATCAAAAATCTCACCCAGCTGTGAACCCTATCAGATACAGTTAAGAATTAACCTGACATCACACTCACACTGATTTCAGTAGCGGTTAAGCACCATGAGAGTAACAAACAACTTCTTTTTTTTTTGTTTTGTTTTTTGGTTTTTTTTTTTTTTTTTTTTTTTTTTTTTTTTTTGGTTTTTCGAGACAGGGTTCCTCTGTATAGCCCTGGCTGTCCTGGAACTCACTTTGTAGACCAGGCTGGCCTCAAACTCAGAAATCTGCCTGCCTCTGCCTCCTGAGTGCTGGGATTAAAGGCGTGCGCCACCACACCCGGCAACTTTTTTATTTTATGTGAGGCATACTCCACAGGATGAAACCCAAACCAGGCACTATTTTTGAATCAAGAACCAATGGCTGTATATGTTATAGATCCTAGCAGAGAATCTCCTAATTTCATTGTGATAAGTGGTGTTAAAGGTCTTTCTGTCAACAGGGCTCCTCCTAACATTGAGCACTTCCAACAATGGTTATAGATTCCTTTTCATGCTACTCAGACTTCTATTAGATTACTTATGATCATCTTGTCCAAAACTCAATTTACTGATGTCCCATTCAGTTAGTTTTTCAAGGAAAGAAGTATCTTCTGGCTGCCTGGATGTGAAATTGCTCTTGGGGACAGAAATGGCAAAATTGTCCAAAGCTCTAGGAATAGAATGTCTGTAAGTGAACAAGGAAGGAAAGAAAAGTCTAACTTTCTGATTATAGCTAAAAGCCCTGGGATTCGTGGCCATACTAAGTTCATCACCTGCTTGAAATTCTAGGGCACCATTGTAAGTTCAAGCAACATGATCTGAACATTTTCACTCAAGTTGGATATGGCCCTTCTAGATCATACCACTGTACAATCTCTAATCTGTTTTATTCATATCATCATTCATACAAAATCGAGAGAATTAAAAGGAAGTGAAATATGTTTTATGACTAACCTTCCTCTCTCCTGAGGTATCTCCTTAAAGTAGCCTTCTGTTACCAGCATGCAATTTCTGGACGCCCTGAGTAGAAGCATGTGATGAGTCTTATTTCCACCTAGCCTCCGGAAGTACATTCATAGTCACTTGGCTCACACCAAATCCTGCTGGAAATCCCCAGGGACACCTTTTGCAAAACTAAAAATATAAAGAGGAAATCAAGATGATTTTATTTCATGATAAATAAACATCATTGTTTTGCTTTGTTGTCACAGGTTGTATCAAACTCTACCTACCTCTGACCACACATACAGCCCAACCCCCCTGCCCCCTAAAAAAATCTGTAAGCAGGGTTAATGATGCTTTCCTGAGGCACCCCCTATCAAATGTCTCTAGTATTCCCACTGTCTTACTATGAAACTATCAAGTTTTCATCAACTAACAACAGTCATATAGACAGACTGTAAATCTTTTTCCATAAAATACTTCTATCCACGTCCTTTTCCTATAAGGCTTGTAAGTTTTTAAATTTTTGATATATATAAACAGAGTTATGAGACCTTCATGGATATTATTTCTTTTTTCTGCAAAGTATAGAGTCCCCTCATTATATAGTACTGGGGTTTGAAACTAGGACATGGTGTTTCTAGACAAGCTCTTGTCCACCGAGAAATAACCATCACTTAGTTTTTTAATGTTTTACTAATTTCAAGAGACGGTATCATCAAGTTTCCCAGGCGGCCTCGAACTTGTGATTCTCTTGCCTCATTCTCATAAGTCCCTGAGAAACACAGGCTTCTATCACCAAGATCAGCTTCCCTGACTTTAAGGAAATAGAATTTTGTGTAAATTAATCTTGGTCCTCATCTTACTCCATGAACCTTTAAGAGGAAATTTGTCTTATGACTTGACAATTAGCATCATCCACACAAACCACCC
Source organism: Mus musculus (assembly GCF_000001635.26). Taxonomy (NCBI): domain Eukaryota; kingdom Metazoa; phylum Chordata; class Mammalia; order Rodentia; family Muridae; genus Mus; species Mus musculus. The sequence continues at coordinate 137,576,495 of NC_000068.7, read as the reverse complement.
TTAACTAGCTCAGGAAAATGTGGCTGAGGTTAGTTCCACTACAGTGAGTCTCTCAATAGTTTTGTTTAGAATTCCCGAGGTATGGGGAGAAGCACTGTATGAGCTTAATTAATGCATGAGATAGCAGAGGTGCTAGTATCCAATTGCCACTACGGAAGACTAGTCTTTGAGAGAATGGAACCACCAGAGAAGAAAACAGACGTGCTGGCGGAGACTGAACATTGCTGCCTTTGGTTCAGACCTCAGCTCCAGCCATGTCTGGAGCCAAACTTCCTGAGATCATTTAAGTTCTAAACTGGTACATCCTCTTTCTTGACTTCAATGTTTTGAATTACAATTTCAGCCACTCTAGATATCCTGTCATTTGCCACCAACTTCATCCTGTTTTAGAAGCTCTCACTAGGTGCCAAAGCATCCCTCCATCCAATCTTTATCAGGAGTGTTCTCACCACGTCGCTTAAGAAAAGTCTCCCTGTAAACCAGGTGATAGTAATGAGAATGGCTTATACCCCAGGGATTCATTGCTATTTGAATTTGAGCTTCCAACAAGTACAGAGAGTTGGCTCACAATCAAAACACAACGAAAAGCATTTCCAATGTGAATAATAATCTCTGGGACAACTTCATTCCTCTTCACTCTGGAGACAGACAAGAGTCTCTTCTCATTTGCTCTGATGGATTAGCCAAAACTCAACAAAAAAAGACTATGTGGTTGAGACTACTACAGAAAATAATTCCAGTCTATTAGTAGAACAATAAATTAATATTTTCTGGATCTCTGCAAATCTCTCCTTGAGTGTTTATTAAGTGTTGGAGTTAAGTTTGATTATAATGTGCAAAGAATTTCCATGCGGTAAAAAGTGAGTCTAGGGTAGCCAAGGAGCAGTTGGAAGTCACACAGGGCTGATCTTGGCTTTCCAATGGATGTGGAAAGAAAAGACAGAACTAAAAACACAATTGGAACCCTGGCCCAGTTCCTAAATATTAACATAAAGGAGTGTGTAATCAGGAAAGAGGGGTGTCATCAAGTACTGATAATAATAATAATAATAATAATAATAATAATAATAATAATAATCATCTTGGGAAAGAAAGGAGGATGGGAAAGGAGGTCCTTTCCCTGTAGTCCTCTCCAGTGTCAGGGTTGGCTGAAGACCAACAATGATCCTCTAAGAATGCTTCAATTTCTTGGACTCCAGCCATTTATTCAGAGCAGATGTGAAACGTTTAGTATGATCAGGAAATATTTTACATGTGAGAATGTGGATGCTATAGTACTCAACGCAGCCAAGACGATTTAATAAATGGGGAGATTTTACATTGTTAGGGAGGAGCAACACATTTTTTTAAAGTGTTGGTTAAAATAAACACAGAATTCCCAAAGAAAGCCTGAACTCTGATGATGTGCAGCCCAGATCATTTTATTACTGTGGAAAAATGGACTCAGACAGCACAGCCCACGTCATCCTTTTGTTAATGCTCTCATCTCCCATTATAAAAGGCATGTGTGCTCTCACCCTCCACTATCTCCCTTTTCTTCTGATGAGTCAAAAGCTGACAAACAAGATGTTCCTTTGTTAATATATAGGAAATGGAGAAATGACTTTAAGCCACTCAAAAACTGACAAGTCTTTTATTTTACAAATGAAATCAAGTGCAAATTGGTTAGATGATGTTTATTATAACTAGCTAGAATATTCTAGCAATATTCTTTCATTCTCTGTATCATGATAGCCAGTTGTCTGACCCTCGATGGCTATTTCTGTGGCTATCATTCACTTGTAAAAGAAACAGAGAATTGTACTGAGCTTGCACTTCTGAAACATTCACTACAGATATTATCTCTGTTACATATTAGCAAATTAGGTTATCAAAGCAAAGATAGGAATTCATTGAGGAATCCAGAAAACTAAAGGCACTTTAAAATTGAAGACATACTGTGTATGAAAACAGATGTGTGAAAACCTATAAAGTAACCAGTTCACCAAATACTACTTGCCTACTTTCTGTGTGCCCAGACCCTACCTGTTCTAAGTTGGGGATTCAAAAGTAAGTAGAGGAGAAAATAAAGATTCCTCTGAAGAGCTTCTGTTTCTGCAGGGTAGGCCTGTGATTAAATAAGAAATTAAAATGAGGTAAAGTATTATGAACATTATGAGAAATAGTAAAGATTCCTCAGGGTATGAGAGTAAGAGGCAAGTGTATCCTGGGGGAAGAAGTTCTATCTAAACCAAAGCCCAGGGTGAGGTAGATATGATTTATACAAGCAATAAAGAAAGAACACTCAGACAAAATGATCAGTATGTATAAAAGTATAAAAGCATGCAGGCAGAAAAGAGAGAGAGAGAGAGAGAGAGAGAGAGAGAGAGAGAGAGAGAGAGAGAGAGAGAGACCTTGAAGACATTCACCTTGAAATGGCAAAGAATGAAAGAGGAAGAACATGGGCTTTGGGGAGGAAATGTCCATGAAGTACCATGATGGTCAGTGATGCTGAACAATGGATAATCGTTCAACTTCATCCCCAAAGCAGCAGCAGCAGTTAATCAGTTTTAAGCAGCTGAGCGAAATGGATATCTTCTGTAATTTTCAGGGGACAGTGGTAGTGATAACATTTTATTATATAGTATCAAAATTATGTGATCACACTAATTGAGAAACTCCTGTCTTCCCGGTGTAAAGAAATTGGGGAGCACATGAAACTATATGAGGCAGCGTTGAAAGTATTATGCCTAGTTAGATGTAGGTTATGAGCAGAATGCAGAATCCTGGCTGGCAGCATGCACGTCAACCTGAGTCATCAGGTGGATGATTGTTCCGGCACTTACAGAAAGACTAAAGGGACACAGAGAAGGAGACAGGCCAAAGTGAAAAAATGAAGTCCCAGTCTCTTTGTGGCATAATTACCTTTTAAAAACACATTGAACATTTAAGTAAAAGTATTTGAGTGCATAGTTTGAAATATGGGGAGGATACTATCCAGACCTGTATAGAATAAAATATAGGCATGAAGCTGAAGCTAACAACTGAGGGAGCAAGAAGAAATTATGAAGTCTAGAAAGAAGAAATGCCCACAGAGGTATTGTTAGTGATGGTAATCTATGGATGATATTACAGAGCTGCTCAAATGAGATAGACAAAATTACATGTTAATCAAAGTGAGCTACAGTCCCATGCAGCTGTTGTGACAATGGAAAGAAGCCACTATCTAAACTCTCCTCTCTGAGATACAGAAACTTTTCCTATCTCTTAGAATTCCCCTGAAGTTTTGTGGTGAAAATAATCTTCATGCCTTTTTAAAGAAGAAAAAAATTAACTCTTTAAAAATATTAGCTTTATAAAAGTAGCCTTAAAAGTAGATTTGTATGATGTGTATGTCAGGTAATGATGAACACATTTTCCACCTTTTTAATGTTTTGTGATATTAAAAGATAATTACATTATTTTATGCTTCCCTTACTCTTCTTTTTATATAAATTCACAGCTTCTTTGTATTATATATATAATTATTGTATAATATATTATGAATTTTATATAAATGCATAAATGTGCATATATATGTTTTAAAAACCTGCTTTATCTGAATAATGTTGCTTGTATATTTTCAAGACTGATTGTTTGGTATTGGATAAGCAGTTAGTATGTTTTTCCCTGGAAAAGACTATTTTTCTCACTCTCAGAATTCCTTAGTTGCCAAAAGTTCTTTGTTTAGGGTTGGGGGTCTCCTGAGCTTTCCCCTGTCCACATTAGCATATTAATTGCTAATGTGCTTGTTCAGCTCATGCTTGGGCAGCCATATTGGTGAAATGTTTTGTGTGTAGCTTCTCACATTACTAGGAGACACATAACAGTTTCACAGCAAACTCCCTAATCCCCTTACTTATAATCTTTCTACTCTTTCTTCTACAATATTTCCTAAGTCTTAGATGTAAAGATGTTTTATAGATATAACCATTGAGACTGGGACTCTACAACTTGGCATTATGATTGGTTGTAGTTTTCTATGTGGCATCTATCTCTTTCAAAGAGAAGTTTCCTTGATGAGGAGTAAAGATTATCCTTATTTATGGGCATATGGACAAAAGCTTGGATTGTTGTTAGGAATTTTGCTGTTCTGGTAAAGTGATGGTTGTGGGTTCTCCTCCAAGATCCATGACTTCACTAGTTCTGAATAGTAGGCTAGGTTTCCAGTACCAGGCATGGCTTTGCTCTTATTGAGGGGATTTTAAGTCCAACTAGAGAGCTGTAGGCCACTGCCAAGGAATGTGTGCCATTAGTGTACCCTTAGAGTTATTGTGCCATACTAGTTATCCTTGTGGTTCATAGATATCATAGCTGTGTAGGTAATGGCAATTGGCTGTATATTTGAGGAGTCTCTTAGGCAACCCTGACAAACAACTCAAAAGAGCCTCTCAAGTCTGGTTTTGGAGATTTTGTTAAGTGGTCTTTAGCACTTGGAGGGAGTATTGTCCTTTCAGAAGAGAAGATTTCCCTTAAACTATATGTATATACAGAAAATTATATGTATCTATATTTAGTGGTCTGATTCCTTATGACTTTTTCAACACCCTTACTGTTATTATACCTTCTACCAACCATGTCTTTCTTAAAGATTATTTTGTTTCAAATTCTTGATTGCAATGACAGACATGGGCAGCACATTTTTATATTTGTGATAAGTATCCATATCTTATTTCTATCACTATAGGACAAGTGAATAAATAGTTAGATCACCTTCAAACTCTCCTACCCCATTCTGCAGAAATCTAATTACACATGCCTCTTGTCCATAGACAGCCATCCTTCTCTGCTATAACCTAGTCCCTTTACCAGTTGGATCTATGAAAAACCTGGAAGCTAAACGAACTACTAAAGAGCTGAGTAAAATATTATCAGTTAACTGGAATAACAAGCCAATGCATCTTGAAAGCAAATAACACATGTAAGAGAACTGAAGTGGTGTTCTTTAGTGGAACTGAGCACGCACATTTAGTTTTAAAGGAGCTACTAGAGTGAGGTTCTGACTTGGGAAACCATGATGCCCTTAGTCCAGCTGAGTTTCTGACTAAGCTGCAGTCTTCTGGAGTTGATTTCATCAGTGGCTGCTGAAGCATGACTCTGTTCTTATTATAAGCTTTTCTTCTTAAAACAACATTTTGATGAGCTAAGCATAAATTAATCAGAAACATATGGGTTAAATTGACTTCAAAATACATATGAGTCTAAAAAACAAGAAAAGAACTTGGGGGAAAAAAAACACACTTAGGGTTTTATAAGCCCAATATGTTTAAGGAAAAAAAAAAAACTGTAGCAAGCAAATTCTAAAATGTGACCTCTCTTTATCTCTCTCCTGGTCAGCAAAATGTTTTTTTTCTATCTTCTCACAGAAAAAGGAAGTAAAAAATCAGATGAGTGCTGTGAGTCTGCTGGCCTTCATGATACACAACCATTGTGCCAGACATTGTGGTTTCAGTCTGTCTCCATGCTGAGTTGGGAGGAGGGGGCAGTTCTCAGCTCCCAGGATAGTGGTGCCAATCACCACATTTCCAGAATCATCTTCTTTGAAGATCAAATTGCCCCATTTTCCACTTCTTACAGTGCAATTCTACTCTGGTCCAAGTTTCATCTCCTCACAAGCCAACAGGTAAATGTGGCAGAGGTATGGCATCTATACTTCCCCACCTACCAGTTTTCGAGGAATGAAACCTCAGGGACATGCTTGACTCATTTGTCCTTCTAATCCTTTATATCCTGTCATCATCAATTCCTGACTAGCTGCCTCTGAAATTCATACCTTCACTGTCCTGGTTGTCATCAGCCTAGGCTAGCCCAGGTCACATCATACCTGGATCACAGAGCAGGCTCTAAGATGACCTTACCAGTCCAAGCATTCATCCTAAACTTAAGGCTAACATGCTAACAGCTAATCTTCTTTAACCTGTGCTTCCATCGTGTTGCTTTTTCTTACCCCATCTATAGGTTAAATTTTAACACCTGCCTCCTCTCAAGTTCCTTAAGGAGTTAACTGTACCAGCCCTCTCTCAAGATGACTTGTCCTGTTGTTAGCTATTGGCTCCTCCCACACCAAATCACGACTGTCTTCAGAGCTATGTTTACTCCAACTCATACCCTCCCCAAAGTACTACTTGCCTACTAATTTCCCTCAATTTTCTTCTGTATTTCTATGCCATGATATTAATAGGACACAATGTGAGAAATTTGAATAATGTCTTATTTAGGTGACTACCATAAGGGCAAAAGTGACTCAGCTCAGGAGAAAAGAGCAGAAAGAAGAACAGCTTCTAGAGACAGACTCCAATGTATCATATGTGAGGAGGATCCCCTATAAGAAATTTAAAGAAATAAATCATATTTAAGAAAAGAATCATGACCATGGTGGCTGGCAGTGGAGCAAATAAGTCCACTGAATTAGTATGGACCAGATGAATTAGTACATACCACCAATCCCAGTGTCGGTGACATGAAAACAAGAGCACAGAATGTTTAAATCCAGAATGGGCTAAACGGCAAGATCTTGTCTCTAAAACAAAACAAATAAGCACACAACAAAAGGAATAACAGCAAAGGGCCAGGGATCGTGGCACAAGCGTGAAATCTCATCTGCTCCACAGGCTAGGTAGTATGATAGTAAATGTGAGACCTATCTGGGAAATTAGGAAGATCCTGTCCCTAATACAAATATAAGGTTAGGTGGCAGAGTTTTTAGTTAGCACAAGGCCCAACCTTGAGCATTGAAAGAAATAAAATAAATACAATAAGCAAAAGGAAGAAAAATTAAAAACAACAACAACAAAAAATGTGCTGGGTATGAGAAAAGGTTGAACAACAACCTAAGCCTAGATCAAGGAAACTCCTGAAATCCAGGCTAAGGAATAGATTTCATTGTGATTTCAAATTGGAATTATTCCCTGGAAACTCACAGATGATAAATAATGTCACCCTACCAATCTCCTAGAATTTCAATCAACTTTGAGCTGAATTTATATTCCCGAAATCTGGTAAAGTGCCTAACACATAGTGAGCTTTGATTTCTTGCTGGGTCAACCTCATATATCAGTGAGCAGAGAATGTAAGTTGAGGAGTCTTTAAGACAGCCAATATGAACTCAAAACAAAAAAATCTAAAATCAAATTATGTTTTAACATGTAATGTCATTACAGATTTTACCAAATATTGAACAAAACAAAACTAATCACATTTTCACTGCCAGAAGTAATAAGTATATTATCCCACACTGAGCTAACTGATCTTGAAGTTCATGGTCTGCCAATTTATGAGATAGGTTACTATAGTTTTACTTAAACTGTTGAGAATTCTTTCAAACCCTGATTTTTTTTTTCAGAGCCAGCATGCATTTTTAACTTGAGATTGACTGCCATTATTTCTATCTCCACCCAGACTCATGAGCCAGCTCTTTCCATAGTTACCAAAAAGAGACATGGAAAGACGTGAAATAGTCCATAAAACTTAACACAATTAGATACATGAACATGAATAAAATTGGCAATAGAAGGATTAGCATAAATTTCAACAGCACGCCTTTTGGATGGCTTGCACTACTCTACCATAGCCTCGCCACTTGTGGATGATGTAGTCAGTGCTGGGCTGTGGCTTTTGAATAGGCTTCATAGCGCCCAAGAACCATCAGAGGTTTTATATTTACCTCACATTTGCCAACAACCCATGTTCTCGCATTTTCTGTGCAAAAGAGCTCCATGTGAGCCAGATTTAATTTAATGCAGAAATACTACTTGTCACTTCCAATAAAAGGGAAAAAAAAAAGAAATAGAGATGTACACACTAGCATATCAAGGATGGCTGCTCATTCTGTCATTTGGAATAGTTGGGAGGTATTGTTTTGTTTACTGGACTGTCACATTCAAAGCAAGGTGAACCGGCCAGATTGAAATGATGGCCCTATAGTCCTATATTTTTTTTCCAAATAGAAAACATATGCTGCTATAAGCTTGTCCATAACATCTCCAAGTGAATCTGAAAACAGCTTGACTTTGAGAAAGAGAAAGCAGTATGCAGTATGCAGTCTTTTCTTACACATATTATTCTGAACGAAACCCCATAGAAATGTCTGATGGCCAAGGTAAAACACATACCAAAAGGGACTACAGACTTTTACCTAATGTTCCTGACAATGAGAGCCTTGTATATCACCATGGTCAATCCCCTGTAGATTCCTCTAGATGTAGATTCTGATGCCTACAAAGATTTTGTGATTAGAATGAACATCACACAGCAAATCCATGTCCAAGCGAAAGCACTGACTCTGGCCTCCTGATTCATGCTTCAGCCCTCCATATTACATCATACTGGATATCAGAATACACTTTAAAACTGCATTTGGAGAAGACAGAGGGAAAAATAAACCATAAAACTCAAGAGTAATAAGATTGGGACAGTGTATAGAGAAGTAATTTTCTACTCAATGGAGAGAAAATCCTTATAAGTGAGTCAAATTAATATTTTTTCTATGATTCATATAAGACTCCAGGTGCAGGTAACAACTTGCCTCCGGTTTCCCATTAGAGCACTTTCATTCTTTTCCATGTAAGCATATGGGGAGTGATTTAAAATTAACTGAATTGTTTTAGCTAACTGTGGAATTATCACCTTATATAAGTATTACTGTAAATACTAAAATATGAAATAAAATAGCTTGCTATTGGTTGCATTTTGGATGAAATGAACTTACACAAAATGATAGTGCTTTCTTTCTTTGTTTTTTGTTTTTTTGTGTTTTGTTTTGTTTTGTTTTGTTTTGTTTTGTTTTGTTTTGTTTTGAGAGACAGGGTTTCTGTGTATAGCTCTGGCTGTCCTGAAACTCACTCTGTAGACCAGGCTGACTTCGAACTCAGAAATCTGCCTCCCTCTGCCCCACAAGTGCTAGGATTAAGGGCATGTGCCACCATTGCCTGGCTATGATAGTGCTTTCTTTATGAGATGTGGATTTTTGTATAATAAACAATAATGTGAAGAAGTCTAAATGAATCCTAAAAAGAAGATACTCAACTCTAGGCATTAGAAACTTAGAAATTGTGTGCTACCTTCACTGCTGTGAGACTCCTTCTAGCCCATGTCCTTATAAGAATAAAAAGGACCCAAATACCTCTCTCTCTAGATCTGTGAAACTTTTGTAGTATGCTGACATGTATGTTAAGGTTCTTTTTTATTGTATCATTATTTTAAAATTGAGGGCCAAGAAGACATTTGAAATAAAGATTTGTTGCTAGAAACAGTCTCCTTTCTTATTCTGAGTAGTGTTTGCCTCTCTTCAGCTCAGCAGCTCAGAGTAATAGACAAAGATATGCCAGATGAGAAACATCACACTGAAAGTATACCCAATGGGACCCAGAAATAGCTTCACCCAAAGTTTAGCTTCCAAAAATTTGAGAAGAGGGAAAATTATTTTATTTCACAAATTTTTCTCTCATTTTAAAATTTGTATAAAAACACTTTTATTTCAAAAAAATACTTTTAAATTCATCAATATTTGACTTGTTTAGCATAGGCAGCCTGGGCTCTCCCCAGTTCAGATCCTGCAGAGATTAGAGTTGACTCAAAAGCCAACTTTCCTTGGCACTTCCCTGACTGGCTTCAGTCTTTGTCTCTGCCAGTACCCCCTAGCCCACACTAATGATCTCACAGTGAGTCATGCCTAGGCTGTACCTACAATCGCTCAGCTCAGACACAATAATGATGCTGCTGATGACAGCGGCATTGTAATACTAGGAAGTGTTACCTAGCTCTGCACTTTAATCCTAAAAGGTATTTGGTTCTTCCTTCCAGCAAACCATCTAGAACTAGAACCTGTGGGCTTTCGGTTTCTTTGTTCCAACTCTTTTTGTACATTCCTGGCAATGTTGGATAAGAACGTCTGTGGGTGGGTGGGCAGCACTCGGGAGGCAGAGGCAGGCAGATTTCTGAGTTCGAGGCTAGCCTGGTCTACAAAGTGAGTTCCAGGACAGCTAGGGCTACACGGAGAAACCCTGTCTAAAAAACAAAAACAAAACAAAAACTAACACACAAACAAAAAAGTCTGTAGGCATCTTCTAACCTTTGACTGCTTTCTTTTGACTAAATGAACATGCCTGGGGCATACATAGCTTCTGTTTGCTTCACTCTGCTTCCCCTCTAGGCAGCAAGGATGGCAAGAGATAAGCAAACCCTATCTTGAAAAGACTTCAGTTCTTACGGTGTACTAAGTTTATGTTTAACTTTCCCTAATAATTCCAATGCTATAAGGTTTGGTTGAGAGACTTCAGAAAGTGTTTATGATATCTCCATTTTGCATGTTCACCTACCTCCAATGTTTAAACGACACTGACATTTTCTAAAACTCTGTTGCTGAATGGATAGAGGGTGACATATGGTGCTTGCCAAAGCTCTAATGCAGCAAATATTGCACTAACTAAATGCAAAAGCACAAATTAGTCTTGAAAGCATGGTAGGAGAACAAAGCATTCAAGTGCATCCAATCAACTCATGTCTGTGTCTGCTGAAAAGTCAAGTCAGTGACTATCATAAAGCAAGTTACCAGAATTGCCTTGGGAGTCAGCTGATATCAGCTGTCAAAGCTCTGTAGCTGGGCCTCAGTTCACAGACCTCATTATTCAGAAGAACTAATACTGCTATAAAAATAGGTAAAATTCATGTATTTTGGCATATATAATAATTGATAAATATATACATATATATGTATTTTCAAAATGTAAGACTTGAAAAATATAATAAGTTCAAAAATTTAAAAATGTCAAATAATGCTGAGGCATAAAAACAAACATTCATCTTTATTGATCTTTAAAAATGTATCTACTTGTATGTATACACACACACACACGCATATCGCTCTGATAAGCATATACAATAAAATAAACCACCCATTAAATCTACATGTTTGTTATTGTGGGCTGGAGAAAGAAAATGAAGTGCTATAAATTATTATATTAATTACTTAGTTAATGTAAGAGAAACCTTTCCTTTTCTGGTATTTAGAAAGAGTGATTATTATGTGGGAATATGTGGGTGACATGCAAGGCATGTGTGGGCTTCATGTGACCTCTGAAGATGTATTCAAAATAAAGATAAGTAAACAGATAACTGTAATATAAAACATTAAGAATTTTCAACATTGATTTTTAAGCAAAATCCTCCATATGGAGATCAAGACAGAGTTGCAGAAAAATAATCTTTGATCCTAGCCTTTAACAGCCTTTAACCCTCTATCCATTCAGCAGCAGAGTTTTAGAAAATGTCAGTGTAGTTTAAACATTGGAGGTAGGTGAGCATGCAAAATGGAGACATCATAAACACTTTCTGAAAATTTTCAACAAAACCTTATAGGAGAATACTTACAAGTTCATAACTGAGTGTTTGCAAGTCTGGGGGATGGGGCGAAGCTCAGATAGAGGAAAAAGCAAAGGGATTTAACAGCTATCAGAGGACATGCTTGCTATCAATTGTCTTAGGACAAAAAGGAACATAAAGAAATGACACTTGTTATGGTCACCTCTGGAGGCAGTTTGGAGGACAGAATGCCTCATGAGGAAGATGAAAGAGGTACCAGTAGGAAAGCACAGAGCAACAAGGATAAGAAGCTTGACTTTGGCAGTCAGAAAGAATGGAAAGGATGCAGAAATTGGCCGTGCATGGCCATGGAAACATCAATTAAGCTTCAAGTAGCCAATGAAATGTGGGAGGTAAAAATAATAAGGAGTCAAATTCAGTAGGTTTTGGATTTAGACATAAATTAATAATATTTTCAGTAACTAGGACAGAAAATATAGCAAGAGAAATGGAATCATGGGGAGTGTATAATTAATTCCATTCAGGACATCTGGTCTTCAGATGCTATCAAAACAAGCAACATGGAGGCTGACACTGACAAGTAGTAAATATTCCTGTTTACACAGAACAAAAACGTGAATCACAGACATCTTAAAAACTCCTGTTATGTGTAAAGTATCAGAAAGGGTTTTGTGGGGTGGACTAAGGAGGATAGAGTCTCCCAACACAGGACTTGACACTCTAGATAAAAGTGCAACATAAATACATGGTGATAAACTACAGTTGTTTAAATAAGTGATGTGGGAGGAAAACAAATGAAACTAAGGTCTGAAGGATAGGCAGGATCAAAGAGAAGACCAGAGAAGAGTTTCTAATGAAACACCCGAAGGGGTCATTGAAAACGATGCTTCATGAGGCCAGGACTGGGAGGACTGACTGAAACCTTAAACATGAGATGGAATCCGCGCTGGCTACTGAAGTCATAATATCTGAGAGTTTTCAGTGTTACACAGAGTTGCCTGAATTTGAATGAAGTAGCAGAAAGAATCCTTTGAAGATTTCCTAACTATAAATAAATGGAGTGGGCTCAGTTCTACACTCATTCTGCCTCTCTCTTCCTCAAACAGACATGTTTCATGAGTGACTATGGCATATAGAGTGATGGGAACAAATTCCAAACATGATGAAAATTCACACTCATCCAAGACATCACATGGGATTAAGAAATCGTGTAACATCAGGGAGATGCAGATGAGTTTGGGATGAAAGAAATTGTCTTTGCCCTCAAATTCTAGTCGTTTTATAGCAACAAAGCTGTTGGGAATTGATTTTTTGTTGTTGTTATTTTTTTATTAGATATTTTCTTTATTCACATTTCAAATGCTATCCCCTTTCCTGGTTTCCCCTCTGAAAACCTCCTATCCTCCTGCTCACCAACCCACCCACTCACGCTTCCTGGTCCTGGCATTCCCCTATACTGGGGCATAGAATCTTCACAGGACCAAGGACCTTTCCTCCCATTGATAACCGACTAGGCCATCCTCTGCTACCTATGCAGTGGGAGCCATGAGTCCCACTATGTATACTCTTTGGTTGGTGGTTTAGTCCTAGGGAGCTCTGGGGGTACTGGTTAATTCATATTGTTGTTCAGCACAGGGTCCCCAATGAAGGAGCTACAGAAAGTACCCAAGGAGCTGATGGGTTTGCAGCCCCATAGGGGGAATTGATTTTAATGCTTTGTGTTAATTCATTTCCCAAAAGAGGCACTTCCAGACCCTGAGGGTCCCTGCCCCCAGCTGGCTTTGATTGACTGGTAATAAAGAATAGCCATACAGCCCATGGCTGAACAGGGAGACACAGGCAGGACTTTTAGATTGCAAGGGTAAGGGACCTAGGGGAAAGAACAGACAGAATTGCCATGATGGAGAAGCAGAAATATCAGACTAAAAGGCCCACCAACATGTCAGAATCAGGGTAGGTGGCCACAGGGCCACTCTCCTGACTGGATTTGGTGCAGCAGTGATAAAATTTGCAGCTAGTAAATATTAATTCAGGAATACCAGAGAGGAGTGGGTGCTAGCCTCAAGGAGGTTTAGAAATGCCCAATCATTGAGCTGGTTATGCATACTAAAAATTGTGGGTCTCTTCATCTTGTTTCACACACTTTTTTTCTACTTAAATTTACCATATAGTTCTTATTTTTCTCTTGAGTTTAGTTTTCCACAGAACATCCATGCTTCTCTAGACCTACTCATACATACCAAAAGGAGATGGTTAGTCAACTTTCCTACCAGAAGGGATTTCTCCAAAATTACCACTTCAGACAGTTAGAGAAAAGCCAAAGAGTCTAGAAATGAGTTTCAAACCTTGAAAATGGATCATGTTTTGCTTTATCGTTGGAGCCATGTAAGAACATGTAAGTTTAAATGGTGTGGATCAAAGTCCCCTATCCTCATGATGACCCCCATTGCATAAAATAGGCATTTATATAACAAGAACATAATTTATATTTGGAAGCTTTCAAAAGTTAATTGCACAAAGATCCTGTCACTAAGGGCAGAAGTGTCCAAACGTCTGGGGAATTGTGGTCAGTATGACATTCACTTGCCAGTATTTCCTTAAAATGATTATATTTTGAGACAGATTGCTAAGCACCATAGCCACACTCCTGGTATAGAAGTGTCCATATGCTGTGTAGGTCTGTATTTACTTTCAAAAGTCTTGGAATGAATTTAAGGTCACATAGGAAAATACTTCAAGATAAATGCTTACAAACAGATAGTAGTCGACTGAAAAAAGTAAAAATACTATTTAATTGTTCCTTTCTGAGCTGGAGTCTGTTTCCACACTTTGACTCTCAGCTCATCTTTGTCAGTTGCCTTTGTTAATACAAAAGAAATCGTGTAGCTCAGTTATCACAGCAATAACAAGAGGCCAGGAGCTGCAATAGCATGATGAAGCTATTTGCTGAAGCATGGGTTTGCGGAGAAATGTTTGTTGCCCTATAGGACAGACATCCAAGTCCAGAAACACAGCTACCTTACAAAATGACCACAACTAAGTGAGCCCGGGCAAGATCAACAGGTTTGTTCAATTATGCCAATCAAATTACTGACCTGACTATGTTGAGTTAATCTAATAGTCACTAAGCCTATATTTAAGTCAATTAAGCATAAAGTTTAATGCAGTTTCTCATGTCACAAGAGCTAACTGATATGCAAGTGTATATACACACACACACACCAACAACAACAACAACTCAGAGAAAACTAGATTGTTGGGTACTGTGTAAAATTAAAAAACCTTAAATAAATCTTAAATCAATAAACAAGCTTGAAGAAACTCTATGTCTCTATGTCCCACTTGAACTATCACGGGAAGCTGCGTACTAGGCGACTGTTTGCCTGCTGAACCACCCAGTCCTCTCATGAGTACAACGAGGAGATTGGTCCAGAGAGTGATTCTGCACTGGCTTTCTTAATTGATGCCAAACCAGAAATAGGGCAGTGCCTTCTGATGCCTATATGAGACTTTTTATTCAACAACAGCCTGGCATTTTCTACCTGAAACAGGCAGCACTTGGAGACCAGGAAGACAGACAAAAGATAAAATTGGAAATGTTTTTGTTTTGTTTTGTTTTGTTTTAATTGGGGAGTCTGCAAAAATTCTCCAGGGCAATAATTGCTTCAGTGGACAAGAATGAATCTTCTTATTTAATTTTGACAACAAATACATATTCTTAGAAATGTTTTATTTTCAGTCTAAAATTCTGTCCAGTGTACACATTGCCCATGCTCATTAATTATATTTTCTGTACATTCTGGAACCCAGAGAGAATAATGAAGTTCCAAAAGTCTTAAAACAGAGGGAAAATGGCCCTGTTTCATAACTCTCAGAGAAATCAACTCCTGTTGAGTTATGTAAGAGGATAATGAAACCCATATTTTAGGTCCTCTGAACACTTAATGCCACCTTTTATAGATGTGCAAATTACTAGCTTTAAAAAAAAATGGGTTTCATCACTGATGATATCCACCATTTTATACAGGATAAACAGATGTTTTGACTGGTATCAGGCCTTCATTCAGACACACAAGAAAAAAATGTGTTACAGAGTCAATTTTCATTCAGTCCTGTTTCTGTGATGTTAATGTAGACCAAGTGATTTCTTACGCTTTGTGTTTACGTGGCCTCTCTATATGGAGGTTTACATATAATAAAAGCCTGTTTATAAAAGCCCATCAAATATGTAACAGTAAGTAAGTAGATAGGTTTCATTTAAATGTCCCTTTTCCCATCTGGCATTGCCAATCCTGACAAGATAGTATTCTGCTCAATACAACCGAGTCAAACAATTCAAATAAAAAATGTAAAAATCGTTGTGATGCTACTATCCCAGGGGCCTTGCATCCACACATTGCTGAGATATTTACAGATGCCTTTTGGAATGCAAGTGTAAGCAGCAGCACACCTATGTGCATGCTGTAACCTGGGCAGAGCTGTGAAGGAAAAGTGGGGTGGCAGCCATGCGGCAGAGAAAGGGAACACAATCTAATTCCCATTACTTAATAGAACATTGTGAGGCCGGAGCCTCGTGGGAGCCAATCACCAGCTGACAAAATTAGATTCTGAATCATGCTTTGTAATTCTTTCTAATGCCAGCCAGAGATGAGAGGCTTGCCTGGGAACAAGTCCCTCCCAGGACCTGCCTCCCCACCCGGCATTCCTTATCAGTCCCCAGCCAGCTGCCAACTCTTAAGGTTGCTAGTCAGAGCATTTCATTCTCAAGGTTGTGAATTAATATTCAAATTCCTTCTTATCCATAGACTGGGAGTTAAGCCTGAACCTTTATTTTCCATCCCCACCCTTTTTCCTGCATGAATTTCCTTCCATAGATTTGTTTTAACACAGAACCCTTTGAATTGAGCAGAATTTAAAAGGAGCGCCGTTTATCAAATGTCCTCGGCTCTGCAGCAAAGATGCATTTTCAGATCTATGCCCCTGACTCTTAACTACAAAACACGTCTTATTTTACACTTTTAAAAAAAGATATTTTCACCAAATCTTTTTCCTACCCTGAACTGATGTTTCCAGTTGTTGGCACAGCAACTGGAATTTCTCACAGTGGAAAGAGTTATCAGAATGCAGCCAGATGCCTCATGTTGCTTAGAATGGCCCTGGTTTTCACATGGCTGCCTTGAAGAATATAAAGATTAAGGGATTTACCAAGAGAATTTTCTCCAAAGATGTCTCCAATGGAAACATACCTGTGTGCTCCTTAAGACCATACAACTGAAAATATGTGCATTGTGAGAAGACATAGGAAAGGAGCCCGTGTGATTTCATGGCAGAAGGAAAGCAGTTTAGACCAAGCCATCAGACTCACTGAGTGGAAACATGGTGAAGTTTTAGTTTGCTCTTGGTTAACACTAGTGCTTCTTACTGTGTGAAGAATCTTAATGGTCCACTTCCATTTGCCTTTGTCAGGCAAATCACACAAGCCCAACAATGAAATTCCTTTAACTGGTGGCTGTAAATGCATTTCTGGAATAAACTTTATGTTCAAAAAATAAATAAAACTAGAAGGAGATGACTGCATTCATGAATCTTGGTATAGTCAGGAGGATGATTTTCTAAATTTACATCTAGATGATTCACTAGTTTTATGGATTTTAGTAAGTTATTTAAACTTTCTATGACTTGGTTTCCTCATCTAAAAAGCATTTACTTCAAATGGTATTGTAAGACTTAAAAAAAAAAAGACCCAAACCAGTATAAGCACAGAAATGCCACCATGCTATCTCAGTGCAACAAGCAAAACATAAATGAGCTTTATCTCATGAGCTATTTTGGTAGAGAAAGAAATATGTCTTCTAGAAAACTACATTAGACCAGATACTAGAGCTACAGCAGCTCTTAGACATAGAACAAAGCTAATATGCAGTGTCTCCTGCTTGCCCACACATGTCTTTAAATAGATCTTTTTTCTTGACTAAGAGCTGAAACCTAGACGACCATGTCTTCTGGGAAACAGATCCCAACATTGCATACTGTGGGAAACACATTCATATTTATTTATTTATTTATTTAATCAAAACTCACATGACATATGTGCCAGACCTGTTTGCCGATTGATAACCCAAGTGATGACAGCTACTGCTACTAACAATAAAGAACTACTGTTGGGTTACATATATATGAAGTCAGGAAATGGGACAAGGGACATCCAGAGCTTCCAAATCACTTCCTTTCAAGGAGACTGCAGAACATGTATAAGGCAACCATTGAGAAGTAAGCTTTGCATTGCCAGTGCCAACATTGGTGCATACAACTGTAGAGTCTCTTTTCTTCTTCTGTGTTCTTAAGAATAAACATATGGAAAACAAAATTTAAAATTATGTTTTAAAGAGATTATTTTTACATAAATTATGTATAAAATATAATTAAGAACACATACTCATCCTAACACTCATGGTAGATATGAAGGAGTTCTTTATCTGTCTTGGTCACAAAGCAGATATGGCAGAGGTTATGAAGACTGAAGTGCTCCCTTGCCATGAAAATGTTTCACCAAACAAAGTCATCTATGCTAAGACAAGGACAATATTGTGTGAGGATATTTTTTTAGATATAGATGAGGCTAAGACTGTTGATAGTCCCAATTCCGTTAAAATTTCATACCAAAACAGGCAACTGAGTAAACAAAAATATCTACAATATTCCTGAAAATGTTACAAAAGTATGCAACTATCAAATCATATGAAATACAGAGATGCACTCCAATACAGATGCTTAATTCATATCTGGATTGTCACAACAGCAACAAATGGATGTCAATGAAAAGTATCAGACTGTTAAACATAAAGTATCCATTGCAGTAATTTGACATGATATTTAGTATCTGGTATGTAGTTTTAGCAAGGTAAATATTTCATTCCCTTTCCTATCAAGATAGGAATCTTTGTCCCAAGGCTAAGAAAACCTTCATATTCTCTAAAATGAGAGTCAAAATTTTTCAACTGATGTCTACTTATTTCAATAAGACAAACAATATTTGGGACATTTCTTTGGCTTTTAGAGGCAAAATATAGAAGATTTAAATGTGCTGTGTTGTACCATTTACTCATATAGCCAATTTCCAATGGACTCAAAGCACAAGGAAAAATTATGTAAATAATTAAGGCTTTGGGTAAACTTCTGTTCTACTTAAGCCTATGCCCCAGCAAAAAATTGATTAGCCTGTGGAAGAGTTGCTGAGCCTAAGGGTACTAGAGTACAGATATGTATTCTTTTTCTGATACCAACGTAAATGTGTTGTAGCTAGATGATAAATAGGTGCATTTGGAAGACAAACATAAAGGCCATGATTTTTTTCCCCAAAGCATACCTGTATACTTTCATACTAAGCATGGTCAACCACCAAAATCTAATGACCCACTATTTCTAAACTATTGGCACCTGCTGCAAGAAATACAACATCAGTGTATTGGACAGTGGAATGGACATATATTCAAGACGCTGACTTGCTTTGTCTGCCTTTTAGAACTGCACCCACTAGTATTTATGGAATTGCTATGTGGCATATCTGTTTCCATGACATTATGAAAAATATTTCCCTCAACGAGACACTCATCTTGCAGCAAAGATAATAAAACAATGTGTTCACTTCCATGAAATCAACACATGGCCTGTCACACGAGGTAGTCGGCTTTATGAAAGCAGGAGCTGGACAGCTGAAACAATAATAATTTTTTAAAAACAGTTGAAATCAATACCTTGAATTTTTAATGCTATATCATAGTCGAAGTATGTCTTGGGCATCTAAACAACTCATTTTGCAATTTATTTAAACTTAGTTCATATATATATATATATATATATATATGTGTGTGTGTGTGTGTGTGTGTGTGTGTGTGTATTTGTAATATATATGTGTGTGTATATATACATGTATATATATATATATATGTATATATATATATACACATTTGTAATTACAAATGTCTCTCCTCTGCTTATTTCCCTTGCACTTGGATAACACCATAAATTAGTGTTTTTATTGCATATTATTACATAGACTGATATATATATATATATATATATATATATATACTGAGTTGAAAATATTTCTTCTAGTTCCTCATAACCTAAGGCTCAGTAAGTTTAGAAGTCCTGCTGTTTAGAGAATGCATCCAAGAAAGACTGGACTAAGGATGCAGTGAATTACAAACTGAAATTGCATCCTGGTCTGTTGTGGATAGCCCTTGAGCTAATTATATTTGATGTTAATTCTGTTCTCCTGTGAGTGGTTGTGAACAAGGAATGAGTCAGCACTCAGGTGATTTCCTGTAAACCTGCTTCCCACCTTAATTTGTAAAATAAAGGAGAGCTGATGATAGGGCAGATAAAAGGGAAGGTGGAGCAGAAGGTGGGAGAGAGAAGAAGGAGAAAATGGAAGAGGGAGAAGGCTCAGAGGAGGAGGAAAAAGGAGAAAAGCAGAGCAGAAGCACATGGCCTGGAGAAACCAAGTTCTACGGGGTCTCATAGCTGTGGAAGATGGTAGTATAGTGGTAGAACTGCCCAATCTAGGCGCACAGCATGTAATCATATTAACTGAGTTATATTTTCATTGCCCTGGCATATTTGGGTTAGAGAGATTTACCACAACACTGGTCAGTTGAGTCTTTACATCAGTGAGCCAATAAGCAGAGAATGGAGACCCTCCAGTATCCACGGTGATTAGACTATACCTAATCACAGGAAAGGAAATAAGATGTTACTATACAATGGGCACAATAGGATTGCCTTAAGAACATATGCATCTACTGGAGTACATGTTAGTATATCACTGACCTAATATCATTAACCAGTGCAAAACTGTGGCAACCTTCAGAACACAAAACCACCTTAGGTCCACATCTACCACAAGGAAAGTTTAGTATCTACATAATAATGAACTCTAACTTGTGGTGTCAGCCAAGTGTAAGGGGAATAAGCAGAGGCAATTGTGATTATAAATCTCAGTACTTGTTAGAAAAGGAAGCAAAGACTGCCTTATCTGTGGTATATTGTTGGACCCTATTTTGGCCTTGGTTTGGGCCTTGAGGACAAACTCGAGCCTGGTTCAAGTTTCTTCGGTCTTGGAGAGCCTAAGCCTGGCTTGAGTTTTGAGACCTATCTCAGGTGACTCAGCAAGACCTATTTGGCCCTGCCTCTACCCAACTCTTGCTGATGAGCTTTGCCATTGGCCCTGTCAGTCACTCCATACCCTCCGTCACCCTTCCTTGCCTCCTATATCCCCTTATCGCACTAAAAATCTCCCTCCCTCTGTTCCAAATTTATTTAAGCAAGAGACTGAAGCCATGAGGTTGAGTTCCTGCTTTGACAGACTCACAGCCCCAGTGTGTTTCTTTTGGTCTATCGACACTCACCATCTCACTCAGCCCTGGAGAGACCCCAGCAGGACTGGGATCTCTCTCCTCTCTCACCTGGACCTGCTGGCAAGGAGCAGACACTGTATGATGTATGTCTATATTTACATCTAAACCTTTTCTGTTTGATTTTTTATTTTCATTTTCCCCTTCTCCAATTCCTCCCACAGCCTCCCTATCTCCCTATCTACCCATGTTTATATTATCTGTTTCTCTCAAAAAAAGTCCAAGAAAAAAACAAAAAAATGAAATTAAAACAAGGAACCACAAGAAAATCAAGAAGGAAGACCAACGCGTGGATACTTCATTCCTCCCTAGAATAGGGAATAAAATATCCAAAGAAGGACTTGCAGAAACAAAGTTTGGAGCTAAGAGGAAAAAATGGACCATCCAGAGACTGCCCCACCTGGGGATCCATCCCATCATCAGCCACCAAACCCAGACACTATTGCATACGTCAGCAAGATTTTGCTGAAAGGACCCTGATATAGCTGTCTCTTGTGAGGCTATGTCAGTGCCTGGCAAACACAGAAGTGGATGCTCACAGTCAGCTATTGGATGGAACACAGGGTCCCCAATGTAGGAGCTACAGAAAATACCCAAGGAGCTGAAGGGGTCTGCAACCCTGTAGGTGGAACAACAATATGAACTAATCAGTACCCCCAGAGCTCATGTCTCTAGCTGCATATGTATCAGAAGATGGCCTAGTCGGCCATCATTGGGAAGAGAGGCCCCTTGGTCTTGCAAACTTTATATGCCCCAGTACAGGGGAACACCAGGGCCAAGAAGTGGGTTTGGGTGGGTAAGGGGGAAGGGGGGGGAGGGTATAGGGGACTTTTGGGATAGCATTTGAAATGTAATAAAGAAAATACCTAATTAAAACAATGTGGAGAAAAAAAACAAGGAACCAATACGTTCTTTAAAATAAAAGAACACAAAACAAACAAACAAAAAAATAGAAAAATCATGGAGTTTATTTGAGCATGGAGCCTGTTCTGAAGTGTGGTTGATATACCTGTGTGAAAGATACAAGGTTTCCACTGAGTGAAAGGAAAGAGAAAACAAGGAAGGAAAAGAGGCAATCATGATTCTCTTGCCTCTGGCTCTTGTTGGGGTTGGGCAGCGGGGAGTTTGACTATGATGGGAGTAAGGATGGGAGGAGAAAACTGTTGAAGTCATAGTGTCAAGTGTTTGGGATCACTCTCTGAGGTCATCTGAGATGTTGTGTCCCTGCTCATCTCAAGGGAATGTCTCTACATAGCTTTGTCCTTCAGTCAAGTTCTGGAACTACAGCCTTCTCTAATCCTTTGACTCTAAGCAAGCGTTACTCACCCTGGATTACTCCAGCATCCCTTGTGCTTCCTCTATACTCCACCCACACTTTGAAATTAACTTTATATTAAAAAACCTTACTTCTCAAAAATTTTAATGAGCAACATATTCGCTATTGAAACCTTGACCAATACTTTTTACTAGTCTCACCCAAGATCCTTTCTACCAGTATTGTTGTGGTTGCTTCATAACTGTTTTTATTTGTATTGTTCCTATCTACCTGCAGACCAATTTCAATATTGCAGTTATAGTATTTGCTTAAAGTCATCAATAATAAAATAGCAACTTTCTTTTAAAGCTTTTCCAAAAGTGACTTCATGTACTCAGAGTCAAAGTTCTCTCAAGGCTGAACATGACCTGTGTCCCCCACACCACATCCTGCTCTCATTACCTTTTCCCACTCTGCTTTGCCAATGTAGTTCTGCATTGTGCCAGTTGCTTCTATGTGAGCGAGTTTTCTCCCTTACCTTCCTTCCCCAAGTTCTCACTCAACTGTCCTCTCCGAGTGTTCTCCCTTGACCATGCTATCTAAAATGATAATCTGTCCTCCAAAGGACCTGTGGTTCCTGCCTACTTAATTTTTCTCATCTAAGCTTTATCTTCTGTATTTATCCTATTAGTCTTGTTTCCTCTTTCTCTCCTCTTGGACTAAAACCAGGAGAGTTGTTTAGAAGTGTAGCCCAAAGTTCAGATCTGTGCTTGTCATGTACTTGGTACTCATTCAATATTGATTGAATTCATTTCTCATGTAAGGTAAAAGTTAATGCTTTTTTGTCTCAAGTACTAGTTGAACATATAATCACTCAATCAAATTTCAAGAATGGCTTATGGCTTAAGGAGTTTTCTATCTTTGCATACGTCTTGGTTTGTACTCCCAGCACCCACACAGTGGATCACAATGCATGGCACTCCAGTTCCAGGAGATTAAATGCCTTCTTTTGACCTCTGTGAGATCCTGGTGTGCATGTGCACACACACACACACACACACACACACACACACACACACACACAATTTTAAATTAAAAATGTCAATTTTCCCATTCAATTTCATTTATTAGGGACCAGGCTTTTCGTTAAGTCACCTGTTTTTGAAAAAACAATCTTCCCTTCCAGCATAGTCTGCACCTAAATTTGTTACAGTAAGGTGATTAAAACCTTAATCAAAACATAATTTTATAAACGAAGTTGTAATTTTTAGACAATGCTAGCATGCTTTAAATTCATGTAACTGATGACTTGTATGGAAACATAAGTTAGAAGGAAACCATAAAACAGTCCCATTCTCTTTTAATATTATGATATAAATGTCCAAATATTTTTAAATACAGGTCAAAGTGGATAATTTTACTTTATTTTTGAAGTATATCTGAAGTCTTTAAAGGAAGAGAAAATCTCCTACTATCACAACTACTTCCTTTATTCTGTAAGAAAAACTGTTAGACAGGCTTGAATAACTAAATCCATAGCTACAGTTGTATATTTCATAAGCACCTTCAATGATCTTGCAGTCTATTCTACAGCACCAATACCCAAAGGTCTGTTGCATTGAGAGAGAACTTTGAACCGGAGATCACGCTGGCTGTGCGGACTTAAGAAGTGCAGCTCGCTTATAATTTCAAGTTTGGATTTGACTGTATTCACACTCCTGTTAGGAAAACTAGAAAGCTAGGTAGTTGATCAGGACTCCATGGAAATGTCAAATTTCAGGATGGAGACAGCAATTTTGCCCCTCACTTTCATTCACTTTGACTGAATTCATATCATTGGGATTTTGTAAGTTTTTATTAGTTCTTTGAGAATTCCATGTGTTTTAGTCATATACCCCTCTTCTTCCCTAACCGACCATACCTATGTCTTTTTGCGATCCATTAAGTACAATTTGTGCTACCCGTACATTCTTTGACATGTGGCCTTCCACTGGAGCTTGGTCAACATATATCAAAGGCTGCATTCTTAGAGAAAACAGACCCTACCCCCCACAGCAGATGTCTATTGCCAATACCTCCCCATGTTGGAGTAGCACTCCATGCTCACCTTTCTGCATGATGGAATTTTGTCTGGCTTGAGTTGCACAGGTCTTGTGTGTGCTATCATAACTGTTGGCAATTCATATGTACAGTTGTCCTCTACGTGAAAACACACTGGTGCCTGGTGGGCATTCACATCCTCTGGTCTTCCTACTGTATTCTTTATGCCTCCTCTTTTACAGTGATCTCTGAGCCTTGAAAGGAGTACATATGAAATACATGTTTCATTTAGGCCTGAGCATTCCCCAATCTCTTACTCTTTGTACCATGACTAATTGTGTGTCTTTGTTAATCACCAACCACTGCTAATAAAAGCTTCTGCAGATTTTTTAATTAAAAAATAAATTAATTATCTTTATTCTCAGAGGAAAACTATGAAGTAAATGTGTCAATCCATCAAACATTTCCAGAAATTATGATGCATCAGTTACAGTAGCTGATTTATACCTTGGACTTAGCATTGACTCAATTGTGTGTGTATGCCATTTTGTATTTATTGTCTTTCTGGTAATGAGATATAATGAATAATGATGAGAGAGTGATGGTATTTTCAATGACCCCTTTCAACCAAAATATTCTATTCATAAAGCAACATTTAGAATAAGAAAGTGAATAGAGTGCATATTTACCCGTCACACAGAGCTTTGGAGAATTGACCATTATTAGAGCTCTAAGAGAGAATTTCAATCTAGAAAGTGAAAGTGTAGTTTTATTTACCAAAAGCACAACAGAGCACAAGTCAAAATTTTCTCAAAAATAAAATATGAAATGATACTTTCTAATACACTGTATAATTTACAACAGATGTTCAGCTTAAAATTGTACCAATCAGAACCAAACATAGCTGGTATAAAAAAAAATCATTGAAATGAGTTTTAATGCTACTCTGCCATACTCATAGATGGATGCATTGTCTAGTAATCAGTAGTGAAGCTTTCTCCCGCAGCATATGGGAGTGGCTGCAGAGACCCACAACCAGACATTTTGCAGATAGAGAGTCTAAATTGGAGAAGGTCTTCATCAGGTCCCAACCCTTGGAGAAAAGGAAATTCCATGGAACAGTGGGAAAAAAAACATTGCAGGAGTCAGAGTTGCCCAGAGGAAACCAGGAGAGCATGACCTGCTGAATCCGGCAAGTAGGGCACGTATGTTCTCACAGAGACTTAAGTGGCAAGCACAGGGTCTGTGTGGGTCTGCACCAGGTCATTTGAATTTATGCTATGGCTATTGGCTTGATGATTTTGCTAGACTGCTAAATGGAGGTGGGTATTTCTGACTCCTTTGCCTGTTCTTGAGACCCTTTTTTTCTTACTGGGTTGCCTTGTCCATCCTTCATAAGAGGGCTTTTACCTTGCCTCATTGTGTTATTTTGTCATGTTTGGCTGTCATCTCATGGAGGCCGGCTTTCTTCTGAGGAAGAAACAGAAGGGGAGTAGATCTGGGGAAAAGGGAGTTGGGGAGGCAGCTGGAAGGAGTGGATACTGTGGTCAGGATATATTGTCTGAGAGAAGATTCTATCTTCAATAAAAGTTTTGAATTTTAGTTATTTAATTAACTAAAAATAAAATTGTACACATCATCCATGAAATATTCTTTCAATATAAAAAAATCTGATTTTTGCGATTCGAAAATAATGACATTGTGTAGAATGGCTTTCTTAAGTCCAGGATCCACGATCTAATTCCATGCTTTCAGCCCAACCTCACTGTGAAATTGCTGAGATTTCTGAGATGCTGCTATGAAGGAGATGGACATCTAACACTGCTGTTGAAGGTATGGTGGATGTCACTCTGATAGGTGGATGTTCGAGGTGATAGCCGTCAGAGCTACTTGTGCAGCTTGAACATGTAATACTGTGGTGACAGGCCAAGAAACAGCACATCCTTCAGTGACAAGTTTAGCACTCTCCCTCTTAAGTCACATCCCTAGTTATCATCACAGTTATTGGAATGACAAAAGCCATCTGCAGTACTTCAGAAGCACAAGATATTAGTCTGCCTTTTTAGCCACATTCTCCAAAACATTGTAAATTTAAGAAGTTTAGATATGCCTTTCATATTCTGGTAGCTCAACTCTTTTATGTGCATCTTTGTAGTAAGTTGTTTCAAAATAGGTACACAGGTGTGTGTGTGTGTCTGTGTGTGTGTGTGTCTGTGTGTGTCTGTGCACGCACATGTGCCCATGTGTGTGTATGACCTTGCAGAAGATCTTATTGTGAACTTTTCCCAGAAAAGTTAGAAAAGAAAAAGTAGTGCTTCCATTGAAAACCAATGATAAACTTGATGCTTGTGGTGACAGGGAACTTTGTTTTAAAATATCTACTGCGGATGCCATGCACAACGATGAGGCAATACCTAGGCATTGTCTGGAAGCTGGATAAAGGGGCTTTTCCAACCCCAGCCCCACCCAAGTCCCTGCCTTGTGCTTACATGTTAGTGATACCCTGGTTTCTAAGATCCAAAGTCAGGACCTAATATTCAAGTTTTATTTACTATCGACATTTGGTTCAAAGGTCTTTTTAACTTTTTCATTTAAAAATTCTCAAAGGATTTCGGAGGTTATTAAATGGCTCTTTAAAATGGTACTTTTATAAGGTTTGTGGAAAGAAATCAGAAACAGATGAGTTAATTTTTCCCTTCAAATATATATGGTTTAAAAGTACTATGCAGGGCTAGCAATGCAGAGCAGCTAAATAGTATATGGGAGATTTTGGTTTCTATCTCCCACATAAATATATATGCTCACACAGGTACACACAAATGTAAACACACATGTATGCACACATTACATATATTCTTCTCCTATACATACATGCAAATATGAATACATATACACACATAAACACATGCACATATACATATACACAAATATTCACACATAAACATATACATACATATACACACAAAGATAAACCAAAGCCTACTTGTAACAGTTAATTATTCTCCCATAGAATATAGTTTTTGAAAGATGTAAAGAAAATGCTACTAATTAGCAAATAAATATATATTTAAATCCAACATCTTGTATATATGTTACAATAAATATTAGCAATAATCATGCATTTGATATAAATCCACTGAGGTACAGTATCAATGTGGATGGAGTTTCAAGCCTGCCTCTAAGACAATTTCAATTTTACAAAGTTTTAAAACATAGGCTCCTGTTAAAATGTTACCCATTTTCTAACACAGAATCATTAGAAGCAAATGAAAGCCACTTATTACATTTTTTGGTATGTGATTGCTTGTTATTTTAAAGTGGAAAATCCATTAGCATAACTCAGGGAAGTTGTTAATATGAAGAGAAAAACTTTATGCATACAGTAGATAATTGAGTTCCAGAATCTTCATGTCTATTAGTATGCTGCAACAACTAAGGTGCACATGGTGTTTCTGTGTGTGTCTAGGTTCTATAGCATCTGAATGCTGGTCTTACCAATTCAACTACACGGAGTAGTTCGTAGGAGCTAAAATAAATTGAAATCTGGAAGCACTATTGAGAAAAATAAACCTCAGGCTAGTTAAATTTAACACAGTTTACTTGAGCAAGAACAGTTCTCAAATGGTACAGTATTTCAAAATGTGAATGCCTCACAATACCCACCTCCAGTGTGGTAAGCCATACTTATAAGCAGAAAACAGAAAAGGTTGTGCAGAGATTCTCTTGGTACAGTTGCATGTTTGCATCACGTTTGCCTACTTTGGCAGGCTTTAACCCAGTATTAGCTAAGGGTTAGCAGCTATGATTAGCGAGGATTCAGTTGCTTGGGAACAAGTTATACGCTCTTAGCTAGTTTACGGTTTGTTTACACATAAAGTTAGGATACAATATTGTATATATGGAGGACACTTAAGGCCAAACTTTATTACCCAATTACAAAATAAGTTTAGAGAAAATTAAGTCAATTTTATAGCATTTCAGGCAGTAGTCCCAACCTTTAGTGAATAATGAAATTACCTAAATATCTGATATGGATGGCAACAGTCCAGATTTCTCACCGTAGGATGAGGTGTGGGCATTGTCCGGAGAAGCAGGAACTTGAAGTGGATATTGGGTGCACTTTGAAATTAAGTTGGCATGTTTTATACTGTGTCTATCTTATACTATATCTGGAAATTTATCTATTTCTTTTAGATTTTTTAGTTTAGTGGTACAGAATTTTTCTTTTCATTTATTCATTCACTTTACATACAACCCTGTCACAACCCAGTTCCCCCATGCCCCATGTCTATGTCCCCACCCCTTCTCCTCTGAGAAGGGGGATGCCCCTCTGGGTATCAGTCCACCATGACACATGAAGTCACTGCTGGACCAATCACACACAACACACACACACACTAAGACAAAGAGGCCCAGCTCAGCTCCTTTTCCTTCCTTCAGCCGAGCTAATGATTTGTCAACGTTGTTTATCATTCTAAAGAACCTACTTTTGTTTCACCAAATCTTTGATTTATTAATTGTGTGTTGTATTTTCATTGTTATTCTAGTTTAGGATTAGAAAATATTGTCCTTATTTCTTTAACGACCCAACTATCTTTGACTAGTGTGCTATATAGCCACTAGGAGTTTGTATATTTTCCGTCTCTTTAGCTGTTCTACTCCACTGCGGTCATTATTTCAACTTTCCTTTATTTTTGGAAGGGGTTTGCTTTTTATTCTACTATATGGTCCATTTTGGAGAAAATTCCATAGTCTGATGAAAATCACATGTATTTTTTAGTGTTTGGGTGAAATGTTGCAAGGCTATTCTGTTAGGTCTATTTGATTTATTTAATTCAGATATTTCCCTGATTAGTTTCTGTGCAAATGACTTTTCTAGTAGTGAGAGTTGAGTATTGAAGTGAATCACTGTCTCTCTGTTAGATTATTATGTGGTTTCATAGATAGTACAAGGTGTTTGTTTATTTGTTTTGTTTTTGTTTTAAATGAAACTGGGTGCACCTGTGTTGCCGATAGGTTTAGAATTAAAATATTTTCTAAGTGGATTGTTTCTTTAATGAGTATGGCATGACCTTTAAGCCTAGAAGAACACTTTATTTCTTCTGATGAGTTTTGGTTTGTAGTCTATATTGTCAGATATTAAACAGCTATATCTCCTTGCTTTCTAGTTCTATTTGCTTAGAATACCTTTTTTTATCCATTTGTTCTAATATGTTGTCTACTATAAATGGTGAGGAATGTTTCCTGAGGCTAGCAAAAAGAAGTTTCCCATTTTGTAATAAAATCTACTACTTTGTACAATTTTATTAGGACATTGCGACTGTTATTCAATTATTGTTGAAAGATATTTAAAATAATGATTCCTGTCATTTTGCCAATTTTTCTTAGACCTATTTGAACTGTGCTGATGTTGTATATTTATCACATTTGTCTACCTTAGAGATGTTTATCCTTCTTTTCCTTCTGAAATATTTTTTCCAGCATCCGTTGTAGAGCAGCTTTCTTATACAAATTTATTGAAAGTATATTCTATGCTTTTGGAATAGTGTTTTCCTTTTACTATGCCTAAAATGTAAACCTTAAGTCTTTTCATCATGTTTCATACTTCTTTCACAGCCCAGTTTTTTAATTTTACTATTGACCTTTTTTCTTTCTTTCTTTCTTTCTTTCTTTCTTTCTTTCTTTCTTTCTTTCTTTCTTTCTTCCTTTCTTTTTAAATTGGACTGATTTTAATTTGTTTTTCTATTTATTTATTCACTTTACATATTGATCACAGCCTGCCCCCTCTCCAATCCTACCATCACCAATTATTCCTTCCACTACCCACTTTCTTGTGTACCACCCCTCCTTGGAACATCAAGTAGCAGCAGGATTTGTCAAACACCAACCAAAGAGTACACATGGTGGGACTCATGGTTCTAGCTGCATATGTAGCAGACGATGACTGACTAATAGGTCATCAATGGGAGGAGAGGCCCTTGATCCTGTAAAGGTTATATGCCCCAGTGTAGAGGAATGCCAGGGCCAGGAATCTGGAGTGGGTGCATTAGTGATCAGGGGGAGGGGGGAGGGGATAGAGGTTTTTTGGTTTTTTTTTTTTTTTTTTTTTTTTTTTTTTTTTTTTTGAGACAGGGTTTATCTGTATAGCCCTGGCTATCCTGGAACTTCACTCTGTAGACCAGGTTGGCCTTGAACTCAGAAATCTGCCTGCCTCTGCCTCCCAAGTACTGGGACTAAAGGTGTGTGCCACCACACCTGGCTGATAGAGGGTTTTCTGAGAAAAAACCAGGAAAGGGGATAACATTTGAAATGTAAATAAAGAAAATTTCTAATAATAAAAAAAGTAGCAGCAGGATTAACAGCATCCTCTCTCACAGAGGCCCGACCAGGCAGTCAAGCTAGAGAAAGGGGATCCATAGGCAGGTAACAGAATCAGAGACAGCCTCTCCTCCAATTGCTAGGGGACCCACAGGAAGACCAAGCTATACTTTGGCTACAAAGGTATATGGGGCTTAGCATCTGTATGCACTTTGGTTGCTGGTGTAATGTCTGTAAAGCCCCATGCGACCAAGTTAGTTGACCCTGTAATTCTTCTTGTGTGGTCCTTGACCACTATGGCTCGCTCAGTACATTCCGCCCCCCCTCTCCATCTCTTCTACCAGTCTCCAGAGCTGTAGTTCCATCTGATGTTTGGCTGTGGGTCTTTGCATTTGTTTCCATCTGCTGCTGGATGAAGCATCTCAGGAGATAGTTATACTAGGCTCCTGTCTGAAAGCATAGCCAAGTATCATTAATAGTGTCAGGGGTTAACTATTTTCCATGGGATGGGACTCAAGTTGGGCTAGGCATTGGTTGGCCATTCCCTCAATCCCTTCTCCATCTTTATCCCTGTAGACAGGACAAATTTGTGGTCAAAGGTTTTGTGAGTGAATTGATCCTCCCCTCACTTCACTGGGAGGCCTGCCTGACTACAGGATGTAGCAACTTCAATCTCTATATCCCCAGCTACGAGGAATTTCAGGTCGGGTCACCTCCAAAGACTTCCTGGATCCTATGTAGCAGGTCTCCAGCTAGTCACAGAGATAGCCCCCACTGATTTCCATTCTCTCTCCCAGCCCTTTCCCAACCCCACACCTGATTCCCATCGCTGTTCCCCTTCTCACTCCTCTCCATCCAGTTCCCTCCCTCCTTCCTCTGGCCACCTCTGATGTCTATTTTATTTCCCCTCAGATCTATACATTCACCTACACACATGTGCATATGTACACACACACACTCATACAAAATATGCATGCCATATACACACATATGAAAATGAATGAAGGAAAATATCTCAATTGGCCATGTGCCAGTGTAAAGGGCAGGCAATGTTTATAATAATTTAGTATATGATCATGGTAGTAGCATCCATAACATTGTAACTTGTAGATAAACACAAGCTGAGAGAACTGGCTTTGAAGGGTAGAGAATATATCAACTTATAGCCAGTGTTAGCCCCTTATTTTTCAAATAAATTATAGATATATTTTTACAAAACATTTTGAAGGAAGTTAAAAGTAATTCAAAATAATAGAAAAAATATATAAACATAGGTAAATAAGTTTTCTATAAAATATTATCACAGGGGATGGAGAGAGGCCTTAGTGGTCAGAGTTCCTACTGAACAACCAAGAGAATCTAAATTTATATCACAAAACCTATTTAAGGAACTGGACGTGATTTCACAAATGCCTAAATTCCAGTGCTCTGGAGGACAGACAGATATTGCTGTCATATGCTACTTGCTAGTCAAGCAAGAAACCAAACTAAAAAACAAACAAATAAAACATGCAAACAAACAAACACACAAACAAATGAAAAATCACATAAGTTCCAGGTTTAGGGTTCTCAAATTTAATCTAGAGCAGAATTTCATAGAAGGCTTCAAAAACATGGACTGTGGAGTACTGTTCCTGAGTGTTCAACTTGATAAATCTGCGGGGGCCTGGGAATCCTGTCCTTCTAACAAGCTCTTGGGCCATGTTGATGTGCAGACCACCTTCAGAAGAGCATGGTGCCATAGAACCTTCAGTTCCTGCAACAGCAGAGCCTTATGCGCTGGCACATCCATCTTTCAGCCCCAGTAGTTCTATTCTTCTCATTTCATCAACATCATTTTTCAGACATTTCCACTCTTCCTATTTGAGGTTTCTCTCTGGGATTTTAGGTCTTATGCTTGCAGCTAAATACTTTCAGTTACATGCTTGGAATATGTTCTGTTTGGACCGAGCCATACTTAATTGTAGAACTCAGCTTTTATCACTTTCCCTCCTCTGTTTTATGCAGCATCTTAACTGGCTTGCCTCCACATCCCTACTATGGACCACCCACTTAACTTCTGTTCTTTTGCATAGGTTATTCCTCTCCCAACCTCCCACCCCTACCCACCTGCCTGATGCATTAGCTGTTTACTCTTCAAAACTTGGCTTAAATACTAGGGCTTTATTGAGAAAAATCTTGCTGAATGAAGTTAGGTCTCTTTGACTTTTCCCAAAATTTTTAAATGACATATTATAGATCCCAAGACATTTAAGCCTAATTAGTTTGTTTACATGTCATTCCCATTAAAAAAATTCATCACAAGACTATTTTCTATTCAAGGTCCAAGAACAGGCTTGACTACTGGTAGCTGTGAACGTTTAATGAAGGAATCAATAGGCCAAAATTAGCAAGCAGAACCAGTGAGTGTCCACAGTTTATATCCAAAGCTTGGAACAGCTCTGTTCCCAGACCTCTGTTTCACAAAGCACATTTATTTTATTTTATTTTATTTTATTTTATTTTATTTTATTTTATTTCGTTTCGTTTCATTTTTATTTTATTTTATTTTCAGTCCAGATTTTATCCCCTCTCTCTGGTCCACCTCCAAATGTTCCACATCCCATACCTCCTCCTTAACCTCCTATCTCCATGAATATGTCTCCATTACCCTCCACCCACGCCACCTGACCTCTAATCTCCCTGGGTCCTCCAGTCTCTTGAAGCTTAGGTGCATCATCTCTGATTGAACCCAGACCCCGCAGTCCTCTACTGTATATATGTTGGGGGCCTCATATCAGCTGGTTTATGCTGCCTGTTTGGTGGTCCAGTGTTTGAGAGATCACAGGGGTCCAGATTAATTGAGACTGCTGGTCCTCTTACAGGGTCGCCCTCTTCCTCAGCTTCTTTCAGTCTTTCCCTAATTCAACCACAGGGTTCAGCATCTTCTGTTCACTATATCTGCATCTGACTTTTTCAGCTGCTTCTTGGGGCTTCCGGAGTGCGGTCATGCTAGGTCCCTTTTTGTGAGCTCTCCATAGCCTCAGTAATAATGTAAGGCCTTGGGACCTCCCCTTGACCTGGACCCTAGTTTGGGCCTGTCGATGGACATTCTTTTCCTCAGGTTCCTCTCCATTTCTATCTATCTAGTTCTTTCAGACAGGAACAATTATGGGTCAGACTTTTGACTATGGGATGGCAACCCCCTCCCTCATTTGATGCCCTGACTTCCTGTTGAAGGTGGGCTCTGTAAGTTCCGTCTCCCTACTGTTGAGCCTTTCATCTGAGGTACCTCACTTTGAGTCCTGAGACTCTTACCTCCCAGGTCTCTGGTGAATTCTGGAGGGTCCCCCCAACCTCCTACCTCCTAAGGTTGCCTGTTTCCATTCTTTCTGGTGGCCACCAGAGTTTCAGTGCTTTTCCCTTACCGAATACCAGATCAGGTTCCCCTCTCCCCACCCACAAGCCCCCATCCATTTTTTCCTCCCAGGTCTCTTCCTCCCTCCCTACTTGTGTTTGCTTTCTTCTCCTTCCCAAGTGGGACTGAGGGATACTCACTTGGGCCCTTCAGCTTGTTGACCTTTTTGAGTTCTGTAAATTCTATCTTGGGCATTTTGTATTTTTTTTTTGGCTAATATCTACTTATTAGTGAGTACATAGCATGCATGTCCTTTTGAGTCTGAGTTACCTCACTCAGGATGATATTTTCTAGTTCCATCCATTTGCCTGCAAAACTCTGGATGTCCTCATTCTTAATAGCACTCCATTGTGTGAATGAACCACATTTTCTGCATCCATTCTTCTGTCATGAGACATCTAGGTTGTTTCTTGCTTCTGGCTATGACAAATAAGGCTGCTATGAACATAGTGGAACACGTGCCCCTGTGGCATGGTGGCACATCTTTTGGGTATATACCCAAGAGTGGTATTGCTGGGTCTTCAGGTAGATCTATTTTCAATTTTCTGAAGAACCTCCAGACTGATTTCCAGAGTGGTTGTACCAGTTTGCAATCCCACCAGCAATGGAGGAGTGTTCCTCTTTCTCCACATCCTCTCCAACATGTGTTGTCATTTTGATCTTAGCTATTCTGATTGGTGTAAGGTGGACTCTCAGGGCTGTTTTGATTTGCATTTTTCTGATCATTTAGGACTTTGAACATTTCTTTAGGTGTTTCTCAGCCATTCAAGATTCTTTTGTTGTGAATTCTTGGTTTATTTCTATACCCCAGTTTTTGATTGGGTTGTTTGGGTTTTGGTGGTTAGCTTGTTGAGTTCTTTATATATTTTGGATATTAGCCCTCAATCGTATGTGGGGTTAGTGAAGATGTTTTGCCAATCTCTAAGTGGCTGATTTGTCTTATTGGCTATATCTTTTGCTTTACAGAAGCTTTCTAGTTTCATAAGGTCCTATTTACCAATTCTTGATCTTAGGGTGTAAGCCATTAGA
The DNA here is from genome assembly GCF_000001635.26 of Mus musculus. Lineage (NCBI taxonomy): Eukaryota > Metazoa > Chordata > Mammalia > Rodentia > Muridae > Mus > Mus musculus. The sequence goes on along the minus strand of NC_000068.7, from coordinate 137,541,703 downwards.
GTTCTGATTAGGAAATTTCCCCCTGTGTCAATGAGTTCAAGGCTCTTTCCCACTTTCTCTTCTATTAGATTCAGTGTATTGGGTTTTGTGTTGAGGTTCTTGATCCACTTGGACTTGAGCTTTCTGCAAGGTGACAAATATGGGTCTATTTTCATTCTTCTACATACAGACAGCCAGTTAAACCAGCACCATTTATTGGAGATGCTTTATTTTTTCTATTGTATATTTTTGGCATCTTTGTCAAGGATCAAGTGTCCATAAGTATGTGGTTTTATTTCTGGGTCTTCAATTCTATCCCATTGATCAATGTATCTGTCTCTGTACTAATACCATGCAGTTTTTATCACTATTGCTCTATAGTAAAGCTTGAGGTCAGGGATGGTGATTCCCCCAGCCATTCTTTTATTGTTAAGAATTGTCTTTGTTATTCTGGGTTTTTGTTGTTGTTGTTGTTGTTGTTGTTGTTGTTTTTGTTTTTTGTTTTTTGTATTTGGGTTTTTGTTTTTTTTTGTTTTTTTTGTTTTTTTTGTTTTTTTTGTCTTTCCAGATAAATTTGAGAATTGTTCTTTCCATGTCTTTGAAGAATTCTGTTGAGATTTTGATGGGGATTGCATTGAATCTGTAGATTGCCATCTGTGGGTGGCGATTTATACTATATTAATTCTGCCAATCCATGACACAAAGCACATTTCTTTAGGTTGTTCAGTTCTTATCAGGCCATAACTGATTAAATCATCTTTTAATGATGTAACACAGAGGTGACCATAAGAAAGCATTTAATAAATTCATATTGGATGACAATAAGTCAGGTAACATTTTTACACTAATATGAACATTGCTTATGTTTGTATTGATCAGAATTTCAGCAGACCAAACTAAGAAATCAGAACAGTAAAATTAAGAGATATTTATGCTTTGGCTATTGTATACACTTTTTTAAAGTACATTATTTTGATGGGATTTTCTAGAAAAACAATTCAGGTTAAGTTTATTTACATATTATTTTGTAAATTTTATTTAGTATTTATATGTGTAATTTTTTTGCCTATGTGTATACCTAAGCATATGAATATCTGATAGCCTGGAATAGGGCATTAAATTTTTTGGGATTTGTCTGAAATTACAGACCACTGAGAGCTTCCATGTAGAAACCAGGAATGAAACCCAGGCCTTTTGGAAGACCAGTCAGTGTTCTTAGCTATTAAGCCATCTCTCTAGCCCCCTTTCTTTACTTTTCTTTTTCAAATTGGTTATTTTATTTATTTACATTTCAAGTGTTATCCCCTGGCCTCCCCTCCACAAGCTCCCCCATCCCATTCCCCTTCCCCTTTGCTCTAAGAGGGTGCTCCTCTACCCACCTACCCCCTCCTGCTTCACTGCCCTAGCGTCCCCTACCTGGTGCATAAAGCCTCTAGAGGACCAAAGGCCTCTCCTCCCATTGATGCCAGATGAGGTAATCCTCTCCCACAAAGGCTCAAAAAGTCTTAACTTTCCAGGAAATTTAGATATATTTCATAGTTTTATATAAGTAAGTAAAATGACAATATTCTAAAATTTACCCACCATTGCTCTCTGTATATTAAAAACAAATTTCATATAAATGTCTTCTTAATAAATGAAATTTATGATAGTAGTCACACTGGAAATAAATTTGTGCTCTCCCTAAAGTAATAAAAATATTTTACATTTATTCTGATGGCATTTAAATAATGGATGTCTTCTAAGTGTAGAGAAAAGGTGTTTACAAATGCAAGACTTCTGTCTAGGAGAGTGAGAAAACACTATCCTATTAGCATGTTAGGAGGAGCTGATTTAATTGGGGAAATTTAATTATTTATATTTTCAGAAGAGCATTTTTGCGCATACAAAATAAGAGTTTGAAAGGCATCCAACAGATTGCTAGTACAAGATTTTGCAAATGGTAATAACTGTCTAATTTGTTTATTTTCAGTAGTGGTGTTTTAAGGTTTATTTTTATTTTCTTTAAGTTTTATTAGTCTGAAGTTTGCTAGTGAGTCCAGGTGCTGGGACTGAACTTGGGTCCTCTGGAGGAAGGCTTCACTGCTAAGCCCTCACTTCTGTCCAGACTGATTATATGTTGCTCTTCATGGCCTCTACTGCTCTTTCTAACACTTCCTACCCCTCATTTCACTTGCCCATCTTCTAAGTGTTTATTTGATTAACAACATAAAATGTACCAAGCAAGCAAGAATAAAAACTGAATTATCTTAAATTCACTTCTTTGAATGCATGCCTTCTGATCTCACTGGGAGAGGATTCACCTAGTCCTGCAGAGACTTGAGGTGCCAGGGTAGGTTGGTAGCTGAGGGGGCCCCTCTCCCTTCTCCAAAGTAGGGGCTATGTCAGGGGGTCCTGGGAGATGCATTGCTATTGGGACGTAAATTGAATAAATAAATTAATTAATAGAAGGGGATAATAAAACAATTCCCAAATTCACAAAGAAAACCAATTCTTCAAATAAGGTTGTCCTTTTCCCATTTAAAAAAAAATGAAGGAGTTCTATTAATTTCCTATTTCCTGCTAATTCATTTCTGATATCATAGATCCATTGGGTCTGTTTCTCTCAATATCAGAGAGACAACTAGAGATATATGAGTGTCCCTTGTCCCATCATGGTCAGAATTTACTGATTGGTATCAGCTAACCCTGAAACCGGAGAAGACAAAAGGGCGCTACTCTATGCAGTATCTTTTTAATAAATCTGTTCACTTATCAAGAACTATCTCCATCACTGGCCCACATCTACACTTAGCTGCATGTGTGTTACACTGTGTATATTCCAGAATCATCTGCAGTGATTGATCCTTGAGGAAGCTTTTCTAACTGTATTCTCAACCACCACTTATGCCAGGTGTTTATTTAAAATGCATAGAGAGGCTGCAACTGTTGGCTTGCTGATGAACACATTGTTATAAACGCCTTTCACATTTATGTGCATAAATTAGTGCTAGCCTCACTAATCTCAAGCATACAATCAGGTATTTCTGTTCTTCTTTTTTCCTTTATACCATTCAACTTTGTATACACTGTGGCTGCTTCGCTCACACAGACAGATCCTGACTCCTGTTCTCTGTCTTCTCCCCAAGCCATCTGCAGAACCAACTGCGTTGAAATGCCAGGAAGCTCAATATATAATATTTACATTATATATAATATATGTCATATTATATAATATATTTATATATATATATATAAATGTATAATTTATATATATATATATATATGTATATATATATATATATATATATACTTTTGTAGCTCATTTGATGTGGCATTCTGGAATTTTTCATGTCACTGAGATTGTCCTCTGACAATGGCAGTGACCTAGGCCTCCTCCTTAAGGCTTGCCCATTCTCTACCCCCACACCCGCAGCTCAGCTTGTCATGTAGAGCAGTTCATGTTTCTAGAAGCATGCTGGTGAAGCTCTGGGCTTCCTGTCTTCCCCAGTAGCGAGGTGCCCATAGGGACTGCTTAATCTCCACAGCTTCTCCATTCAGTAAGACACTGGCTCCATTTTAACTGCTCTAAGGCACTTTTGAGACCAAGGTTTAGACAAAGGATAGATTCAGCCAATAGCTACCCTTTTCAGTTTAAAATCACTGCCCCCTAATGTGCTTAGATGACTAATACTTTCTTCCCAATGTAAATCCAGCAATGTACCTCATGTCTGTGCTCTCAGGAACCTGTGTAGCTTACTTAACTTCTCCAGGCTTTGGAGATTTTATTGGCAAAAGGGGACTTATAGACCTGCTAGAAAACTGTGAACCCAAATTACTTCTCCTTAGCAATTTGGCTAGAACATATAATTATCACAGCCTAGCTGTATGACTTCAAGCTATTATTCTAGTTTAATATTAAAAATACCTCTCCACTTACACTCACACACATACACATGCAATGTCCCCTGCCCTCTCATGCTGTCATCCTCAGAAAGAAATTCCAGCCATATGCCTGTGATAGATGCATAAATATAATAGTGGACATTGACTCGATCCCAAAATAAGCATATCACAATCTTGCAAGTGTGTGTGTCTGTGTGTGCCTCCTAATGAAGGGTCTGGCAATCATGGATACAGATTTGGGCTTTGGCTTGCAAGAGTTACAGGACCTTCATATTTAGACATCAAACAAGACTTCCAGCAGAACAGGAAAACCTAGAGCACTCAGCAGGAGCGCACAGGCTCCAGTGGGCAAGAGGCTGCAGCTTCAGAGGGTGAAAACACTCTGTACTTCCTGTTTTACTGGAAGAACCTGGGTCCACTTAACAATTTAATACTCCATGTTGAAGAAGAAAAGGGGAGAAGAGAGAGAAAAGAAAAAGCAAAGGGAATAAATGCGGCACGTTTGGGGAGCAGGAGTTAGGATGGCTCTAAATTACATCCTGGCTCCTCCGCTCAGCTTCATTCATAGATTATCTTGGATTGTTTACTAATAACCAAACAGTTTTGATTTGTTTATATGTGTGTTGATGAAGTGACATTTGATCTCACTTGAAGTTTAAAGCAAAACTATTTTTTTTTCAGGATGTCTTTATGTATAGAATTTATATAGTTAACTGTATTAAAGGCTATCTATTATGCAATTATAAAGTGCACATGAAATAAAGAAAATAGAAGCAGAATTAATTATATGCTCTCCAATGACCACTAGTTATTTATGGAAAACGTGATGAACGTTGCAACTTTTACAACAAAATTCCATAGATTAAAGGAAGTGCTATCCCTTTAACACTCAATGTCCATTGTCAGCTCATGGAGACACTTTTAGTGTTTTAGATTCTTAAGCCTTACAAAGTTCAGCTGAGCCTGACGGTATTGGGCAGTGTATTTGGCAGTTTTGAGCTGATGTCTTTTTCCCTCTGTTGTTTGTAGCCACTATAAACTTGCCAAAGGGAAAATTGGGCAAAAGTATGTGCATGTGTGGGTGTTTTCCCATGCCCTCTATTTGTTTATCCACACAGTCCAGTCCCTAGGGAAATTAAAAGGAAAAAATTAGTTTCACTATAGAAGATCCAAAGAACTTGGACTTTTACAAGCTCTGGGTCATTAATTCTTATAGGAACTCCCTATGACGTCAGCAAGTGAGAAGTGTTATTATCCCCACTTCACAGATGAAGAAACTGAGGACTTTCATGACCAAATGTCTCATCCAGAGCCAAACAGCGCTGGCAGGAGAATGAAGGACTTGCAGTAAAAACCAACCCCCTTAACTTCCAAACTTGTGTTGTCCAATATGAGGAGGAGGAGGAGGAGGAGGAGGAAGAGGAGGAGGAGCAGGAGGAGGAGAAAGAGGATGAGGAAGAAGAGGAAGATGACATGCATGATTTTTCAGTCATCCAGGTAAAAAGAAAGTAATCACAGGCATGTGAGTTACATTTTATACTAGGTTCTGTTAATGTTGATGTGTAGAAAATATTGTCCCAGCAATTATTACATTTCAAAACAATTACTAATGATCTAGTTTACATTCTAAGTTCATACCACATCTTCAAGATCATTTCAGTGGCACTTTAATTCAAAATGGCCATATTTCAGGTACTGTGTATCCATGTGTGGCTGGTGCTTCCCATAAGGAACTGCTGGCTCTGAGATCTTGGGTCTCTTGACCCTGAGTTCTCTTTCCATCACACTCTATGTCTCCCAATGCATACCTGAGCTAAGACATGCCCCTGCCTCTTATTGTCTGTATGAGATGGCCTCATTTGAGTTATTATTATTCCAGGTCACAGTTACTATCCCAAACCCTCACTGTGAACTAAGACCTTTGAAATGTCAGGCGAGTACCTAAAAACCATGACAAAGGCAAATCAAATACCCTGCACATATAAGATAAGAATATAAAGGTCATTAAATTAAATGTACTATAACTAAAATGGTTTAATAAAATCTTGAATGCATATACAGTACATAAGTTAATGAAACATTTGACTATAGTGAAACTGTAGAGGTATGGCTTTAGTTCTGGCAATAATCAACTATCTAAAATATCTTTTCCTGCTGACAATTTGGTAGTTTCTAGAAATTAAACTAGACACTAATATAACTACAAGCAGAAAATACTGCATTTAACTCAGTTCTTCATGATATCCATCTAAGTACAAAGCTATGTCTCTTATCTAACTAGAACAGACTTGAATTCACTTATGGAAGGGGTCACATTAACCTTTGCATACAATGCAACACAAAAGCAGCATTGTCTGAATCTCTACTTTCTTCAGCTGGAGATCCCTGAAGCTGCATTAACATTAAGGAAGAGATATGAGTGCTGGAGCCTAGAATTAGTGGTCAAGATCACTAGCTACTCTTCCAGAAGATCCAGGTTCAATCACCAGTCCCCAAGTGGCACCTTGCAACTGTTTACAATTCCAGTCTCAGGAGATCTGACAGTCCCTCTGGCTTCCTCAGACACCAGGCGTACATGCTCTGCTTAGACACACACACACAGACAAAACACCCAGACACATGAAAATAAATCAAAATCTAAAAAGGAAAAAGCAGAGTTGTGCATCTCAAAGTATTATTCAAAACTCCAAACCATGTCTAACTAAAAGCTAAATCCTTAATATTCAGGCCAAAAGTCAATAACCCAAATTTCTCTTATCACAAAGTGTGACTCTAGTCCACATTCCACCTTTGTATGTCACTGCGATGAACGTAAAATGAGACAAAAGACCTTATAATAGAGAATAGAAACACAAGCTCTACAGGGAATGGCAAGTAGAAACATCATGTTTCAAAAAATTAAAGACAAATGAGTGGCATTCATAGACTGAGGACTATTAAGAACAGCTAACATCTAAAGGAGCTAAATACTAGTATATATATTGAATCATCAGTTATTTCAGAGGACTCTCTGATAATCATTCCTAAGATGAAACAATATGCAATCCACAGATAAACAGTTGATATTGTGTATGAAGAAGCAGAGGTTTAGAAGAAAGTAGCCAACTTAGAAGGGATAACCGTGTGATGAAACTAGAGAAAGGCTGTTAACTACTATAATTACATTTCTGATGATCCATTCACCTTCCTACCTACACAAATGCACACACATACGTACACACACACACAAACACACACACACACACACATACATACTCATGTCCAGAAGAGCAAACAATTAGAAAATTTCCATAAGAAGGCATATTAATAAATAGAAACTACCAATATTTATGTTAGTAAAAAAATGCCCCTTTGCTAAATAATAACTGATTTGAGAGACCTGTTTTAAAACATCCTTCTTTGGGGAAAAGACTATTTTTAAAATTTATGAAATACTCATTTTATTCACCAAAGAATAGTTCCAAAATCTCACATCCATGTAGAAGTCCTGCAATCACATACTTACTTGACACATTTGAGATGATTCAAGGCAGAATCTTGCCTTTTGCTTACATGAATCAATCTGCTATCATGGTTTAGTTCTAATTCCCAATACTATCCCTAGTTTGAAGACCTTCTCTATATAAACAAATTCATTTGACTTGACAAGAATGAGTGAAAAGCACACCCCGCGAGAAGGATGAAAACCCACACTTGCACATCAGGATCTATGGGCCGGCATATATAGCCAAGTAAAGAATGTCTGTAAAAACTGTGGCTCTGTCATCAGGACATTGATCGGTGAAACATGGCAAAGGACCCTCACACATTTCATTTTTGCTCCCTGGTGTATGAGATTACCCAAGCTTTAAAACAAGCTCTCCCAACATGTCCCAGTCTCCCACATGGACATACTCTAACACTCCACAGACTGTCTCTGAAAGCATCTGTGGTTCTTTGAAAGAGAAATGCCTCTCAGAGTCTCGGGATTGGAGCACTGGAGGTTCGTTTAGTGAGTTTAAAGACACAACATGTTCAAATCATTCACCCTGCTTTGTGTTTGTGGTTCAAGTTCTGACCTCTCATTTTGCTAGTCCAGTAACCACACCTACTGCCTGGTCTCTGATGCACAGTGCTCAGTGCCCAGTGCCCAGAGCCTGGAGCCCCGAGCCTGGAGCTGGTGCCCAGTGCCTAGTGCCTGCTCCTGCTGCCATGGAGAAACCATAAGCCCCAATAAGAATCTTTCTTTCATAAGGTACCATGGTTATGGTGATTTTTATAACAACAGAAAAGTCACTTACACAGCATCTGATAAAAATATAAACAAAACTGCTCCTTTCTAGATTTAATAACAGCAGTTTATGTCCTTAACATGATTATATTTGTTAGATTGTGCCTTGTTGAAAAATTAAGCTTGTAATATTTATTTTCAATTATGTCATGGTAAACTAAATAACTGTTTTCTTTAAGTACACATATTAATATAAACCTTTGCAAGTTTTACTAGATGAATGTATTCTAGAAATGGCAATAAAATATTTTTGACTCCTCTAGAAACTTTCCATCATGGAAAGTTTTGCTTCAAGTCTAGAAAGACTCTCAACAGTTAAGAGCACAGTGCCTTATACAAAGGATCTGAATTAGGTGCCCTGCACCCAGATAAACTTCACAGCCATCTGAACACCTAGCTCCAAGACAGCTGACGTCCACTTCTGGTCTCGATGGGCTTTGGGAACACAAGTGGTACAAATATACATACAACATACAAAATAAATAAATCTTTAAAAAGTATTGCTTCCTTTTTTCTCACTGATATTTCCCAATGTGAAGATAAGAAATGAAGAGCCATCTGCCAAGCTTAGGATATTAGGCAGTTTGCTTGGTAGCCCAGCATTGCATCTGGGTTGAAAATTTACCTATAGGAAAAAACATTCACACTCAGGCACTAGGTGCTCACAGAGAGACCACCAACGTGCTGTCTTAAGGATGACTGAACTCTCATGCAGTCACTGAAAGCTGCATAGCTCAGTGTTGAATTATTCTGGCAGTTAGGATTACCCCCTAAAGATTACTGTGTAATTACATTGAGGAGACAGAAAAATAATTGCTTGTAACTTACACTGTGGTTGAGAAGTCTTAAATAATCATGGATATATGATGTAATGATGTGTGATTCTTTGGGCCCCACTGTCACAGCTACTGCATGTTTAGAAGTTCATCAACAACCACAGAAGACAACGCCTTGGAGAGCTGAAGCCCTTACTTTACCAGAGGAATGTCTCAGGGAAATCTGTGTGAGACCCACCTTTTTACTCACAGCCAGGAGTCTGAAGTGAGCAGTGTGCTGTGTGTCTGTGTTGCTTGACGTGGGCATTTTATTTTGGTTTGTGCCATCGGATATATTCCCCAGGCCACAACATTTGTTCTCCATGGACCTAGATAAGCCTATGCTGAGATGAGACAACTGCAAATCAGAGAAGACCTGGAGCTTGAGTTTGTTCTTAATTTTTGAGGCAAATGCCTTTAAACTCATAACATTCTACCTATCATTGGCTAAGACTAAATTATAATTCATCTCAACAATTCCCTAGCCGCCTTTATTATTTTTTAAGTAAGAAAAAAAATAAATCCTGAGTTAAAATGACAGCCTGCAACTATCCTATGTTAAGATACTTTACCGTCTATGGGTGATGTAAGAATAAGTCAACATCAGGCATAAATTACATAGTCTATTTAAGTATACAGTATAAAATGTGTACTTTCTTTTACATTTAGGCATAGAATTGTATAGCCTCTTTATTGCATCAGGTCATTAACAATAGTAAAGTTAAAAAATAAATAAGTGATAAATCTGTAGCTTTTAAAGCACACATTGACATCTATTTTTATGATACTTGATTTGTTGTCTAAAAATAATGATCATCTCACTGAGAAGCCTACATTATACTTACCTTAGAAGTAGTAATAATACATTTGCTACAAGAAATACCTATTTAATCTGTTTCCAATGAAAGCTGCAATGGAAACTAAAGTTTGTAACACTCATGTATTCCATTAAGAAGATAATATTGTTAATTAATTTCAGAGGTAAATATCTGGATATAAAAATTAATCGTAAATAATACTTAAGATGTTATTAACTGTATTGCAAACGTTTATATATTATGAGAGCTCTGGTGACCCAATGGAGCCTATGAAGCACCTCAGAATTTTATCAAGAGCTTGAGGTAAAAGGCTTAAAGATGTAAAGAAATTTATTTCTATAAGTATAATTTTAAAAGATATTCGTGATACCAGAAAAAGGACTTTTATCAATGAATTATTATTGTAGACCTATTACATTTAGATGAGTCTACTAGCTGCTGTAATATTGTAATATATTGCAATAACTGTCATTTATTCATTATGAAAATGTGTATCTCTTCTGTGGTTTTATGTCCACATTCATTACTGAAACATGTGTTGTCGCCGAGGTGACAGTAAAGATGTAATTTTTCCTGTTACAAATTCCAGGTTGACTGAACTCTCTGTGGCTACTCTGAGAGTGGGTGTTCCGTGGTTACTTAGTATCAGTGTGCGGATTGTGTGCTGGCTTCTAACATAGCAAATGCATAAGAAGCCCCTTACGATGCTATTTCTTTCTTATCATTGCATCCATTTAGAAACATAGAAGTATTTACTTGTATAAAATAAAATAAAATAAAATAAAATAAAATAAAATAAAATAAAATAAAATAAAATAAATAGGAGGACTGGACAAACATGTTTCTACAGAACCCACCAATAGAATCCTTCCATTGCTGAAGGGTAAGTGATATGTGGTACATAACTTCTCTGTTACAAAAGTACACATTGTATGATGAGTAATGTGAACATGAGGAGACTGATTTTTCTTTCATACTTCCATCATTCTCTTCGTATCTACAAAATAAGGAAATATGCTTAATAATCCTTGATTTCTCTAATCTGAACTGAAGGCTAAGAAATCATTTGCCCATCCCCCATCTTCTCCATATCACCCATCTGTTTATGGAAATAGCTTAACATTTCCTTTACCTTCCAATATAATTTGACAGTTCAGAAAATATACAAATATTCCTGAGCTATTTTTGTCATTTCTGGTATGTAACTGGAACACAAATGTTTGAACTTTCCCTGTCCTCTGAAAGATGTAAAATATGATCTGTTCACATAGCCAATCTTGTTGGCCTGAGAGAGTCAATTCTTTTCCCTAAGTATAGCTAGCCCTTCCCCTGGGATCTTTTCTCATGAAACTTCTAAGTGCCCATCTCTCAATGATTATGCCATTATTATTTATTGGGTTGTAAGAAATGGTTCTCAGCACACATGGCAGAGAAGAACCGGCTTCCAGTTTTAATAAGGCCCACAAGATAATTAAGACATACAATTTCTTCTTCTAATGCCAGGCCAGAGGACTTTTTCAGCCTTTAATATGAGTGAGTAACTGCTTTCATGTTTGAATTTATACATGGCTATAAAATACATTTCGACTTTTTTTTCTCATCCAGCCCTTTCATTTGTCTTCACATCCTCAGGCAAAAATGAAGCGCCCCACATCATGTTCCTTTAAAACACGAGTAGCTTCAAAAGGGCTCTAGCTCCATCTATTTCTTCTCTAGTATATCCCAAACATCGTATGTATATTCACAGATCTGCTCGTGGAAAAACCAAACCAAACCATGTATTTGAATGTTTCCTTATATCTATGCTACAAAAATTATTGCAGATTATTGTGCAGGCCCATGACCCTGTACAATAAGGAAGAATGAGGGGTACTGGCTTCCTTTACAGATTCAGTCTTGTAGGGAATATGATTTTGCACGTCCCAGAGTTGAAGTCTCAGTGAGATATAAATAACCAGCATAGAAAATTGCCTTTCTGAAAGAGGATTTGGTGGTGTTACAATGGGCATGCTCCATTAAGAAGAGAGGTTTTAAGCTGTGTCTCTAGCTGCATATGTAGCAGAAGTTGGCCTAGTCAGCCATCAATGTGAGGAGAGGCCCTTGGTATTGACAAGATCATATACCCCAATACAGGGGAATGCCAGGGCCAGGAAGCAGGAGTTGGTGGATTGGAGAGCAGAGCTGGGGGAGTGTATAGGGGACTTTGGGGATAGCATTTGAAATGTAAATGAAGAAAATATCTAATAAAAATGCCTAAAAAAAGGAAATAGCTATAAAGTGATAAATGCTGTAAGCTATGAAAATTATGGCTTTAAATTTTCTACCCTGAAATACAATAAAGTATTCCATATTTTAAATGTAAAAAGAAGAAGAAGAAGAAAGAAGAAGAAGAAGAAGAAGAAGAAGAAGAAGAAGAAGAAGAAGAAGAAGAAGAAGAAGAAGAGGAGGAGGAGGAGGAAGAGGAAGAAGAAGAAGAAGAAGAAGAAGAAGAGGAGGAGGAGGAGGAGGAGGAGGAGGAGGAGGAGGAGGAGGAGGAAGAGGAAGAAGAAGAAGAAGAAGAAGAAGAAGAAGAAGAAGAAGAAGAAGAAGAAGAAGAAGAAGAAGAAGAAGAAGAGAGAGGTTTTAACTTCAGTCTTCCTGAGGGGTAATTGGTAAAAGTGTAATTTTATTTTTTAAAATTTAAAACGATTTATTTATTTATTTATTTATTTATTTATTTATTTATTTACTGTGTTTGTATGTAGTTGTTCTTTCTTTTCTTCATGTATGTATGTATATCATATATATGACTTGTGTCCTTGGTGGTCAGAAGAAGAAACTGGAGTTACAAATAGTTTTGACCACACGGAAGCTGAGAATTGAACCTAGGTCTTCTGAGATAGCAAAAAGTGTTCTTAACCACTGAACTCTCTCCAGCCCCAGAATGTAACTTTCTTCTTGGTAAAGATCAAAGGCCCAAACAACTATAGGGAGCAAAACTATAAGAGAAAAAAAGCATTAATATAAATATGAAAGTAATCCAAAATATTTTCCCAAGGAGGCACAGATTGAAACACTAAATTTCACACAAACATGGGTGTCTATGTGCTCTTGTTACTAAACATATTCTTCAAAGAGCAGTTCTGAATGAGCTTAAGACCCTTGTGATCACAACCCACTATTTGGATCTACAGTGATTGCAATTACATTATAAACATGTATAACTGGGTTTCACCTCATCAGAAAGGCAAAGAAGTCCTTGCTAAAGATACGAAGCAAACATGGATATCACCTTTTATTCTAAAAAGACAGAAAGTAACATAAGGAAGTCATTGTGAGAAAGAGAATGGGACTAGAGTGGAATAACGAACATTGACAGAATCACATTATCCCAAAAAACACGCTGTGCAGCCTCACAATGGAAAGATGTCCTCTAGACCTGAGAAAGAAAATTCCTTAGGTCCAGAAGCTAGCATCATACTACTAAACCAGTAGAGGCATGCCCTAAACCACAGGGAAAAGGCTAGTGATGTCTGTCGTTATCAAGAGATGTGATATTAGTATATAGAGGAGAGGAAGCCACTCACCATAAAAAGATGAAAGGAGTAGGAAAATTATATGATAATGTAATACATGCTGAGTGATTCCCTCTGTGAAGGGGTGTACAATGTGGGAGGCAGTGGGTGCTTCCACTGTTCTCAGACAGCAAACACTTAGGACCTAACCTATATTCTACACAGCTGGGGAACGTTCTTAAGAAAGAACCAAGATTTTTTTTTTCAAGAGAAATTTAGTTTGTAAAGAATTCTTTACAAATAATTTATTTTCAGACTCATTAAAATTCTTGCCTAAAATTAAGACAGAAGTCAAGAAACATTCAAATGCTGGCATTTGAATGGCGGAGATACAAACTAAAAGAACACAATTCTTCTTATATACAAAGTTTTCTGCTTTCAGGATAACTTTCTCATATCTGTCTTGTACTATCCCTAAGAGTTTGTAGTTTGAAAAACTCATACTGAATAAGTTACTGCTAGCAATATTAGTAATTACTCTCTCTATTAAGCAATTGCTATACACAAAGACTCTGCACTTCTAACGGTTCTATATATGTTTCTATATAAGAATCTTATGATACCCAACATAAATGGCAAGAAAACATTTTTTCACCTTGCATATGAGACGCACAGAGCTCTGGAGGATAAATAAACCCCTTGTCTAAGATCATAAACTTGACACATGGCAGAGCTTGGTTTCTGACCCAGATCACAATCTCTCTGTAACACCTATGTTCCTTAGCCAGTAACGCTTTGCTATCATTTCCATCTTCAGACAACCACATTTAAAACTAGGGGATTGAAAACCACAATGAGTGAATTTAGTGCCTGACCCCAATACCTATAGGCAATGATGTCCACAAGAAATATAAGGTACTACAAAGACACAAGAGGCCTAATAATATTGAGTACACATGATGGTGATAGTAATAATACCTTTAAAAAAAGATTTATTTATTATTATGTATAAGTACACTGTAGCTGTCTTCAGACACACCAGAAGAAGGCGTCAGGGCTCATTATGGATGTTGTGAACCACCATATGGTTGGTAGGATTTGAACTCAGGTCCTTTGGAAGAGCAATCAGTGCTCTTAACCTCTGAGCCATCTCTCTAGCCCCATAATAACATTTCTTGATCTTCCTAAATTAACAGTAAGAATTGAAGAAACCATGTGCTTTGTTGGAAGCCTTCTTCATACATCTTCTTAGAGGAGTTTAAAGACAATCGTAACTAGAAAATAATATGATTTATAAGCTACTGTGTTGTTCCATTAAGAAAGAATCACACATCCTGTCAATAGTGTGATGGAAATGGCTTAAATGAAAGGAGCCAAAATCACCTTTACAAGGAAATGTTCCTTGCTATGTTAGGAAATGGTCCCTCATTTTTATTTTTTCTTAAGAATAATTGTACTGGATGGAAGTTGAAATCCGCACAGCATTTACCAACTATGTTTATAGGTAGTGTACTTAATATGTAATAATATTTGATTTGATTTTTATCCTCCTTGGCTTCTTTAACCTCTAAACTGTAATGACTTCCATATGGCTGGTCAAACCTATTTTTATGTTGTTTAATTCTCTGTTCCTATTTTTAGCCCTCTTCTTTCCGTTGCCAATTATGGTCAGACCTAACACACCTTTTCAGATTTTATTAATGTTTTTCTGTCAGATGAGTAAGCCATTCAATCACCAAATGTTAGAACTTCCTCTCTTTTTCTCTTACCATAGCAGAGTGACAGTAAAATTTAAAGTATTTGCCAGTGAGCTCTGGGATACAAGATGCTTTAGGTCATTTGCATAGGAGATGCACAGTTTCAAAGGGATTTGAACCATGTGGCTAGCATTAGCTGCAAAATGGTAAGTCAGTCCATTAAAATGCTTCAAGAAATTTGGGTTAAAAAAATCAACGTTTGCACATGTAAGGCCACCTATTTAAGATTCACATGCCTTGTCTATAAAGATTTTTCATCTTTTGAAATACAAATACACATAAGAGATCAATGGAATGTTCCAGTCTGTAGAAACATTAATTCTTGCTTTTGAAAATCCCTGAATATAACATCCCAAAGTGGCAAGCTTTAATCTGTTCTTTATCATAAGACATCATTAAATTGTTTTCTTTCCCTTTTTCTGTTGTCTCTCTCTCCTTCCTTCCCTCCCTTCCTCCTTCTCTTTCTCCTTCCCCTCTCTCTTGTTTTCTTTTGGTTTGGTTTTGGGTTTTTTTGCAAATAGCTTAAGCTAAAAGGAACACGCTTTTCTGATGTGTCCTTTTTGCACTCAATAAATCAACAGATGCTAAAATTTTGCTTTAAGAATTATGCTGTGCTGTAATTGAGTTGTTTGTAAGAGTGATTGTTTTTCCCAAATCAGAAAAATTTGGGGACGTTTCCTGCCTCAAACTCACTTTATGATGTTTAAATTTTAAATCTGTTTTATCAGTCCTAGTCTCAGCTATCTACCCAGAGTAGCATTTGCTCTGTGTGCAAGGAAGGAAGAGAGGGGAAGAGTGTGCTTTGGGAACAATTGTGAAAAGGGGGACTTAGGTGCCACTATCATTTGTTTATAAAACACTTGAGTTAAATGTTTTCTTCATTGTTCTTGATGGTTCTAGGTAAATACCTTATCAACTGAAATGTGAAGACAATTCTCCATAAAATACATGAAAGTGTTTTGTGTACTTTAAAACAACTCATAAATGTAAAAACGTATGTTTTAACCATTTAAGGTCATGATAACTAAAATAACAATAGGCCAACAAAGCACATGTAACCAAAAGGGCCATTTCACAGTCAGATTTCCAATACAAATATGTCTGCTCCTGAATGTCATCAATTAATTCTAGGGACCTTAGAAGAAAAGTGCTTCTACAAGACAAAACAATGTATCTCTGTGACTTTTTCCCTTCTCTCTCAAGACAGGGCCTCACACTGTATTTAGCACAAGCTAGCTTGAACTCTCACTTTGAACCTGCCTTAAACTCATGATAATCCTCCTGCATCAGTATTTTAGGTGCTAGAATCATAGCCCTAAAAGAACTAATGCATCTGGCTTTCTGTGTCCTTTTATAGAGTATTCACCACTGGGACAGGTGGTGTTTTTAGAGAGATGGTCAGTGTCCAAAGGTTTTATATAATAAAATCTTGTTTGTCACACTTGGGATTTTTGTGGGTTATAATGTGAAAACCCTTTCCATAAAAGTCTTTATATGAAAAAAAAATAAAACATAATAAGATCATGACTTCTCTTTTCTCTTGCAAAACTATTTTTTGGGTTTTTTGTTTGTTTGTTTGTTTGTTGTTGTTGTTGTTCAGGACAGATCTGTATTAAAATGAGATACAGCACTGATGAAAAGTAAAAAGGAAACTTAGGAGAACTGAAATCCTAACTTTGATGTTTGACACTCCTATGCCAAAATAGTCTATATTTTGACATCCCAGACTTATGGTAAGGACTAAGGCCTAGGAGATGGCTCAGTCAGTGAGGGAGCTTATTCTGCAAGCATGGGGGACTGAGTTCAAATGCCCAGCATTCATGTAAAAGAACAAACAGGGCTACAAGTGAGTGAGAGAGATGGCCAGATTTCCAGAATGAAGTTCTCATTGACCAGACAACTTCATTAAAGTGGTTAGCTTCAGGTTTAGTGAGAGTTCTCATAAGGAAGAGAGCAGGAGAGAAAGACACCAATGGTCTGCTGCTCTAGCCTCTGTTAACTTACTCTCATGCACACTCACATACTCATGTTCATATCACACACACACACACACACACACACACACACACAGAGAGAGAGAGAGAGAGAGAGAGAGACAGAGAGAGAGACAAAGAGAGAAAGATAGAGAGACAGAGAGACAGAGACTGAAGCAAAGGCAAAAGGATTGTGCCAGTACCAGTTTGGGATACATGAAAAGACTCTTACTTTTCTTTTTTTAAGATATTTTCTTTACATACATTTCAAATGCTATCCTGAAAGTTCCCTATACCCTCCCCCCGCCCTGCTCCCCTACCCTCCCAAACCCACTTCTTGGCCTGGGCATTCCCCTGTACTGGGGCATATAAAGTTTGCAATACCAAGGGGCCTCTCTTCCCAGTGATGGCCAACTAGGCCATCTTCTGCTACATATGCAGCTAGAGACATGAGCTCTGGGGGTAGTGGTTAGTTCATGTTGTTGTTCCACCTATAGGGTTGCAGACCCCTTAAGCTCCTTGGGTGGGAAAGACTCTTAACATGAATTATAGACATTACTTAACATGAATCTCCAATGATAATACCAATGATGACAGTAAAATGTAATAGATTTCCATTCTGTATATCTAGTCAAAGTTTATTAATTACAGTGGGCTCAGGGCTAAGTTTAATAAGTCAGAAATCACATCAACATGGCTAATAACTTTCTAGCATTTTTATCTCTATTTAACAAGGCTAAAATATATTCATTTTCACTTTTATAGAATTTGTTCTACTCATTAGTCAGACTGTCAGTTGTATCATCCCCAATTAGAGTAATATTAACACTTAGATTCATTACTTAACATGAATGCAGTAAAGTTCCACACTCCAGTACTCCACACAAATGTCCCCATCAGCCTAAGGGCACCTAATTTCTAGTAGCATCCTCTATTGATTTATCATTGAGCTCCAAAAGACAAGTAGACATAAAACAGAAGCTAGGCAAACATGTTTTATGTTCATGTATGTGTTGCTTGTATATATGTATGTCTCTGGACCGCACATGTGCAGGAGCCATTAGAAACCAGAAGAAGGTATCAGATTCTCTGAACTGGAGTTATAGAGAGTAGGTAGTCAACATGTGGGTACTGGGAAGCCAACCCTGGTCCTCTGGAAAAGCAGCCAGTGCTCTCAATTACTAAGCCAGCTCTCCATCCCTGTGTCTGAGAATATTTTGTTTCCAGTGTAGCAGACCAGCTTTATATATCAGAGAGAAAAACTGGCTACACCTGTACAATGATGATAGTATACATCATGTTGTGTTAGGAGAAAGATCTCTTAAAGATTTGCTTTATGGCAATTTCATTCAGACTGCAGAGGCCAAGTCAAAAGCTTGAATATGAGTTGCTTATTTGGGGAAAACCATAGCAAGAAGAAAACTAAAACTGTGCCTTTGAATCACCCCATAGGCCCAAATTCAAACCCACTAATAAAGGCTGACAAGGAGTCAAATGGTGGTGGTGATATATGCCTTTAATCCAGCACTTAGGAGGCAGGCAGATCTCTCTGAGTTCTAGGCCAGCCTGGTCTACAGAACAAATTCCTGAAACTGCCAGGGCTACACAGAGACAAACTGTCTGGAGCAAAAAGAAAACAAAACAAAACAAAGAAAAAAGAGAGAAAGGAAGAAAGGAAGAAAGGAAGAAAGGAAGAAAGAAAGGAAGGAAGGAATAGAAAGAAAGAAATAGAAGAATATTATTATAACAGTATATGAACTTTAGTATTGCCTACACAGAGTATTCTTGTCCCATGTTGATGAAGGAATACCCACATGTGCTTGGACACTTACAAGTTATGATGTTTGAGTACCCTGAGGTAGTTTGTGCAAGGCAAAAAGGAAAAAACTCAGTGTGCACCTGAAATAGTTATCATCAGAATAAATCTGGGCAAAGGCAAGAGGCTGCAGAAACGACCAAAAATGAAGGCAGACAGAGAGCACGAGAGATGCCCCAAGATGAGACTCAGACAGAGGGCATGAAAGGTGCTTCAAGATGGGGCTCACTTGCACCAACCATGGTGTTGCAAGCCTTTCCTCGAAAATACAAACAGCAGGAAAGAATTTTAGAATGATCTTTGGCAAATAATTTCAGCAAAGCCGTTAACACATGCAAATTCTAATCCTCCATCATTAATCCCACTCTGCGAGACAGTTGATACACCTTTACAAAAAAAAATGTATTCAGCAGCAATACTCATGCATGTTCGGATAAAATTATTCATCAAATAATTTACAAATTAGGCTTCAAAATAAGGCTACACATCAAAGGGCCTGAGCCAGTGCAGAAATTATTATGGGCTTGTTCCAGAGAGCAGATGCTGAAGGGTACTACAAAAAGGAAGTTGTAGGGAAACTTTTCACTTTCTGAGTGTCGCAAAGTAACTAGTAAAACAAAAAGCCTCTATCTGGATGCCAATATTTGCTCCATTTTCTTGCTAGTTTGAGTGGAGAAGGAACTAAACTAGTCTGCGAGTCCAAGTGAGAAAAGGTGGAGGGAACACAAATTTTCTCCCGACAAAAGGCCAAGTAAAAGAAGAGGGGAAATGTCCAGAAAAGAAACATCAGAGCTGTGGATGTGAGCTAAGGACCCTAAGGTACAAGTGAAAGAAAATTTGCCATTCACCCTTAATCACAAGTGACTTATTTAAATAGACAAAATGACAGACTGACCTCCGTTCATTTTAACTGCCAAATCCTATCAGCAGGGTGTGATTATGACCCAAGACCACCTTCTGGGTGAGGGGCTCCCAAGCCCTAAGAATCCCTGACATTCCTGGCTGCACCTAGAAATCCAGAGTCCTCTAAAGAAACATTTGTGGCCATTAAACCAATTGGAGTTGAACCTGTGTCCTAGTGGTTGACAGGAAATTTATTAATATGTTGCATAATCACATCAGGATTTTAAGAAAATTCTTGTATATGTCTTGTTCTTCAATTTTTGTTTTGAAAGTTTTACAGAATGCTACTTCCCTTGGCCTCTGTATCAAGAGAAATAGTTTCTGGTTAAGAATGCCCTTTTCTTAATTTAGAGAAATTTACCTTTAATTTTAAAACAAATTCAAAGACATTAATTTTCATAAAAATTTAAAATAAATATCAGATATACTTTATGTAAGTACATAAAGAAAGATAGCTAGATAAAGAAGGCAAATTATAGCAGAATATATTATAGCTATGTATGAAATTCTCAATGAATAAAGATATTTTTAAAGTCACATGCTTTTGTGCCAACCTTTTATAAACAGACAGGTAAATACCTAAACTCTAAATAGGTCTGTTAGGTTTGCTAACTTACTTTATCACAGCCAGCTACTAGAAAACATGCAACATTTCGTTCTTGCCTACAGGCCCAGAGACCTCTAATATAAACTACAAACTAAGACAAACTGTTTTACAGATTAATACAAAATTCTTTTGAGTTAAATTTTCAATAATTTTCTCTAAAAATCAGAAGTTGAATTCCTTCATAATCTAAACATGATTAACTAAATGTTTTTCTATGGATGAAATTCTGCCACTTCCAGGCAATAATTACACAACTGAAATCTTCAGTAGACAGGCTGGGCTGCCCTGTGTGTTTACAACTGTCCTCCAGCTCAGGCTAAGCTCTTAGCTTCAATCTTCTCTAAAGTATATTAACCATGGATCATCATGGTTTTTCCCTAAAGTCCACAAATGAACATTCCAGCCATTAATCTCTGTTGGATTAACAAAGAAAACATTCATAAAATGTTGCTTTTGTTCAAAATAATGAAAAGGAAATTCTTCAATATTTTAACTTTTTACATCCCTGGTTGGAAAAGAAAACATCCTAAGATAAAATGCCATTTCAATTACTCTAAGTTAAAGGAGAAAAGATGAAAACACACACACACACACACACACACACACAGGAAAGCACAGTATATCCCATGAAACCTTGTGGTGCTTTCTTTGTTCTTTTCAGTTCAAGATGAAACAGCTGTTCATTGTTTAAAATAGGATCTCACATTTAGATCTTTTTCTTGTCAAAAGGAAGACATCTTATCCTTCCAGTTTGCTAACAGTAGAGAGGCATAAACACTCATTTCCTCCACGTATTATTTATAATACAGACTTGTGAACTTTTACATCTACTGTCAGACTGACCTTTGTCCTAGTAGGTTCTGAACCTTCCCTTTCCTGACCTCACTGACAGTCCCCAGGAACCCAAGGTCAACTTTTCCTTTAATTCATTTTTTAAACGCATGTTTCCTTATGACAATCTAGCAGTGCTGACTAATCCAAGAAGTAAGCCTGTGAAAGGTAGGAATAGGGATTGTTTTCTATCTTATTAGTAGGTTGATACTGAAAAGCTGCTTCTCAGTGCCTCCATTGTAATAATTTCAGGTTTCCACTGCTTTTGTTGCCTCTGGGTCTGCATCTGCTACTTTCATTTGAAACTATCTTAGATTTTGTAGAGGAAACAACTTAATACTCCGTGTTCCTAAGCGGTTTAACCTAAGTACCTTAAAACATGATCACGGGGCCTTGGAAAAGACAGAAATGAATATCTTTATAAGGGTCTGTCAAAAATCACCTGTCTTTAATTTGTGAGATTTTGCAACATACACTTAGATGGACCATTTAGCCTTAATACAAGCTTCATACTGCCTAACTGCTTCACAGATTTAAAACAACAGAAAGTTAGATCTTGACAAATTAAATTTGTTGTTTTGGACCTGAATGTAGTTTATAGGTACTAAGATAAAACCTGTGTCCTTCCTCATGAATTGAGGTGATATTACAAAAAGACCATATTGAGACTACCTTATGTTTTTTTTTCTTTTATAGATGCAAATTTTCAAAACCATTAACCAAATTGCAAGAACCGTTTACTGAATCCTTGGGCATTAAAAAACACCATACAATGTAAAGAACAAAATTTGATCACCAGTTTGTCATGCCCCATCAGTTTTCAGATAAGTAAGCAGAGGCTCAGAGAGACTAATGGATATTCCACAAAATTAGAAAGATTTTGCTAGCTTTATTTTGTGAATTACACAATTGTTCTACCATTGTCATGAATAGGAGAAAGCTTTGGGCACTGGAACAAGCCAGCATACCCACAATTGTCAAAGCAAATTTTAGAATGCTAACATTGATATTGAACTAATTGCTTATCCCAGCCCATTAAACTAAAGTAGCCAAATGAAGAGTTGTTATGTTCATTTTTCTGTTAGTCTTTTTTGGGGTTGTGTAGAGTGTCTTCAGGCTCCTTGCAAGTTTCTCAGAATGGTAAAGGGAAAGGACTCTTAGCTCTATCCAATGAATGCTTCCTACATACCTTTGAACATTCACTTTCCATATGCGGAGTTCACAACCTTGGATCTACTTGGGAAAACCCATTCCCTCACAGTAGATGTTGGGATTTTATTTCTAGACACTTTGGGAGTTTGTGAAAGCTGACGATGGCAATAGTAAAGAAGAATGGGAAATTCATTTCAAAGCCAGTCGGTAACCTTTCCTTCGTCCCCATCTCTAAATATCACAGTTCTTTCCTCTCTGGTAGTGCTGAGCATTTATCCTTTGTTTCTCATTTTGACCACTAAGAAAATGGGGCAGAAACTAAAAGAATGGCCCATGTCTGAGATCTGCCTGGTTCCCACCCTATGGAGACCTTGTCTCGCCCACGCATGTGGCACTCTGTAACCTTATTTCCACTGACACTTTTTTTTTGTATCTTAGAAAAACTGGATACTAGGAAGTATGTACACCCCCAGGATTGTGAATTTATCCAATCAGGCTTTACTCAGCTACTTAGTGTCTTAACTACCCTGGCAAAATGACATGGGTCATATTTTCACATCGATGGACTGTTCTTGAACAATTTCTCCAGTGTGTGAGACACAAACAGGCTTTTCTTCAGCATCAGGCATGCATGTCTTCCCCGCCTCTTGCTTTTTAACAAACATACGTATTGTGACTAGTGCTAGGGAAATTCTATTCCCCAGTAACTTTGAGTTTCCCCATCTCTCTTCGCAACCCCTTTCTGAATAACCCCTGGTCTCTTGCTCTCTTTCTCGATCTCACTTTCAGTCCTCTCTTGCTGTCTCAGCATTTCAAGCTATCCAGAAAGTGAACAATCACTATCCATAATTAATATTTGCATTATCTGTAAAAATAGATAAATAAGATGGGTGAATCATTCTTTCCCAAAATACTTTTCACATGGGAATTTAAAGCAAAAAGGAATATCAGTTTTCATATATATCTTAACACTAAATACTTGCTCTCTTTCTCTCCTTAGAAAACGTGATTACTGTTTGGGACCATTCTATTTCATGAAATGCCAAGTTCGGAACTAGAAGAGTAGTTCAATATGAATTAAAAGTCTAATTATAATTGTTTAATACGTGTATTCTGCTGCATCAAATTGCCTAAGACTGAGTAATTTATGAATTAGAACGTCTTCACAGTTCAGAAAGAAGCCCTAGGTCAAGATACTAGTAGGTATCTTGGAATAATTAGTGTCAAAGGTACTAAAAGGGGTGACCCATCTTCCCCTTTCTGAGGATTCTGTTCATGAGGGTAGATTCTCCAGAACTTACTTCATAATGGCCTTGCCTCTTAATGTTATATAAAAAATTAAGTTTGAACATACAAATATGAGTAATATATTAGGACTAAAGCAATGACTACATCACATCTGTTGCTTATTCTTTAAAAAGGAAAGAAAGAAAGAAAGAAAGAAAGAAAGAAAGAAAGAAAGGAAGGAAGGAAGGAAGGAAGGAAGGAAAGAAAGAAAGAAAGGAAGGAAGGAAGAAAAAGACAGAGAGAGAGACAGAGAGAGGAAGGAAGGAAGGAAGAAAGAAAGAAAGAAAGAAAGAAAGAAAGAAAGAAAGAAAGAAAGAAAGAAAGAAAGAGACTAGAATCCCCTAAGAATTTCTGTCCCACTTGATATCTAATAAAATATTGCATATTGCACAATAATCCAGAGTAAGCAATTAGTAACAGTCAAGCAAGCAGGAACTTCAGCTGTTGGGTTTTTTTTTTTTTAGTTATATCCATAAATACTTTTTCCAAAATTTATGTGACTCCAAAACAGTCCGTGATAGAATAAAAGCTTCCTTTTCTTATCTTTGCTTTTATTTTAGTTGTTTCTTTTGTTTGTCTTTGCCCATGCCTCACCGCTCCTAAGCAAGTACTCTAATCACTGAGAGGCATCTGCAGTCATTCTTCACACATCTTACCTGGTATGTGGGTGGCTTTAGTAGGTTGCCCGTGTTCTCCTTTAACTTGTGATTTTCTCTCATCAGACTCACAAGGAGCTGGAATTACAGGCTTATATCACTGTACCTGTCTTAGAGTTAATTTATTTACAGGAAATACTAGCATAAAAGATGTCCAAAGGAGTCATGCTATTTGCATATAAAAGAAATTCCTGTGCTGTCATACCAATGCTCTGTTTCAAAGCATCTATGGGACACTGAACATGCACACACACTGTATGTCATGACTTGGCTGTCATTCAGCAACTCTTGTCAAAACCGTTTCCTTCATGATTCTGCCTACTACCAATATGATCAGTAATAGGAGACTGGGCTGCAGAGTTATTGACCTAACTGGAGGGTGAAAGATAGTTGGCAGTTATATGAGAAACTGTCAATTCTTTCTCCAAAAGTACCATTCTATAATGATTAAAAATCTCACAGTTCCATTTTATCAACTTTGATGTCCAAAGGAGTCACGTTGTTTACCTATAAAATCAATTCTCACGGTGTCATACCTAAATGCACATACTAACATTGAATCTATGTCTGGATGGTAATACTGGAGACTGAGATATAAGAAATCAGATTTCCTTCACTAGGGAAAACCACATTCACCAGAACATTCCATTTAAATTTTGTCTACCCTCTACATTCTGAATATTGACATATCCCTCTGTTTCCAAACAATTATTTGCTAAACTTCCTATCATTTAAGTGCCATGAATCTCTGAGAGACTGAATGTCGGACTTGCTCTCATATCACTTGTGAAAAGAGAAGACCACAAATCACATTTTTCTTAGCTCAAACAAAGAAAGCTCTTCAGAGGACATCCTGTTTTCTTGATACTAGCCCTATCAATGAGACTTTCTGGCTTTTCCAGAAAAGTGTGAGCACAACCTAATTCTTTCTCCATGATAAAACCAAAGTGATGGTTGACTGCCAAGACCATGACTGATCACTCAAGAACCCAATGTGCTTCTTCAGACTTGTCAAAAGAGGCGTGCAGTCAGTCGTCAGGAAAGAGCTGCCAGGGAGTCAGTCCTGGATTCCACAGATGAAGACAAAGCCAATGGCCTTGTTAATGTCAGTTCTAAAAGTATGGTGCTTTATTTTATTAAAATATTAATTTGGGGATTATTTCACTCCACCAAATAGTTCTGGATTGTCACAGGAGCTCGGAAGCAGGTATAGTAGAGAAGAAAAAGAAAGAAAACACAGTCTGATTTTTCTGTATTTCAGGTCAGAGATATCTTAGCTGAATAACCAGGTTCATTTGAATTAGAGAAAGACTGAGGCAGTTATTTTGTAAGAGCAATAAGAGGCAGTAGTGGTAGTTGATTTAGTACTTTTTGTCATCATGCCAACCTATTTCTGTACATTAATCGGAACATGTACCCACACATCCTTTGCTCAACATAAAGGAAGCTTTTAAGTCTAAGTTTACTGTCAACTACTGTCTCAATCCCTTCACATGGTGTTCGTAACTGAGATGAAGAAATGAATGTGTACAGTGGTCCCTCTGAAATAAGGCCGGCTGGTAGACACCCACTGGATTTCTATCACACGATGGGGATGCTAGAATAATTCAGCAGCTGCTCTCGAGAATGGTTCATTGTAGTCCTGTCTCCTCGTGTACAAGCTGCTAACTAGACTTCCCAGGTAGTCATTCATGAGCAGCTTAGGTGTAAAGTTACCAGTAAAAGGAATTTATGAAGCATAAACCTTCATTCCCCCTCCCCAGACGTCATAAATGAGGATATGTCATGTAAGTCTTGAAAAATATCAGGCTTAATATTTTAAAATGCTAATGATCTTAAGCAACTTAGCAAAAATTACTTAAAGGTATTAGGCTAGGTGTTGTCCAGCACATTTTTTTTTAATTTATGGTAAAGCTTGACAGTTGTTTTTCAATGTGAGAGACTTTCTTCAATATTCTACTCACTAGTAACCCTTACCATATGGCTTTTAAAAATGGTAACATATGACATTATGCATCAAATTTACACAGTAGGTGATGAAAGTAGACAGTACAAATTTAGATAAAATGTGGCATGTGACTGTAAATACTGCAGGACTGCTTTCCATGTCCTGGTCACAAAAGCCTGAGGCCAGTTCCAAGAGGGAAGCTTTGGAAGAGAGGTTGACCTGACGGGACAGCTGTCATCCGTCATCCCATTGACCTTGAGGTTAATTCACCTGATCTGGCTGGCTGAGTAAAGGTCATCTCCATCTGACCTTGCTACCCCATGGACATCCCCTTTGAAACTCCTTGAATGATAATCAAAATGGGAGAGAGAGCCTGTCTTTCATCAGGAGTAACTATTCACTCAACGACTGTTTATTGAACTTGTATATAACAAACACTGTGCAGAATACACCAGAACAACAAGTATTAGCGCTGAGCTGAGGGGACATGGAGAATTAAGCAAGAAAGAAAAATAAGTGAAAAAAATTAAATCATAATTAAGTAAAATGAAGGGGAAATGAGAGTGTCAGATAAAGTAAGCAGCTATATCAGGAAAGTAAGAATGATTACTGTCATTAAGAGTGAATGACACAAAGTGACAAAGCAGCAGGAAATAGAGTTCTGTCAGAGTGTCCAGAGATAGGATGAGCCAGATGACCGCAAAACTTGGTGGGTTCAAGTACCATGAACCTAACAACAAAGCAACCAGCGTCCATTATGCATCGAAATACAGTTGTTCTTCCTTCTCAAGCCTCAGATCACTAGAGGCCAAAATATTTTTGATTGAAGGCAGAATCTGAGCACTGAGAAATAGATATACCAGTGGTCTCTTGTAAGAAAACAGAGCAGTGTTCTGATGTTCAGGTGTTAGAATGACAAGACACTTTCTTTTTCAGTTGTAACAAATGAATTTAGCTTTTTTTTTTAAATTCTAGAGGCCAGCATTTAATTTGAGATTTTTTTTTCTGGGTCTATATTTGCTTCCTGCTCAGGCAAGCTTGAGAAGATGAGATCAAGGGAGTTTTGTGGTCCAGTGAGCAAAGGATGGGAAAATCAGAAAGATTTTGAATTATAATCCCAGTTGAGCTACCAGGTGACCTTTAGGCAAGTCATTCGACCTCCCTGTGCCTCATGCTCCCAGCTGGAAAATTGGATAAGACCAGCAGGATATCACTGAAAACCAGATGCTCCACAGAATCCAAGCTTTCCCAGCTAAATAAATTACCACCAAAGTGGGGGTCAGACTGCCAGCCTGGGAGAAACACCCAATTAATGACATTAGGTCACTTTATACTGAAGAGCTATTACTTTCTCCTATATTCATCAAAACTCTTTTAAGCAGAGGAGTGGGTCAGACACAAGTACTATTTCCTGCACTGTTTAGAAGTGTCACTCTGTGTGGCATTGATGTTACTATAGCATATTTGTAGGTTAATAATTGCTACAGTCCTGGTCTTGCCTCATTTCACCTTCCCATGGCCAGCCATGCCAGCGTCAATGACACACAGCTGGAACAACAAAAAGAAGGTCAAAACAGGAGTTTATTTCCCCATTTTTCAAACAAAATAAACTTGTCATTTCTATATGAAACAGGAAAAATGATGGGTTTTTTTTTTGTGTAGATATTACCAAGGCATACAACTGCAGGGCAAAGTTACACATATTATTTATCAATATTAAGCAATATTTTGCTAATGAAGAGTAATTTAGAACATACAGAAACAGTTATAAATATTTCTTTTTCAGTTAAAATTAAAACATCTACAGTCTAATGAATAGGAAAGATTTCTGTTCCAGTTAAATTACATAATTTATTAAATAGAAAAAATACTGGTGAAAAATCTGGTACTACTTTATATTATGGTAATTAATAATTAGACATGTTTGAAGCATATCAGCTTTCTGACTCCTTAACTTGAACTTGGATTCCAGGAAGTATCATAAGTATCTTATATGTGGAGACAGGATCAAGCCAGATGCATGACACTGCTGGGCTTGCATTTTAAGCCCAAATGGATATGTTTAATGTAATATACACATGTATAAAAACAAAATTACTTAAGCAAGCTGAAACTTTAAAATGTGTTTGTGTTGTGAGCACATTTATCTAATATCCCCCAAAGGATTTTACATATAAAACATGTTGAGTGAACAACCAACTCTGGTCAAATCTATGTCCTCTCTTCTCTAAAATCTAGCATATACTAGTCTATCTCCAATACTAAATAATATGATGATTCCATTAAATCAACCAACTCTCATGTGGATGCTTTGCTTTAGCTAAGTGAAGAGATGCTTCGGACATATAAGAAGATTATTTTGTTATGGTTTGTGTTGTAATTGCTTTCTGTTGTAATTGTTTCTGATTATACTTTGACTTTAATTCTGCTAAAACTATGTCCCACCTAAGAGCAAGATTTTATTCCCTTAAAGTCTCCCTCCACTTCCCTTCCCTCCTCCCTTCCCCCTCTCTCTAAAACACACACACACACACACACACACACACACACACACACACACACACACACACGGTTACTCTCAGGGACTCATTCTCTCTTTATATAATTGAGAAGGTAATGAGTCTTATCTTGGAAGATCTTTTTGATAAGGATCAACAAAGCAAAACTGTTTGGTAAATAATGCTAGGCTCCAGGAATGCAACTTGGTGTTTACCCTCAAACATTTACTGCAATCCTATAGGCAACTAAGGACTGTTGGAAGTGGGAGAGATTTGGCTTCCCCGGGCAGAGCGCATCAATTAATAATCTAATACCAAATGGTCAACTTGGAAAACAACATGTAAGTAACAATATACAAACTGAATTGATTGTATAGAGAACTATGCATATCTGCATGTTACAATATTTAAGGAAAAATGAGGCCATGAATTTGAAAGAGAACCTGAATATGAGAAGAGCTGGAGGGAGGCAAATGAAGCAAGAAATGATGTGACTGTATCTCAAAACTAAAATAAAATAATTATTTTTTTTAAAAAAGTTTAACTTAGGAGGTCACCACCCAGATGGCACTTACCTCCTCTCTGTACACCTAGTAGGGACCCAATCTGGAAGTCAATAGATTACTGCACTAAGATATTCCCTTTTTAGAAATCCCCAAGATCACATAGTCTGGAGCATCCTGGTCTATTTACAACCCATAACCCTTCACTCCTCAGGGATAGTTGGCTCTTTGCTGTCATCTGGATAACACTGTACCACATGATGTAAATCAAACCGTTAATATTTTTCTCACATTAATTTTTAATGATATAGAATCTGTGTTGTTCTTAAGCATATATAAATATTGAAATAAACCTTCTTCCAAAAGGTGATGATAATAAGCAGAAAGACAGAGGAAATGAGGTAAGGAAGAAGAGGAGAGAAGTAAGGAGGGAGGGGCAGATAATATAGCTTTTTCTGGAAGAAAAAAGTAACAATAAGAGAAGTAAAATGTAGCAAAAAATCATGAGCAGGAACATGTGTACATTTGGGAGCATACACGGAAGCAATAAATCAGTATCGATCACCTCCAGGAGTCTCAGACAACAATGCCATTAATTGTTTCTCAGACAGCACCAGTGATGGTCTTTTCAAAAATAGAGCAAGGTCACCACAACTCCCTTCATAGGAAGAGAAGTCTCCTGAGTGTTTTCTAACAAAAGCTCCAAAGGTAAATATATCTCTGACTAACACTGTCAGAACTTCAGCCCAGACCCAGAGGAAAATAAAATTAGTATTTTGTACTCTCACATAATTAGATGAACTTCAATGGTATTTTGTTTTTTCTATTGCAGTAGTTGCATGTTGATGCTGTTGCTGTTGCTGATGTTGTTGTTGCTCTTGTTGCTGTTGTTGCTACTGTTGTTGTTTTTGTCGCAGCTTTACTTTCTTGGCTCTAAACTCATTAGTGCACAGCAGTTATCTCACCTTGATAGAGAAACTGTGCTTATCATTCATTTTTAATGAATAATCATTAAGATAAACGCAATGTGGAAGTATGATGGAAAGTTGGATGGATTTCAAAATCTTATCCTAGTGGATCAGATAGCAGTGAGATTCCATTGGGCACAGACACGCAGATTTCCTTGGAACATATGAGCGTTAAGTTGTTATACAACATATTTGTCAGTCACTATGTCTATATCATACTGAAATAACTAGTTTAACACATCATCACGCAACTATGGAAAGGACTTTAAGGATGAAATCAATCTTTCCCCCCTTTTTAATAACAGATAGTTCTTGAAGTTATTATGTACTTACACCCCTATCCACAGAGTCACCAGTGAGAACATCTGACAGAATTTGGGAATTTCCCATCCTAATTCTTACTTAGTATCAAAAGCCTTGACCTTTCTCCCACCTGGGACTCCTGTAGCAGTGGTGACAAAGAATGTTTTCCAGTCGGCATGGCTACAAACTTTTGGCATTCAGCTAAGAGCGAATCTGTGATGCCCATTACAACATCACATGTTAATAACATCAACGTAGGCCTGCCAAAATAATAGACACTTTATGCAATGGGTTATGATGGGCCTTAAAGTCTGCATGATTTGTTGTGTTAATATGAAGGATATCTGCAAAGCAAAAGCAGCTGGCTGTCTTAGTAACAATGCATACTAGGTGGTTTATTTGCAACACATTCTTGAATATAGATGTAAGCCTATGATGCCAGTTGATTAGTCATTAACCCACAATAAGATTAAAGAAAGTCAAGTAGAGTTCATAAACACATAGCAGTTAGAATTAAAATGCATGGGAGAAATAGATGGGCAAAACTCAACTTTGACTTTTCAAACTTGATTGGCTTAATGGCCAAGCTTCTAAGATTATTTTATTCCACAGCAAAGGTACTAACTAGGTTATCAGCAGCAGCAGCAGATGGTTGCTTATATAAGAAGACACCCAAGCTCAGCCCTGAGTATTGCCCATCCTATATTATGGTGTGTCTCATTTCTAAAGCTTGTTATTAGCATTTGGATGCTTGCCAAGTTCCTGAATTTTACCTAATACTTGAATATGCTTTTTTTTAAACCACTAATTACATTCCCTAATACATGCTCCAAAGTAATAAATACACACATTTGTTTATTTATTTACTTATGTATGTATGTATAGATGTATGTAAGTAAGTATTCATGTGGCTTCTGTCCTCTAATAAGTGAGCATTTGTACTAATCTATACTCATAATTTGGTTCACAAAGGCTCATATTATTTTCTCGACAGGTTAAAAGTAAATAATAAACTATCATCTTAAAATTGTGTATACTTTCAAGAGAAGACTATTATCAGTCAGGACATTTTTTCTTGCAATAAAGTATTACTACAGCTCAGACTGGCCTCTAACTCATAATTCTGCTCCTGCTCCAGTTTTGATGGTGCTAGGATCATAAGCCACCACACCCAGCTTTCCCTTCTGAACGTAGTTTATTCGTCTCTTCTACTTTTTCACTTCCATTCATTCCTGGTCAACAAACCGCGATGTGCCCTTTTGCCTTCCACATTCTTTGTCCTTCCCTACCACAAACCTGTAAATGCGTCAGAAGGCTTTTTACTCTTGCTAAAGAAAATGTAAAATAGAAATCTTTGCAATGGACCTGGATCTTGCCACTGCCGATTGTTACATATCTCAGGATTATAATACTACTAAGATAGCAGCCATTCATGTGTAGTCATGCAAACTGAAGCCCACTACACCATCTATAGTACCCATTTTGTATCAACACCATAATATTTAATAGCTTGGATATATATCTCTACATGTCAAATGGCTTCAGACTCTCATCCATGTCATCTGCAAACCTGTGCCTTCTGCTTCTTTTCCACTTCAGTGACTGGTCCCTGAAACTACCAGTTATATTATATGAAGATAGAATAGAATCATCCATCTCTTCTGACAGTCAATGAACAGTGATTCACAACTAACTAAAACCTCATGAAATTGAAATTTCATGCCTGTGACTCCCATGCCATACATTAGGAAACAGTATGTCACAGCAGATGCCTGATCCACTGGCTTTTATACTCTTTCTGATCCTTCTTCCATGTTGTTCTCTGATCCTTAGATGTAGGGATTGCACTGTAGGTGCATTGGTTGGCCTTGTGCATCCCATGGTCAGCTATTCTCTGAATTTTGACCAGGTATGATTTTCTGTAATGGTCATTATCTTTAATAAGAAGGTGAGAGCTACAGTTACTTGTGAGTAACTACAATACAGTTAGAAATTACACTGGTTTAGAAAGTGACCATAGTATGTTGTCCTGTAGGATCTATGACATCATCAATCATGGTAACGGCTAGATTGATAACACCAGGCATGAATTCCCTCATATTGAGTGGTCTTTAAGCTCAGTCAACAGTTGGTTACCCTTAAGATATAAGTGCCCATTATCTTGCTGTACTGGTTCCTTTTGTGACAGGCCTTATAGGGTAGGATTCTTGATGGCTTTTCTCTCTTGACAGTTTATATCACACCACCATATACTATGAAATCTGATCCCCAAACCAGTTGGAGTGAAATTCTTCCAAATTGTATGTCCAGTCCTTACAGCCTACATTCGAACCATCTGTAAACCCAACACACTCACCATTATATCCTTTTGCACAAGGTGTGTTTACCTTTTTATGAACTTTGATGTTTCATCAGCAAACTAGTTCTTATCAATGTAGAGATTCATCTCAGACACCTTTGCATTCTGAATCCTTCCCTGGCATGCCGTCCCTGAAATCCCTTCCTGGAAGCATGGCACCTTACAAATATCTTCTGCTTACCCGGTAGCACTCACATTCACTGTTTGAAATTAAAATTTCATGAGACTTGTTTCATGTTCAAGGATGTATCTCCAATTTTCCTGTGCCTCACATTTGCTCAAATCCTGGATCTCTAAAACCTCAGTGTTCACTCATTAATGCTAGCTTGATTCATTTTATGTTGCTATAACAAAATACACGAGGCTGGACAATTTATAAATAACAGAATGTTATTTAGCTTATTTCTGTGAAGGCTAGGGAGTACAAGAGCATGAGATCCATCGCAAGAGAGCCTTGAGGCTATGTCAGACCATAGAGAAAGAAGACTGACAGGAAAGAGGAAATGCAGAAGAGAGCTAAACTTGCCTTTACAGTAAGTTCATTCTTGTGATAATTAAACCATTCTCAATTAGATATATAGTAATCTACTGATGAAGGGACTGTGTTCCAAGTCTTGATCACCTTTAAAACAATTTTTTATTGAAAATAGATTTTTTTCCTCTCATAATATATCCCGATTATATTTTCCCTTGTTTCCTCCCAGCCCCCGCTCCCCATTCAGATCCACCCTGCTTTCTGTCTCATTATAAAAGAGTCTTCTAAGGTATAATAATAAAATAAAAATATGCGAAAACAAAAATTAACGCATCTAAATAGGACAAAACAAAGACAAGGAAAAGAGTCCAAGAGAAAACAAAAGAAACAAGTATAGAGACAGAGACCCATACATTCCCACACTTAGGAATCCTATAACACAGAACTGGAAGCCATGTGTCTTTTCAGTTCTAGGAAACCATTTGGTCCAGATCAGACAGGTGGACATGTGCCCATCCCTAATCCAGAAGCAAACACTAACTGATGACCTATGCCCTAGGGAAGGGATTTGATGGAGACATCCCATTTAGGGTCTGAATGTTATCTCACTATGGTTTACTATATTTCTTCCAGTCTGCTGCAGGAGGAAGCTTCTCTGATGATGGCTAAGCAAGATGATCTATGAGTATAACAGAATGTTGTTGCATGAAATTTAAGAAAAAAAAATCATTCTACCATTTGCAAGGCACTGGCAGATGGGCCAACCTATTCTCAGTCCTGTAGACTTCGACTCAGCTTTCTGAAAAATGCTCTCTCCTCCCAGCTCGCTAAATTCCCATGGCTGGCTATTGCCATTCATGCCTGCTTCCTAATTCCCGTGGCTGACTGGGGTGCACTCTTGCCCATCATTCTCACTGTATCTTTCTCTGGAACCCAGTTGAGTCCCTGTGTGAAGGAAAACACCACACAATCTTAGTTTGGAATCAACAGGTAACACATTTGTTGGGCGCGAAATCTAGAATCCTAATTTTAAAAACTAATCAGTTATAATTCCTGGAGTGGCGGATCTGCTACTTAAACCTTCAGCCTCTAGCTTCCTACATTCTGTCTGTCTCCCTTGCTCCCACCATCTGAAAGGGCCTTTCGTTTTTCCAGCCTTCCTTCTTCCTCTTCCCAACCCAGAAGTCCAGTCTACTTACCCAGTGATTGGTCCTTTGTAATGTTTATTCATTAGGGGAAAGTTTCCACCACAGAATGTAATTGGGAATTATTTTTATTGCTTTTTTTTTTTGTGAAACCGTAATATTCAGTTTTATTCATGGTCCCTGATCTATCAAGTCTCAGGTTCTTGGTCACCCAAGCAGTGTCAGATATGGGTTGTATCTCATAGCGTAGGGCCTCTAGTCAAATCAGACATTGGTTGGTTGGTTGCTCCCACAAGTTTGTGCCACCATTGCACTAGCATATCTTGCAGACTGAACTTTACTGTAAATTAAAGACTTTGTAATTGGTTTGATGTTTGATTTTTTTCCTTTGATAACATGCAGAATACATTCCTGTACCAAAGACACTAAGATGTAGGGGAGAAGGCTCTATATAGGCACCCACTCAAATTCTCCATGTTCAGTGAGTTGTGTAGGTGTTGTCTTCTGCAATGGGGCTTGGCCATCAGTTCATGAAGAACAATCTATAGCATTGGAAGCAGCCTAGATTATTTGGGAATCTCCATGGGGTTCTTTTCACTGACAACTCAATTTGATGTAACCCGTTCTCAGTACAGGAGACAGGAGATGTCTAGTTGGGTCTCTATCTCCTCTATTATTTGGCAATTTCATTTAGATCACCTTCATATATGTACATATTTTAGAAAGCTTCTACTCTATCAGGTTCCTATACTTCCCCTAAAATGGCCCTTAGTTTTTGCTGTCTCTCCCAGTATTCCCTCCCTTGTGACCTTCGTCTCACCCTCTCCATGATAAATCCTTCCATTCTAGTCTTGCTTCCTGACCCCCACCCTATCTATCCATAACAATTCTATTTCCCCGGCCTGGGGGGTTTTATCTTAACACTATTGCCTTTATGATCTCATTTACAAGGGCTGAACTTCAAGGACCACATTCAAATATTAGCAAACACTGACAACAAAATCTTTATGTGTAGCAGAACATGCATTATAGTTTCTGGGGCCATAATAGATGCTCAGTAAATGTGTGTTATAGGATCAAATGGATGAATGGTTAGCTTTTTTCATTCTGAAATATTTTTAATTACAAGACCTTTTAAAGGAGTGCTTACTTGTCACTTACATGAGTGGTGATGCTCTATTTTCTACAACCAACTTGTCAGAAAAGCAGTAGAAAATGAGGATAATCCCAAAAAGAAAGAAAGAGAAACAGGTAACCTATAAATTATCTAAAATATTTAGTATGAAAAACTAACTGTCCTTCAAAGATGGAATTCCATTTTGCAGTCATCGCTTCAGCTTCCAAAATTCATAATACTGGAACCAGCTAGGGGAGGCAGATGCCCTTAGGAGCCACTCACTCTATAAAAGCCACATTTAAGCTCCTGAGCAATGTCCTTTTCTCCTGCGTCAGCTAAAGCTTTAGAGAAAAAGAAGTCAAAATTCCCAGAAGTGATCCTGGCTTCCACCATTTCTCCCACCATTATAAAATAAGTGGAGGTGCTCAGAGTTTTCCTCTCTACTTTCTTTCTACCACTGCTAGATATGCCCAGAAGTATTTTCACCTACCATTTTAACCCTGTGAATATGTGTTCTATGGCCTTGAGTTAAGGATGCCATGAAAAGTGTTTGTCATCCCTCATATACATCTTAATCTTAGTGAGCTCAGGTGTATATTTGCCCCCAAAGTGCTTTCCTGTATGCCACTGTGTAGGCTCTCTGAATATATGCCCCATGCTTTGCTTGAGGAGAGCACTGGTTTGGAAGTAACTCCAGTTTCGTCTTGGCTGCAGCAGAATTTGTCTTCACTCTTTTATCTCTGCCTATAAGTACTGGCTTTGTATACGCCAAGAGACCATATTATGTTCAGTTAGAGCTTGACATATGTTCAAATGCTTTATATCAGATGTAGAATTCTACCCTCTTCCAATCTGTATTAAGATTAGATCCTTGTCCACTAGTTACTTTCACCAAATAGGAATTCCAGGGGGGAATCAAAAAGAAGGGAGAAAAGACAGTTGCAGGAAGTATTTAACATCTGATCTCCTTCTCTGTGAGCACACTTCAGGGTGAGCTCTTTCTCAAGACTGAAGACAGTCCCTTCCTCTTCTTAGTCTACTCTTTCTGGATCCTGGCAGTTTGTCTTTCTTCTTTCTCTTTCAAGTGTAATAGCAGTTAACATAGAGTAATGATCATTAATTCCAGGCAATTTCACAATACCTGGTGATTATCTTCAACCTCACCCATAGTTTTCTAAATAGCTCCTTTGTAAATAAACTCTCATTGAACTTGCTCATTTCAGTATGCCTTCTACTTCCAACTGAGCTCTGACTAGTAGGTCACTATATTCTTTAAAACATTCCTTATTTTATTTATGTCTTGCTGGAACCATGTTTTCAGTTAATAAAGCAACAAGGCAACATACAAAAGCTGTCTACAAATATTCTAAGCTTCCTTTATTATACTAGCACAGGTGCTACATTTCCTGGGGGAGGTAGAACCCTTTACAACCAAGAAGGAAGTGAACAGACTGTGTCTGTGTTATGAACTCTTTCAGGGGCACTCAGGATTTAACATGGAAGAAAAGAGTTGAGGGGCAGAGGTCAGCATCAAATAGTGTGCGGTGTGTGTGTGTGTGTGTGTGTGTGTGTGTGTGTGTGTGTGTGTGGAGGGGTAATAAGTTTGTGTATTGGGAGTGAATGTCTGTAGAGAGGGTTCATCTACTTAGGTCAAAAAAGTCAAAGATTTTTGAAGCATGCTAAGGGTTAGGCTGAAGAGTATAACTCTAAGCCTTCATTGATTCAACTGTCTATACTCTTGAGTTTTATTTCAATCCCAATCCTATAGCGAGTTGCATTATATTCTTCACGCTCAAGGACCTTTCAGAGACCTTTACATGGGATCATCTATCCTCTCAGGGACAGGCCCAAGATAGCTTCTTAGACTAAAATAAAGATATCAGTCTGTTTTCACTGATACAGTAGTTTTAAAACTTTCTTCCTCTTTCCTACTCTTGGACATAAACCAGGGTCTAATTCCTGGTCTTGATAAGAAGCTCTATGTAACAGAAGTCAGACTTCAGATAGACTTGCGTTTTCCTAGCATGCCCTTTGGCTAATCCTCAAGACAGTTTAACTAAATGTATTTTGACCCTGCAAGTTAAACTATCTAAAGCTTTGTATGTTTTCTAATCTATAGAAATCTTTTTTTTTTTGCTTTCTTCTTCGTGGCATTTATAGGGATAATCTCTTTTGTACTGTGTGGAATCATCACATGTCAATACAAAATCTGATGGCAATAAACTAAGGCGGGATTAAAAGGTAGGCCAACTGGCAGCAGAGAGAGAGAGAGAGAGAGAGAGAGAGAGAGAGAGAGAGAGAGAGAGAGAGAGAGATCAAGCTCAAAAAGATTTCACTTCCAGACTGGGAAGATGTCCAACATATATGAAACTGACAAGAGGTAACTAGCCATGCGGCAGACATAGACTCATATAAATGGGTTAATAGAAGTTACCAGCTAGTTGGGGAACAAGCCTAGCTTATGGAATACACACTTTTTAAATAAATTATTCAGAAACTGAGGAGCAAGTAGGAAAGACTGTGGTTCCAGTCATGTGTTATATGTAGTGTGTGTGTGTGTGTGTGTGTGTGTGTGTGTGTGTATAAGCACATATGTCGGCTCATGGGTAGGTCTGAGAAAGTTTTCTGGTTTCTTTCCTTATTAATACTATCCATGCTACCTTTGTGACACAGGGTCTCTCACTGAAACTGAAGCTTACTGGCTCAGTTAGTCTGGCTAGGTAGCAAGTTCCTAGATCTACCTATCTCCATCCCCCAATACTGGAGTTATAGTCAAGTGTGTCTATGCCAGATTTCACAGGGGTAACACAGTTAATACCCAGATCCTTTTGCTTGCATAGCAAATCATCTTACTCACTGAGCTACTGAGCTTTCATGCCAACTCCACCCCACATACCCCCTTCTTAAGACATTCTCTCACTATGTAGTGTAGGTAGACCTAAGATTGTCTTGCCTCAGGCTCCCTAGGTCATAATTACAGGTATGCTTTATCACTTCTGGCTTTGTCTTTATTCCTAATTGGGGAATAAAGGTAAGGAGGATGAATCAGAACATAAAACATGCTTACAGAAAAAAAATCTTTATAAATGAGTCCCTATTTCTGTTTCTCATACGATGTGATGTTATTCAAATGTGCTTACACTCTTCACTTACAAGATCAAATAATGGACCAGTAAGATGGCCTCGTGAGTACATATTGTGTGAGTTCCTTTGTGATTGGGTTACCTCACTCAGGATGATGCCCTCCAGGTCCATCCATTTGCCTAGGAATTTCATAAATTCATTCTTTTTAATAGCTGAGTAGTACTCCATTGTGTAAATGTACCACATTTTCTGTATCCATTCCTCTGTTGAGGGGCCTTAGGATACCCAAGATATAAGGTACAATTTGCTAAACACATGAAACTCAAGAAGAACGAAGACCAAAGTGTGGACACTTTGCCCCTTCTTAGAAATGGGAACAAAACACCCATGGAAGGAGTTACAGAGACAAAATTTGGGGCTGTGACGAAATGATGGACCATCTAGTGATTGCCATATCCAGGGATCCATCCCATAAATAGCCTCCAAATGCTGACACCATTGCATACACTAGCAAGATTTTATCGAAAGGACCCAGATGTAGCTGTCTCTTGTGAGACTATGCCGGGGCCTAGCAAACACAGAAGTGGATGCTCACAGTCAGCTATTGGATGGGTCACAGGGCCCCCAATGGAGGAGCTAGAGAAAGTAGCCAAGGAGCTAAAGGGAACTGCAACCCTATAGATGGAACAACAATATGAACTAACCAGTACCCTGGAGCTCTCGACTCTAGCTGCATATGTATCAAAAGATGGCCTAGTTGGCCATCACTGCAAAGAGAGGCCCATTGGACTTGCAAACTTTATATGCCCCAGTACAGGGGAACGTCAGGGCCAAAAAGGGGGAGTGGGTGGGTACGGGATTGTGGAGGTGGGTATGGGGGACTTTTGGGATAGCATTGGAAATGTAAACGTAAACGAGGAAAATACCTAATTAAAAAAATGTTTGCTGCAAAACAAACAAACAAACAAACAAACAAAAACAAAAACAAAAACAAAAACAAAAGATGGCCTCGTGAGTAAATGCTTTTGTTCTCAAGCCTGGTGACCTGAGATTAGTCTCCAGAAGCAAATGGTAGAAAGAAAGTAACAATTCTGCAAAGTTGTCCTTTGGCATCCAAAACAGCAAATTTATGTTGCCATGAAAGTAATTACTTAAGTAATGAATGGATTCTTTATAAGCTCATTGTGATTAAATATTCATTTTAGACCATTTTTTCCTCTTCTAAAATTCAAAATGAGCTTTTTTAGAAAAGGTGGTTTAATTGTTCTTTAAGGACTGATAGCCACTTATCTATGTATGTGATATTTTACTTTCCCATCCAACCCTTAATGTCTAATAATATGTGCGAAAGCACAAAACAATGTTGTCTAACATCAGCTGGTAGGAATTTTACAAAGCAGAAGATGATTTATATAGCATCTCAAGTTTAGTTAAACTTTGCTGACAATGAAGACAACATCATCATTTCTTTTCATCTGGGACCTTAGAATCATTCAAAAAAGCAAGTTTTCTTTAGTGAGAAATACCACAGGAGAAATACCATGTGAGTCACAGATGGCCACTCAACAGCCATTCTGAGAATACTACCAACAAGGATAAAATTGTACTGGAAGGTTTTGTGTGTTGGCCTCTGATCAACTGACTTGACTCAAAACACCAACTCATTTCACACATCCCTTATTCTGTGTGACTTTCCAGGACTTACCCTCTCAGATACAGGAGGGCTTTGAGTCACTACCGTGGGGAAAACAGGCTTCCAAGTACATCTTTGATGACCTTTGCATTCCATCCACACTAGATAAGACCAGTGGGCTGGAGAAGAATCCACTGGTTCCATTTGTTGGGGGTTGGTATTTTTCTTCCCCGATCATAG
The DNA here is from genome assembly GCF_000001635.26 of Mus musculus. NCBI lineage: Eukaryota > Metazoa > Chordata > Mammalia > Rodentia > Muridae > Mus > Mus musculus. The sequence continues at coordinate 137,501,187 of NC_000068.7, read as the reverse complement.
ACAAGCTAGTTCAAGTCACCCTAATCCATAGACCTAATTTTGAGGGGAACTTTTAGACGGGAGTTTCACATAGGAAAATACAACACGTATCTCAGAAATACTGAGTAAAACAGCTTGTATCTGTGAATTAAAAGGCTTTGCATTATTTTCAGATATGGACAACTGTCTCATCAAACGGAGTCTATGGTGAATAGACCAGAATGCTGCCCTTTAATCAAAAGCAGTATAATTAATCAAATGGCCTTTTTTAATTTTCATAATTAGAACGTAACAAAATCATTGTATCCATCTTACAAGGTTGGACTTTATTTATAATATGTAAATATTAATTAGGCAAAGTTAGAAATCTGTCACTATTGATAAAAATGGTCATTATGCCTGGTAGTATGAAACTTGCAACACTTAAATGGTAAGATAAAATGTTTACTAGCAACTAGCCTCAGTCATATTTATGTGAGTTAAATGAAGTGTTTATTTTCCCGATTTAATATATCACACAAAGAGGTTTTTTTCAGCTGTGATTCAGATGAGTCTCTGAACCATCACCAATATGCATTTAATTTCACCTTCAACTTTACAATAAACAATCTCAGATAGCCAAACAGATTTCATAATACTCAGAGTTATTTCAGCATAAAACTTATAGAACTATAATTCGAACATTTTGTTCCATTGTGATTACCTTTATATCCTCTCGACAATTCTGTGTGAATTAGGACAGACCTTTCTAGTCACCCTGAATTTAGTGAACGTTCTTAAATGTCATCATTCTGAGTAAAAATGAAAGTGCCTAAAGCATAACCAAAAATTCAATCTTGTAAATTTTTCAAAATATTCTTTTAATTATCAGTTCTCCCATCCCCATTTTCCCCTAGGTTTTGAAGACAGTGCCCATTTTCTATTGTTCACAGTTCCCTGATTTTCAACCTGATGCTCTTAACTTCATAAATTTCAATCTGAATATCTGTCTATATCTTCTACTTCTAGAATATTTGATTTGTAACATTCCTGTAAAATGTTGCATTGGTGAAAGAAAATAAGCAGGCTTTGTTTGGTTCTCCTTGCCTGCGATAAGGCCTCCACTTACAAATTTCAATGCATTTGAATCATTAACTGATTTTATGATATCAGACTGTACTGTTATTAGTTGCATAATGAAGTACTTGAGTTGGGAACTTGTCATTAGTCTAATCAAGCTGTGATTCTTTAAGATCATGATAGGGAAATGTCAGCACATATTAATTTATTTAATTTGAAAATTACATATCAGAGACCAAAGCAATTTGCAGGGTTAAATTGTCTCTCTGTGGATCCAATTCATGATCTTCTGGGTTCACAGATCAAGTTCCCTTCTTCCCATGCACCATGTGAAAACCACCAAACACTGTTTAGCTTACACAATGTATTCTACACAGCAAAGCTTGCCCCTTCAGTGGGTACAAAGAAGGTAATTCAATCTTAAAGTTCTACTACTACATCACCAAGACCTAGCAGCTGAATCGTAGCTTTGTCTTCCTTCTGCAAACATGCACTATTAGAGATGGACTGTCAATGTCTAAGAAGTCATGCTAACCCCTCCTTTACAAAGATCACTACTTATAAAAATTCCCTGAATTGTCAGGATAGTAGCACAAAATGACTGCTAGTCTTCTAACAACTCCAGCAATGGAAGAAAAGACAACCCTTTCTGTTAATTCTCAGAGTTCACATACAATCGTGCTTTTCATTTGCAGATCTCCAAAGCTCACATAAGTTAAGGCATTTTAAGATCACCTCTTTTTGTCCAGTCCTGCAAGACCCAACACAAGTCTGACATCGTCCATGAAGGCTTGGGATGAATATAGTTTGAAGTTGAAGAAAAAAATAAAATACAGCTCAACTTTTGTTTCTACCACTTAGTGGTCTCTGTTCTTTGTGTAACTGAGGGCTTGCAAAAGGCTTTAGGTGGAAATGTTCTGTCTGTTTATAAAGAGTTGTTCTTGATGATTTAGAAGAGTCAGTACAAAAGCATTGCTATTGTGTCTTTTGGGAATAATGTGACCCTGTAAGGTGTTTTTACAGTCACAGTGATGAATTAAAAAACAGAAAAATGTACTTCATTCTTAATGAAGTACAAGTCCTTCATACAATATTTTCTTCTTCTAAAGGATATATATATATATATATATATATATATATATATATATATATATATATAATTCAGAAGTTTGAGCCTGTTTCAGGCATCAAAGACAAGCTACTGAAATGTAAAACCAAAACAATAAGAAAATCTGCACATACAGAATCTAAGAGCAAATGCACAGAACTCCTGATTAAACCAGAACGAATCACATCCTCTTCAACTATGTGAACTATTAGTATGTATCAGATGAACTAATAACATGTACTTCTTAAGGCAGTAGGGAAATATGACTGCTATTGCTGACAATCAAAATTCATAAACTGACTTACTAAGCCCATAATCAACACCCTGAGTGTCTGTAACTGCAAAGTAAAGATACTACCTTGGAAAGCAATTTTAGCAGTGACATTTAAAGATAAAGATGTGTGACACATGTTGCTGAGAAATGACACTTCATTTGCTATGTGAAACATAAGGGCAATATTTAAATTTGGAGTCCTTTAATCACTTGTTTGTACTTTACATATTTATTATTTTGAATTGTATTGCTAATTTTGAATTGCATGGCTAATATGTTAGTATTTCTTGATTCATAACTTTTAATGATCTCTTGGGAAACAACAAAAAACAAGGCTTAGATTCTCACCAATAGAAAAAATGTGAATATTTGACACAGACGTCAATAGAAAAAAAGTTGTCATTGCACAAAGAGATGGCAAGTTCTTCAGGTAGAGTGAAGATTGAAGGGCTGACACTAGTGAGTCTGTGTCACAAGATATTCATTTCCAATAAACATCATGATGTCACTAAATGTATTACCAGCTCCTTCTAATTAGCTTTGCAATAGAACTAAAGCCATGCCCATGATTCTGTGAGTCTGTCTGATGTGGGGCTAGAAGATGCCAAGGATGCTACTTCAGGGACCACATCTCAGGAACCATTCTCATAAACTATATAGTCTACAAATGTTCTTGTCCTACTCAGCCCAAAAGTTTGCTAGAAGAAACCTAGGTCCTGCTCTCCATAAATCATATAGCTTCCTTTTCTTGCAGACAGAATTAATTTTTATTAAACATGTTACTTGATAATAAGTATTGTAAAGCCTTTGGTTTTGACTTTTTTAGGTATCAACATCACTAGTACTTTCTAGTCTCAGGTACCCTGTCTTCTTCCTGAACCCAATTGTTAAGCACAAGAAGTCCTAAATTAACTCTCATGTAGGTCAAGGGCACCTAGATTAATCAGTAACAGTTAAGCTTGGGTACCTTACAAACTACCTAGAATGTAGGGACTTGAAACAGTGGCTGCCTGTTTGGCTCATTGTTCTGCTAGTGAGCCAAATGAACGAATTCCTGTTGGTTTGTTTTTTTTTTATTATTTTAAAAATATTTCAGCTGTTGGATTAGAAGAGTCGTTGATCTTGGAAGCTCTACTACATGGGGTCTTCCATTCTTCAGGATGGAGCTTTCCTCATAAGGTAAATAAGATTAACAAGTAAGCATAATTGTACAAGAGGTCTATTGAGGCCTGGCTGAGGACTGGCACAATGTCACTTCTGCTACACATTATCAATCAAATTAAGTAATATCGTCTCTGAGACTCATGGAGCATGGATCCAAGGAGGGAATTAAGGAGCCCTTTTGTACTAAGTCAGATCTTTTGTACTATCAGACCACAGACCACTCTGTTTCTATACTATAACACAGTGATTCTAAACTTTCCTAATGCTGTAACCCTTAATGCAATTCCTCACAGTGGGGTGATCCCCAACCATAAGAGTATTTTGTTGCTATTGCATAGCCGTAATTTTACTAATGTTATGAATTGTAATGTAAATATTGACCCCCAAAGCAATCTAGGCTCACAAATTGAGAACCAGGGCTCTAACTAACCAAAGACCCTGTCATGTTCCCATAGTAGCAGTTACCAGCAGTGCTGGGCTCTATGCACTTCAGTTACTTCTCTCTAAGAACGTACATGACTCAGTGATGGTAACTGCAACTGGCATATCCATTTGTAACATTTCTTCTCAGCCAGAAGGTCTGTTCATCCATGTAGAAATGGAGCCTAGGCCATTATAAGTGTTTGGGTTAATTGATTCCAAAACATTTGTCTCTGTCATTTTGCAGTACTAAATGTGCCACAAAACTAACTACAGTGATTTGAAAATTACCGGTGCCCACCCGGGACATTTAAATCAAAATATCTGAGGTGTGGGCTTGTATAATTTTCAAAGCTCTCCAGTTCTTCCAACTTCATAGCTCTGAGACTGTCTTACGTAATTATCATTGGACACACTTGATTTTTCCCATCACCTTGATAAGACACTGTCAAAAGCAGGTTAAGGAATGAAGGTTTTATTTAGGGTCTTAGGCTCAGTTGGGGAGGCATGTCAGAGTAAGCAGCTCATGTTGGAGGTGCCTAACATCTTAGAGGATAAGTAAACAGAAAATGACTAAAACTAGAAAAGAGATGTAAGTTCTAAAGACCCACCCCAAGTGACCTACCCCCTCTAGCTAAGCCCCACATTCCAAGTCCCACATGTTTGTTAAAGAGAACCACCATCTACAGAGGCCAGTTTTCAAGCATGATAACCTGAGTAGAACTTCTCAGACCCAGAAACAGTATCACCTAATGGAGTATTGGATCTTAAATCCAAGTGTGCAACAAAATCACCTGAAATTCTTGTGAAACACATAGGGATGAACTGCAAAACCCAGACCTATGATTTTGTGGGTCTGTCTGAGGTGGGGCCAGGGGATGCCAAATATGCTACTTCAGGAATCATTCTTACAAAGCTATGCAATCAACTAATATAAAGTAGGTTATCTTGGGGATTTGATTGCCTCTAGTACAGCCAGTAAAGTATGCATGCTTGTATTAGAGGGCTGTGCTAATTAGTTCCAGGAGAGGAAAAGGGTGGCCTCTTTGCTACCCAACAATACGTTATCTCTCCACCCAGTGATTCTAATTAAAGTGTCCCAGAAGGGAACCAGCATATCTATATTAAAAGTTCTACTCTATTGTACTGTTAGGATTGAACACAATTTGCCCAGTGATTTCCAAAGTATGGCCCTGGATCAGTACCACCAACATCACCTGAGAACAAGTCACAAATATAAACTTTCTGGATTTGCCCCATACCCTTTGAATCAGAATTTGGGGTGGAATGAGACAGGTAGGATCCACCTACAATATTAAGTTATCCAGGTAACCCCTTGTAAAGGGTAAACTTTGAAATCTTCCACATTAACATATTCAAACAATATAAGCAAGTAGTAGTATGGTAGGTAATACAGGTTTGAAGTGTGATAGATGTGGGGAGAAAGTCACAAGTTCACTGAATATAGGCCATTCCAAAGGGGAAAGACTGAGTGAGCAGGAAGAGGATGGACATATAATGCTAGCAAAAAGAGGTATGTGATCTAGTGTGAATAGGGCTGAGAATCCACAAGTAATTCTTGGTGCTAGTGTTACAAAGAGGCAGGCTCACAGTGGTTTATGTAGTTGAGTAGAGATCACAATTTCACAATGGATCACAATCTATAGCAGAATAGTTGAAAAACATAAGAAGTGATAGAGAGTTCAGAGATGGGACATTTCCAATTTAGACCAAAGCCACAAATGATATCATCTCAGAAGAGGTAAAAGCAATAAGGTCCTTGGTGAGGAGGCGCAATCTCACAGCTTGTAAAAAAAGAAGAAGTGATAGCTTATTGGGAAAACATGATATCACCCCCACCCCCTTTCATAGCAAGCGGATAATGCCACAGGCATGATTTCTGATTCTCATTCAATAGGCCTTGCTGAGTGCTTCCCATGTTCCAGGGGTCATGTTAGTCACTGGGAATTCCTCTCTGAACAAAGCACAATCCCTGCCCTGGGGGAACTAGTCTAGTCAGGTAGGAAGAGTCAAAGGCATTCACAAAACACACATTGTAGTAGGTGTTTCATCATATTTGGAAACTCACACATTTGTTAGGAGGGCTCCTTTTCTTCTTGTCTTTATCTTTTTTTAATTTTATATTTCAAGAGGGAAGATGTAAACAAGGCCATATGCATGCGATGCAAACACTCTACTGCTGGGCTACTTGTATAACTCACAAGCAGTAGTTTAAAAAAGAATTCTGTTCCCACCTCTGCCTCTCCCTCCTCTTCCCACAACTGTCCTCAAAAATACAGCACAGTAAATTGGTAGGTAAGTTGGGGGAAGCATAACAAACATATAATCATTCAAAACATGATTCTATATGGATAATCAATTGAAGAACCTGAATTCCTGGTGCATTCTTGTGTATTCCTGTATTCTTGTGTGTTTCTAAACTCCTTTCAAAACAAAAAGTGATCATTCTTGCAAAGAAAGCACAAAGACCCAACAAGGTGAATGATGACAGAAGCTGATCATTCCCACTCACCAGGACTGAATGAAGGAAAATAAGCATTACTAGGCTAGCCCAGACCAACTTTGTGAAGACTGAATCAGTGTCTACAGGCCAAGGTTGTACTTGGAAGAAAATCACAGAGGAAATAAATATGGTTTATCAGTCCAAGAGGGTCTGTCTTCATTGGCTATATTGAAGAACATTGGTAAAATAAACACTGCAACTATAAATGCATCTTTTTCAAACCACGGAGATGCCACCTTCCTATTCTGTAACAATAATGCTAATCGACATCCTGGAAATGAAAGACAGTCATCTTTATACCCCTCCTCATCCCTTACAAAGAAGTAGTATGGGATCAAGGGAGAAACATTTTATACACTGAAAAAGACAGTGACCCTGTTGATATTTTAAAGTACTTATCCCATGATGTGAAGCTATATCTACTCATACACAGCTCTTATCAAGCACTGGCTGTCCCCTCCTCTATCTAATTGCTCGATTGCTTACTTGATTGTATCCAGTCTCTTGGCTGTAGTTAATATTTTTACAGTTGTGCCTCAAAAATATAAATTTCAAACCCAAAGTTCTTCTAAACTCCAAACTTAAGCAATAATCACTGCACTCCTGTAAACCTGTTGGAAATGGTATGATCACTTGAAGTTTAGCCAGGACAGCTTTGAGCTTGGGAGACCTTCCCCTATAGCCCACTGCTTGAATGGTGTCAGTACTGATGACTCAGTTACTCCCGTGGCTTCCTAGGATGCTTGACATAAAATTCCACAAGCTCTACATAAACTGGACAACATGACCTCATAACCACAATCTCTGCCATCTTCTCGCTTTCTCCAGTCCATCCATCTGATTTTCCTGGCATGCTGCCTTGAATCTTGGGTCTTCCTCTTCCCTCGTGCCTCATATTCTCACAGGCTTTCTCTTTCGCAACATCGGGTCCCAGCTCAAAGGGATTAAAACAAACCTTACCCATACTATTTAAAATTACTCTAACCTCAGGCTCTGGTCCCACATCTTATTTTGAGTTTTCATTTTAAATCATACCTGTCAGCATATGACAGATTTTATTTTGATTTATAACTACTTATAAAAAAACCCTATTTGATTATACATTACCAATTGCTTATATATGTGCAAGTAACACTAATAACCTGAACAGATTGTATTTACATATTTATATTTTATATAACAGTAATAATTAAAGAAGAAGCAGCCATGAATATGAGAGGTACAAAGGAGTTAGGGAAGGAGAGGTGGAGGTAAGGAGAAAAGAAGAGGAGAAAATAATATAATTATATTTTAATCTTAAAAAACAAAAATGGTTATAAATCATAAAAAGTCATTAAATGCTAAATTATTCAATTATTAGTCTACTGCTCTATGACATCTAAAAAATTACTTTTGGGTCAGAGTAGTTCTTCCCTGTGAACACAACTTTCTATGATCCAGAACTCATGAGAATCCACATCTCTTTGATTATTTATTTTCTTGCAGATTTTGAGTTTAGTGCATCATTTTACACACACACACACACACACACACACACACACACACAGACACACACATTCTTTTTTTTATTATTATATTGTCACTTCTTTTCTGCCTTGCCAACAACGTGCTGTACGAATGGCACCTGTGCCTTTAATCCCTTTGTCTCCTAATGAGTCCTGTGGTCTGGGAGTCTTCTGTGCTGCTGTTTTCAGATGTGAAGTGCAGCCTCTTATACACATGGAAGTCAGCATGAATGAAAAAAATATCAGGTTCTCTGGGATAATTTTATGATCAGTGGGAAAACCAAACCATAATATTTAAATGTGGAACTTCCAAGGGGAGACAGTTTGAATAGTCACATAATTTAAAGAGTAAATGTTTATTTTTACTTAAAGAAAATGGAATCAACTACATCAAAGCAACACCTCTCCAGACAGCTAATAAACTTGAAGGACTGAAATTTAGTTAAGATCGCCCCACAATAGTTTAAGGACAGAGGTTCAGTACATGCACTATTTAAACTCACTTTTGCTTCTTATGGGACTAGTTGACAACATTTTGACCCACCTATTCAAAACTCTTGAGAATTTCAGGATCTACATTAATTTGAAAAGTTGACTTTCTCCTTAAACTAGAAAATTACTTGCAAGCCACTGGAAATAAGTAACTATGGGTCACTTATGAGAATGAAGCTTCTTGAGAAACAGGGAGACAGGACTTGATTTTGCCCATCCTTCACAAGTGTAGGTTCTATGAGCCTCTGTGGGGTGACTCCAATCTCACTCTTAAGACACATTTGCTCAGTCTTCCATGCATAAAGAACAAGTGCCATTGACACTAATCTGTGTAGAGAAGGAAACAATAATCCATAAGACCTTCATTAGGTCCTATTCCCTTTAGACTGTCATGTCTCGTCACCTCTCCCCCTTGTTACTGACTGTCAGAATGGTCCTTAATAACACTTTTGATTTTCAATAAATATAAATTTCACTCTGACACTTTTAGAAGCAAGTCTCTGGATAAAAGATGAAGTTTTGTAAAATCACGGAGTTTTACACGTGTGAGGCACGCATGCTTTATTTTCTTTGAAATACTCTCCAGTCTATCACTTGAATTTCTTACAACAGTGCCACTAACATGAATGACAGATTTGATCTGAATCTCATCTCCACATTTTGTAGTACTTCTTTCATCATATCTTTGCTTCCACCTTCTAAATCTAAAACGAATTTTCTTCTAGACTTTTTTATTTAGAGTTGGGATAAAGTTTTTCTCTTGAATAATAGCTAGTTTTTAAGTACATTTTGATTTTTCAGCTATAAAACATCATAAAATGTGTGTAGAACTCTGGGAGAATAGCTATCATATGTTTTAATTCATGACAACCAATAAATATTTACCAAGCATTTGCAAGGTCCTCAGAAAGGGAGTACCTGGGATTAGACATCCAAAGAGTTGGAAAGCTAGTATTCTCTTACAATACTCAACACAAATAGCCACAAACAAAGGAGTTACTTCAGATCTGTGATTTGAAGGAGAGAAAAACTAACAGAATTCAAGATTGTTTTCCTTAACTCTGTGGCAGAGATTAGAAAATGCTCGGGGATTATTTAAGCTTTCAACTTAATTCTATACTTCCCTTTCAAAGCCTCAGCTTCCCAGTGTGCTCAAGGCAAAACTAAATGATTCTCATGTCTCTGTGACTGCTGACATATATTGCTCTAATAAGAGAGATGACCAGGAAGGTCCCAAGACCTTGCACAGAGCAAGGGGCCTCCCTGCCCTAACAGGAGGAAATGGAAAGACAGCCACTAACATAAGAATTTGTACTATCTGAGTACCGCTGTGTTTATATCAAACTATTATCTTTGCCCCCATCCTATTGCATCTACAACCTAAGTGTTTGGTTCAGCAGCTTCGAACCCATGAAGGTGTAAGGTCTCTGGTTCCCCTCTCACTCTCTACAACCTTCCTTTTATCACTTAATTCTTCCTTTTTCTCACTCTCCCTCTTCCTTCCCTCCTCATCTCCTTTCTTCCACCTCCCCTCACTTTTACTTTGACCCTTTTTTCCCATGGTCTATAGCTTCCTTCTATCACACCTTCCTCCTTTTTCCCTTCCTTCTTTTCTTCATCATCTTTTCTTCTTCCCCTTTCCTTTCCTTCCGTCTTCCCTTCCTCTTAACCTACTTTGCAAATAAACAGGATAGCTAGCATCTGTCTCAAATAGCACACCCCTTTGTATCCACTATCCAAGACACTATTTTTCAATGAATATGAAACCTAGGTCTCAGTTGGCTCTTCTTTATCTTGATTTTCACAGACGTTTGATGTTCTCTTATCTGAAGAATAGCTCCACCTTTTCCTGTTCTCACAATCTTATTGAGGTCACTCGACTTCAAAGTGCCTCTCTGAGGCTCAGATGGTGCAGCTCTTCTGAGAGTGTCTTGGGTACGCTCATGGGATAAGGGCACTGCTCCTCTGTAAGGTGATCCATTTCTGAGACAATGCTGCTCTCTCTGTGTTATCAATACCATGGGTGGTTTGGGCACTGCAGAGAGGCCTGATGGTGTCACTAAAAGGCATCGGTGTTCTCTGAGATGCTTCTCTAGGATCCTATTGCAAGATCTAAAGGATCTCCGTCTCAATACAGTTGCTTAGTTTGTCACAGGTGGTGCCAGAAATGTTAATCAAAATTAGATACATTCCTCAGATAGTAGTGGAAATTTTCTATACCATCTCCATCCAACCAAAGGCTACATATCAGAAATATTGTGTGTTCCTTAACAAGCTTCCCTTCCATTTGTATGTAGTTACAACATGTGGCTTTCTGCCATTCCCTGCCTTATGAATAGATACTCACTTATGCTGGAAAATGAGTGAATTTACTGCAGCATACCGAGCTGAGGATTTGGACAACGATTTTACTATAGGTATAGCCAACTGTCATCTCTAAGGTGATTGAAAAATCTGACTCATGTGAGGGTCTCCCAAGTAAACACACCATAGTAGGTATGTAAGAGAGTCAGGAAGGGTGCCTCATGGAATCACTATAAGTACTTTCAGGGTGGATGATCAAAACTGATTCAGATGGCCAAAGGGGCATAGTAAGGAAGCAGACAGGAAAATTATCTAGACTCACAGCAGGAACAGAGCTGTGACAGTATTACATGCTCTGCCTAGAAAGCTGTTCATAAGCATGAACGCAGAATTGGGGGAAGGGGTGTTATCAAAAGCAGGCCCTTTAGTTAAATTGCCCAAATGATCACCATCCATTCACATAACGAATGCTTTACATATAGTTCGTTTACTCCTATCATCTTTATTCCAGGAAAGGTCTGGTGTGATAATGAAATATGCTCATGTCTGAAGTCCATCGCTTATAAGCCATGTGACCTGGAGAAAGTCTGTCATCTCCTCTATGCCTTAGTTCCTCATCTGTTAAGCAGGAGGATGAGGAATATCTACCTCATCCATAATTTGAATGCAAGCCACAGTAATGTGGACAAAACATTCAGTGTGGCCCTGGCACATGGCAATCACTTGATGATTATAAAATCCTGTGATTATTCTCAAGGGATAGATGGAAATGTTCAAAGCATGAGAGAAAAATCTTCTTAGGCACTATGAATGTATAGAGCTACTCTGCTTGGTCTAAAGCGTTTTGGTCTGTCTCCTCTACAAGCCAAACATAATTGTGTAGGAGGCTCTGAGGTAGAGGACGCCCACAAGGCAGCTTGAGGACAGCATGTTTGCCTTGGCTGGCTGCTAACTAGCCAAAACCTCGGAAAAGTCATGACACCCACTTGGCAAAGGAGATGCTGTCTGCTTTATTGAAAACATCTTAAGAGTATAATAAATACAATGTAGTTTGTGTCCATCGTTTGAACTTGTGATTCCATTGGCCAGAAGAGTGACAGAGCAAAAGATTAGTGAGCATAATAAACATCCACTTCACAAAACTGAGGTGATGAAAGCAAAGCTTTAGCAAGTAGCCGACCCTGAGCAATAAAACACTTTTAATTGGATCAAAGTAGGCACTTCCCAAAAGATCCTATCCTGGCAGGGGACATTTTCCACTGTTTGGTACCAGAAATGTTTTCCAGAGTCACCCACACACTTTAGAGACCCCAGAGGTCTCAGTCATCATTGTGGCTATGCGAGATGGATCAACCAGAATGGAAATTCTCAGATGTGCCAATGTGAAAGGCAAGCACAAACATGAGACTTATAAGAAGTCCTGGGAAGCCTGACAGGTCCCTAGGATTGCTACTAGCTTGTGCCGATGAGCTATGGGGCCATGGCCTTGTGAACTGCCATGAAGAAGTTGCATCCTATACCAGTGGCATGGCCCTTGGCAAAATGGTCTGGTGCATGAAGTGATATTTTGAAAGTGGTGGGAGAAATAATAGATGGGTCTTAATTGGATGGAATTTGTTACTGTCCAACAAATCAGAGCCTTAAGCAACCAAGGAACAAGACTGGCAAGTATATAATAAAGCAACTGACTACAAAGGGCGAAGACCATGGCTCAGACCCAGAGTCTGTGTTTCCCACATGCTTATACATGGGAAGAATAGGTCAGATAGGTCAGATGGTTCCTATCTTCAGAATGCAGCTGGCATGTCAGAACGCTGATGGAAGGTCCAGAGAAAGACCATGTTTATACAATTAGCCAATCATCTTACCATGGGAATCAAACATCCAGTATCCAGAGAGGGAGGCAAGTGTTCACAAGTGGGATTTGATTCTCTAATGACCTTCAAGCAGGAGTGTGTGTGCGCGTGCACACACACACAATTATCCAATCAACAGTATATTTGAAGGAAGTAAAGTAAAGCAGAAATCATGGTAATAGGTCAATAAGTTAGAGGAAGATAGGAATTTAGACATGACTGAGATAATTATCAGTATTTCTAGTTGAATGAGAAAGAATACTATTTCATCACTCACAAATATTTGAATTACTCTGGATTGCACTAAAGCTGCTTCATAATAGATAGCATCCATCTTTCTCCCTCTCTCCTTCTTTTCCTCCTTCATTCTATGATTTTTTTTAATATGTCTGTACTGTGTAGCTCAGGCTAACCTCAGACTCACCATCTTTAAGGATTCTTTAACTGTAGGTATGTATCATGATACCTGGTCTTCTATCATTCAGTTTCTTTTATTTCCTGTCACTAATTTTTCATAGTGTCATAATATAAAAGATTTACCAAGTGTTCCTGGTCTGTTCTCCATAGACTATGTCAAACTGCTTTGTCATCTCGATCAACTCCTAACATGTCTACCTACCATCAAACCTCATGACGTCGTATCATTAGCTCTGCTATGGTCTCTGTACCTCTGGTTTACCACCTAAATGCTTCCACATTTACTCCACTGCCTTCATTCTACCTTTACTAATACTAGCACAAGCTCCAATACCTCACTTTCCATCTCTATTAAAAACCCCGTAGCTGTCATCACCACCTCCACTCTAGCACACTCACCATCAGCCCTGTCACCAGGTTCTCTCCATCAGCACACCTCAGTACAACCATCTCCAATTCCTTCAATTCTGCTCCTGTCATTTCTAAGAGTCCTCCCTGTACCGTTTCTTTCTGTCTCTCCTTTGGGGATCATGTATGGATTACAGACTCTAAACCCAGGATTTTCACCCCTACCATTCCCTCTCCCTGCCTGTTTACTCAATCCCTTACCCTGTCATCTTTGCTCGCTGCTTTGCAGCCTTACAGACCAGCACCTACCTTGGCCACACATTGACTCCTGTTAACATGATTGTGTTATTTGCTGGAAAAAACCTTTTTATAGTTGTAGTGTGGCACAGCCTTAGCATACACTTTTAATTCAAGAGATTTCTGCTTGAATACTGTAAACAGAATTAAATAAAGCCAGCCATAAGTCAAGGGGCAGAGCAAGCAACTAGTTGACAGGAAATGAACATAAGATTACTGAGGAAAAAACCAAAGAGAGTTAGAGGAAGTTAGGAGGATAGATATAGAGATGGACAGGATGGAGAAGAGAGGGACATTCAGTTTGAAGAAGAGTTTTAGAGATGGCTTCTGAGAGGGGATTCCTTCAGGGATGTTGGCTGAAGAGGAAGGTCAGCTGGGTGCTTTCTCTGCCTTTCTAAGCTAGAAGGCTTTCAGCCACAAAAGGCATTTAAATAGCTATGCTATTTAAACACTTGTGAGTATATAATAAAGAATAAAAATCAATAGATTATTTACTAATATATTGTAGTATAATATCCTCATGAATTCATATCATGAAGAATACATGCTAATGATCTCTCATGCACCTGTATTTACAAGGAAACTTGAAATTTGTGTCTGGAACTCAGTAATGAGTTCTGTACAATTAAAGAACAAAAAGCTCCATTAGTATTTGTTTTAGCATATTGGATCAGCCTTCAAACTGAAAAAGCAAAATACATCCCTATTCTTAGTTTATAGTATCAGGAAATGATTCAAATGATAAAACATCTCCATACTATAACTTAGGTAGAACTACCATTTGAAACAGTAGAGAGAATCTGAATCAAGAACTGAATTTTTAGCCCAGTTCGAGTATTATTGCTTCTGGGAAATTTATTTAAACCACATTTTCCAAACCAAGCTGGAGCTGAGTGTGTAATAGGTATTCTCAGACACTGATACTCTTGACTAAGGAGAGATTAGTAGATTCTGGGATCCATGGCTTCTGGACAGTAGTAGCCTCTAAGACAAATTCAGCTTCTGTTGCATGGAAAACCTACAAAGGAAAGATAATCTCCAAAGCTCTGTTTATCACTGCTGTGAGAGAAGACAGAGAACTTACCTGAGAAGATGGCTGTTGTAATTCATGAACTAACACTGGAAATCTGCTTTGACTGAGAACTGTCACGAAGGTGATTTCTTCACAAAATTCTACTCCTACTTGACTTTCATTATGATTTAATTTAAGATACTGGACTTACCAGGAAATGTGATGATCCTGAGTATAGGATGCAGAGTGCACATTTTTTGCCCATTGTCTAGACAATTCTCACTTTGGTTCTTACCATGTAAAATGTTGGGATATGAGGTGCATATTCCATCTGTACCACGTGCACACTCATGCTTACAAATTCTTATCAGTATATGAATGACATAAAAATGCATCTTGATTTTATTACTGAGTTCCAGATACAAATTTCAAATTTCCTTGTAAATACAAGTGTATGAGATATCATTAGCATGTCAACTCTTCAACCTGTAGTTGATCTCAACCAAGTCTCTTTCTTCATTCCTTCATCCCAATTACCAGCACATCACCATCCCACTGGTTGTTCAGAAGCACAGTCTTCACTCTTCACCAGGTAATGTATCCTTTTACAAGCTCACCATTGCTGAATCCTGGGCTTCATTTTGACAACACTTCAAGTATCATTTTTACTCAGCACACATTGATTAAACCTCATATTATATCCCTAGCTTTTTTTATTAGCTTTCTTGGTGGTCAACATGCTTCAACTATCACTTAATCCCAATAAATATTTTTTCATCTCAAAGTTCACTTGACTTCAATTATGTCAATAGTCAGTTTACTATTTCATAGTTTATACTAAATTAATAACACTAAACTCTCAAACTAATTATGTTATCCTTGAAAACAAATTTCCCCTTCAGTATATTACACATTTTTTACACTTGATTTTAGCCAAAAGGCTGAGAAGAGATATATCTACACATTAAAAAAATAAGACTTTGCAACCCTTCCATCTAATAAAGTATATTTGCTATATTTGAATATTTCCTTTTGTTCTGGCCAAATCAGAAAAGTAGCAAAATTGTACTATGAAAGTTCTACCTCCAGGCATCAAGTGGGCTTGCTCCCATATACTTCATCTAAAAGGGCTTCAGTCCCTTAACGAATAAGCCCACTACCCTAATAGATGAGAGATTATTGATCATATGGAGTAGATAACAAAGTTGAGAGTGTTGAGTCTTTCTTCTCCTACATGATGATGCACTTTCCAGGTATGTTACCAACTGATCACAATTGATAAGTAAGACCAGAAATCACTCCAATTGAGCATATTCCAAATCACTAGCCCTTAGAACTAGGAGACAAATAATACGTTGCTATAGGCCACTGATTTGTGCATTCTGTTAAACCATGAAAACCCAAAAGATACATTGATCACCTTTAGACATATGCTTGTGACTTTCCTCCATGAAGAAGTTAAGAGACTAAATCCATCAATAGTACAAGAATACTAACCCAATTTTTCTTTGAAGATTTATCTCCCATTCTTTCTTTGGTCCTCCTTTGTACCCATTATCACTGTTAGAACAATACAAACCCTTGCTCATTGTATTCCATCAACTGCCCTGTTTTTTGTGCATTTCCATGCTTTTTTGCTTTAGGTTCCTGCCTTGAGTTTTTGCCTTGGCTTGCATCTGTGATAGATTATGATTCGAATGTACAAACTAAAATAAGCCCTTTTCTCTAAGTACTTTTTGGTACAGCAACAGAAAAAGAATTATTTAAAAAGAATTCATAACTATCAAATGAAAACCAAACCATTAAAAATATATCCAGCTATAGATTATCAAATATATTCACAAAATGTTATGAACACTCTATTTTAGAGTTTTTTTTTTTTAGTTGTTATTATTTCTGTCTGCTCCATGTTTAGATTTGGTGCCCAAGTTGTTAAATGGGTCTGAACTTAAAAGGGAGCCAAAGTTCTCTGAACCTTGGGATAAAAACCTAGAAACATGGTTTCTATGGATGTTTGCATAGTAGATATAGCAAGCAAGCATCAAGGCACAGTATAAACAAAATAGAGCACTGAACAAAGAGACTCTAGTCTAGAAAAGACACTAACATAGGTAGCAAATGAAAAGAAAGGTAAGACCTGAACTGTGGGAAGTTTCCAAAGTATCGGGAGATGGCCCACGTGTGAAAAGCCATGCGGGCAATTCCAGACATGAATAATCATGAACCATCCCAGCAGCACTGAAAGATTTGGGTTGTGACATAAATTACTTAGGTGAAAAGTAACAAGCTCTTTTTGTAGATATTTAAAGGTTAATGAGGGAAGCAATTGAGAGCATTGCCTGGGCAACATTAAAAAAAGAAATATAAGCTGGTGCAGTGGTGCAAGTCTATATGCCCTATACTCTGATGCCTGAGCAAGGGAAATCACAAGTTTAAGGTCAGTGTGGGCAAGTAGTGACACCCTATCAAAAGAGAAAGTCAGAGAAAGCAAGAGAGAAATGATGGTCAAGCAGGGTAGCTCACACCTGTGATTTCAACACTCAGAAGACTGAAGTCAAAGATTATCTCAGTTTTGTGGCTAGCCTTGACCACATAGTAGGCTTAAAACCAGGGCGAGCGACAGGATAAGACACTATCTTAAAGTAGATAAGGAGGAAAAAGAAGAGGAAAAGAGGAAACAGAAGGGGACGGTGGCAGAGTACTAAGTACAGTAAAGGAATCTGAGCTGATTTTGCTTTCATGAGTATGATCTTGCATGTCTTCATCCACATCAGTATTTGAATCAATTTTATCTGGCACCTTATTTTTGTTTACCTCAGACAAATAAAAAAAATATATATCCAGTCATTCTTAGAACTCACTGCGGACCTGAGGCTCCTTGATACAGGACACTACAGCAAAATCTGATGAATACATTATTACCACGAAGGGGATAATGGTTATTTAACTCCACATATGAGGAAGAAAAGTTAGTTTGTTCTGAAAGTTAGACAGTAGGAGAACAAGAAGTACCAATTATGTCATATAGCCATGGCCTACACAGCCAATTCCATCCCATTTTTTCCTTGAGTTTTTATACTTAATATCTGAATTTTGTGCATTGATGTTAGTAAATAATAGTATATTCTGAATACTGTGTGGCACATATCCTTCTGAGAATATAATGAAGACCACAAATTGCTTTGTTTATTTCAAAGAAAAAAACATTTCATAAATTATTTTTACAAAAAAACAGATGTGTCTGAGGAAAAATGAAAGGGAAATAATAGGAAGTATTTTTGTTAAAATTCTCTCTTCTAGACATGACAGCTCTGCTATTCTCTACCTCTGCATCCCTTTGGTGATGAGAAGAGGAGAGACTATCTCCTCTGTTCTGAGCAGGTCTGAGAAAACATGTTCACTTGCCAAGCTCATTGCCTGGAATATGACTCAAGACATATAAAACCTTGTATCTAAAATTAGGAGCCTGTTTGTAATTTCAGAATTTAATTTTAATGTATCTCTCAAAAGTATATCAGTAAAACAGAAATTAATCATTGGCAAAGTTGCTGTACTCAAATATAAATATAAGAAAAAAAGTTACTTAGTAGAGAAACTCTATCTGATGTAACCTTATAGAAGTATCAATTCCAGATTAGTATTTTTCTTTCCAACACTATTTATACAAAGGACCAGTTGTAGAAAGAAACACAATTATTATTATCTTTGACTATTATGATGCCAAGAGATTCTTCCGAAGAGTTCCTTGTAGCCTTCTCATTCTCTTTTACAGAATGTGACTAATATACCACATAGCTGGATTGAAAATTAAGAGAGTGACCATCCCTATAAATGTCCCCTGAGCCCCTTACAGGCTGACCCCATCCAACACGTCCTCGACCCTTTGAATCTACATATAGTAATTCTTACTTAAAAAAACATGAGTTCCATTAGAGACAATAATATCTGCAGTTTTAAATAAATAAATAAAAAAACAAATAAACAAACAGATAGATAACTGACAAAAATAAAATAAAAAGAGAGAGAAAAATTCTAAAAACTGAAAAATATAAAATTGTTCTTTGCCTTGGCCTACCACAATTACTTCATTGCTTTGACATATGACATCATTGTACTTAGACTCGGGGGTGTTTCTAATGAGCTGGAGTTGGAAGGGTCCCAGTGGAATGCAGTAGAGCAAAGGCCCACTGTTCTTTCACATTCCAACATATCAGAAGGAAAAACAAAGAGCTCTTCAGCACCCAGAGGTCAACTTACTCAGTGGTCTATCCAAAGGTGGCAGAAAGAAAAAGAGATGAACAGTCTTGGGGCACAGTAACAGCCAGTGTCTATATCTCTCTCCCATGTTAGGACTTTCAATTCATCAAAAATGGTACTGAAGATGATTCTTTTAAAATATTCTACTTCCTATGTTATTGCATGGGAACTTTGCCAAGAGAAAAACTACTACAAAATCCCCTGTGTGTATAAATATTTTTTAATAGCCCTCATAGTCATTTTCTGAGAACTCTATATACAAGCATTGCATCTATATCTTTCAAGCACTCCCTTCCCCTAACTCCTCCTGTGCCCTCATTCCCTGCCAAAATTCATGACCTCCTCTTCATTATTGTTACATATGCATGTCATGAAACAACATGTAGTATTTCTATGTATGTGTGTGCATTCGTGTTTATGCAACCTACTTATTGCAGCTAGCATTGGTGGTTTATACATGTGTCTGAAGCTGGCCACTTGTGTTTTCACAACCAATGTGTAAGCTCTTCCCAGAAGAAAGATGATTCTCCCTTTCTCAGCATCCATTAAACACCTGTATTATTTGTCTAACAGTGAGATCTTGTGGAATTTCTCCTAGTCATGTCAACTGGAGGCAGCATTATGCAGGTCTTCTTTAGGCAACCATATTATTGAGATTTCATTGGTGCAGCCATCCTGTCTTTTTTCCTGGATACCATCTAGCAGCAGGTTCCTACCAGTTTTCCACCCCTTCTTCTGTACTCTTCTCTGAGCCTTAGTTGTAAGGATTGCTTTGCAGATGTATTATTTGGGCTTGAGCTTCCCACAGGCAATGATGCTCTGCATTTTAAGCAGTTGTAAATTGCTGTGATAATTCCATGTGTTTTAAAAAAAGGCTTCTTTAATAAGTGGTGACAATTGCCCTTATCTGTGGTTATACAAGTTAATGTTTAAAACACAATTAGAAATAATGGCAATAGGAAAATTGAAATAGGCTCTCCTCTAGGGTCAATGACCTCTCCAGCTATCAGCAACCAATTGATATTATAGTACCAGGCATGAATTATTTCCTAGCTAGTGAGTTTTAAATCAAATTAGGCAACTGTTGATTACACCAAGATAAAAATGCTTCTGTTAAACCATTTGGTTTGTCTTGCTATGCTGGTCCCTGCTGTTGTCTGTAGGCTTTACAGCTGGGTAAGGACTATTACAGATTACTACTCTCCTTTGGCAGTGTGCAGAGCACCTTTGTAGTATTATGAGATCTAATTCTCAGGATAAAAGCTTACAGGTAAGTTTGAGATTGATTACGCCAAGATTTAGGTCCAAAGTTTATGGTGTCTTTAGCCATGGGACTGAAGAACCTCCAACTTCTAGAAGGCAATCAAAGGCAATGGTATCAGGCCATATTATCTTGAGCATTTCTTGTACTCTTCCAATTAACAACTCAAGGGGAGGGAGGTTTCCCATGTCATGTGCTGAGTTTCTGTTAGATATTACATAGCTCTTGTGAGAAGCATTGCTACATCATGTGGTGTAAGATCATGTACACACATACACATACATGCACACATAAATACATTCACATGTGGATTCATATGCACACATATGTTGTATATGGTTTTTTTTTTTTTTTTTGGTTTTTGGGTTTTTTGGTTTTGGTTTTTGGTTTTTGGTTTTTTGGTTTTTTTCGAGACAGGGTTTCTCTGTATAGCTCTGGCTGTCTTGGAACTTACTTTATAGACCAGGCTGGTTTTGAACTCAGAAATCTGCTTGCCTCTGCCTCCCGAGTGCTGGGATTAAAGGCGTGTGCCACCACGCCCGGCCTGTATATGTATTTTTAAGTGTGTAAATATTTAAAATTTTAAGAGTATGGGGAATGAATGGAGGAAAGATTAAAAATATATATAAGACACGTGAGTTAAACCATTTTCTGCTCCTTGGCAAAAGCTAGTGGCTACAAAAATCACTCACTAAACCTTATTCATCACTACATATGCACATAAGCATTTTTTCAAGTTACCATCCATCGGCTCCATGACTAACCCCAATATTGACATATGAGGGGTTACCAGGACCTAAAGGACTCTCTTCCATAAACTAAAATCATTTCTAGTCTCGATGTGACACTTGGTGTCTAAATGGCTAGCTGGCTTATGGTGTGTAAGCAAACATCTGACCTTAGAAATCTCCAGACCCCACCCACCCCAAAAGACTAATCTTTTAATATAGAATTTCCAGAATCACATTTCAGGGCAGACTTACCTTATCTGAGTAGGTTAAAGGGATCTTAATTTACTCCCAGGCTAACCAAAAGTTTCTATACATATATCCCTGCAGAAGTCAGCTAGCAATGAAATCATCTTAATGAAGGATCTTAACACGACTATGTAAATAATGACAATAACAGAAGTAGAAAAACGTAACTGAAATATTTGAATAAAACAAAACAAAGGCTTTAGTAGACTCAAACAATATTCTTTTAAATCTTATATTTATCAAGAGCCTAGTATCTATATGCATATGAAATATGCATATTCTAGAACAACAGAAGACTCAAGTATCCAGAGTAGAGAGTTGAAAATTCTTATAATGCAACAATAAGACAATACAATTTGGGAGGGGGGAGTTGCAGGGAGGAGCAAAAACCCTGGATGAGCATTTGTCCAAAGAAGATATACAAGTCCCATAAGTGTTGAACTGAGATTCATAGTCAGTAGTCATGGGTAAGTACATGTCAAAACCACAATATGATGTCACTTCCACTTAATCAGACAGCTATAGTAAAACAATAAACAAACAGAGGGTGAACAGCATCATCTAGGATGTAGGGAAATTGGAATCTTTATCCATTGCTGTTACTTTATTTAAGCCACCATTCAAAAACACTTAGGGTATGTTTTTATGACTGTGAATTATGTTTTGATAGTGACAACAATATTAAGTATTCATGGGGAATAGATTGAGAAGCTTCACAACATCTGATAGCACAGTCTGAGTTTCAGAAGGACAGTGTAGGAAAAAAAATCATCCATCTTCCAACAGGTTGTTAGTATCCATCCTTTTTTATTGGAGAGTTCTATGAAAAATCAGAAAGAGGGGACATGAGCTGTGGAATAGAATTAATACAATAGATCCATCTGTGAGCATAACTGATGAAATTGAAAATCTATACAACAGTCTTATGGCTGCAAGAGGAACTAAAATTATTGGGAAAGTATAAAAAATACTTTAAAAACTACTAGTGGCTTTTCAACAGTTTCAAGAGCTGACTTAAAAACAACAAAGCATTACTACTAAATTGTTGAAGAAAAAATATGTTCAACTATAACTAGTTAAGCCATGATTGAAGAATGAATGTATATGGAACATTTCTTTTAAAATCAGATGGCTGTAGCAGTATGGATCCACTATTCTAGTCTGTCAGTGTGTGTGTGTGTGTGGTGTGTGTGTGTGTGTGTATCTGTGTGTGTGTGTCTCTGTGTGTGTGTGTATACAAATACCAAAATGGCATCTATACATAGACTAATGTAACTTGGTATGTTTCCTGTGTTCTGAGCAAGAATCAATTCAAAATGGTTCAAAGTCCTCAATGTCAGACTGGATCCTCTGTGAGTTTTAGAGGAAAACATTTTTTAACACACATCTAGGCAAAGACATTCTGCAAAGGACCTCAGTAGCTTGGGGAAGAGAACAAATACATGATCAATGGCACTGCATAAAATCCAAATACTTCTGCACAGAAAATGAAATGTTCAAGTCAAGGTGAGCCTAGAGAATGGACGGGTTTTTTGCTAGCCATAAATCTAGTCAAGAATACATATCTAGACTCTATAAATAACTCAAAAGACTAAAACCTAAAAAGTCACTAAGGCATTAAGTAAGTGCACTAATGAAATGAACAGAGAGTTCTCAAAAGGTGAAATACAAGTGATTAATAAAGATAGGAAAAATGTTCAGCATCCTTAGCCATCAGAGAAGCACAATTTAAAACTACACTTTTTCCATGTAATCTCAGTCAGAACGGCTATCATTATGAAAGCAAATAATAGCAAATGCTAGGCAAGGGTATATGAGAAAAGGGCATCCTTATACACTGCTGGTAAGAATGCAAACTAGTCTAGTCACCATGGAAATCAAAATGCAGGTTTTTCAAAGAGATAAAAGTAGAATATACTACCCACCTATACTCCTTCTGGATCTATGCCAACCTACATCAATATACCACATATTGGCACATTCATATTTATTATGGCAATATTCACAATTATCAAATATAGAATCATCCTAGATATCTGTCAACAGATAAATTAAAATGGAAATGTGATGTGTGTGTGTTCTATTAAGTCATACAGAAGAATAAAATGATATCATTTAAAGGACCAGAGATGTGCTAGGAAGCCATTATAGTAAATGAAATAAGATAAACACAGAGAGACAAATATTGCACATTCTTTAATTTTTGAGTACTTTTAAAGACACACAAAGTCATAAACACAAATATAATACGAAACAAGGATCGAGTCAGGTATATTATAGGGAAACAGTGGGCGAAGAGGTAATATATGGTCACTGGAGGTAAATATGGTCAAAGTATGTGCTATAATATTTTTAAAAATATCTTCATAAAACCAATCATAACTTGCGATTAATATTGCCAGTGTACATTTACATTTAAAATTTGAACAAGTTCTCAAGCTTTTAAAATATAAGAGAATGAAGTATCCAATATAATATTTGGATATTTTATAAACAATTAATAAATTATATGAATTTTAGCAATGAAAGAATGTGGGAACAAAGATATCTGTTGGGAAAATGGGTCAGAGAAGCAGTACCTAGGAAATATCAACATTAGTTGCCTAAACAAGTCCTGAATAATGACAACACCAACTGGCATACTGACATAGATGGGGAAAATCACATAAGGCCCCACCATAAGATGGAGAGTTACAGGCACTTACTGACTACAGAGAAAGGACGAATCAGTCTTCCCCAAAGATGAGACCCCTAATTGCTTTTCCAAGACCAAGCAATTAGTCCTAAAACTGCATACATACAAGCAACACTAAATGGACTAATCAGGTTGTATTTACATATAAACTAATATAAAAATGTCATCTGTTTACATATATATATGTGTATGTTTTGTGTGTGTTTGTTGGCATGTGTATAACTCTGTGTGTGTGTGTGTGTGTGTGTGTGTGTGTGTGTGTAGGAGGGAGAATAACAAAAGAAAGAAGCCATAATTTGAGAGAGAATAGTGGGATATAAAAGAAGAGTTGGAAGGGGAAGAGAGGAAATGATATAAATAGCATGCATTTAATATAAAATTTTAAACAAAATGTAAATAAGATGCATAAATAGGCCACATTGTGAAAAATTAGATTACAATAAACAAAATTTTCAAGAAAATGGCTTAAAATCTGACTTTGCGTAAGCATTTTAGTTCAAGGGGAATTCAGTACTAATACTTTTAAAGTATTTGTTACCCTACCTCTAAGTATTATGAGTCAAGATAATACCTATCTTTATTTTTATTTTATTTCTGTATTATGCTACCTATTTTACATTTCTTTTCTTCATTTCTCATTACATCAAGTTTTTATTTTATATTCTTGTCCCAATCTTATTATCAGTATCTTTGTACATTATTTCTAGTGTGTATTTTTAATTAAAAATACTGTTTTTAAATTACATTCATTCAGAGAGAGAAAGTATGTGTGTGTGTGTGTGTGTGCGCGTGCGTGCGTGCGTGCGTGCGTGCGTGCGTGCGTGCGTGCGTGCGTGCCTGCCTGCCTGCCTGCCTGCCTGCCTGCCTGCCTGTCCATGCGTCTGCATGGGCATGAGTGAGCTTATTCAGCACACACAGAAGTCTGAGGACTACATGTGAGAATTTGTTCTCTGTGCCAGCCTAGGATTCAGGTACTGAATTCAGATTGTCAGGTTGTCAAGCTTAGCCATCTCACTGGTTCTTAAATTTTTATTCAAATACATTCAGTAACATAGCTATTGGATTTTCTTTTGTTTTAAGAATAACAGTATTCTAGAAGACAATGCTTCTTATAAAATTAAAAACAAATAATATCTACCCCGTTTAGTGGCCAAAATACCTATGGATCATAATTACTCTGTTCTACTCTATGTTCCTAACTATATTTTAAATCATTCTACTTCTTTCTGGTTTATATTTTGCATGCCTTTATGGCCAGATACAAATGAAAATTTAATTTAGACACAATATCTTATTTTTCTGTCTTATCTCACTCCTGGTGTTTGATATCTATGTTGTTGCTGTTGAATACCTCCTTCAGTGTCCCTAAATGTCCCTATCCCTGTCCTTCCAGAGTCCTCCCCAGCTTTTATAATCTCAGTGTATTCCCAGGCCAATCACATTTCCACTGATGTCTGGCTGTGGTTAGTCAGCTCACCCCACTCATGTCACACATCTCGCCTTGGTTTTGGATGTGCCATAGCAAGAACTCAATAAGCATCTCACATTGGAAGTCTAATTGCTCCCACCATTCTGGGTTATTGTCAAGTTGTTACCCAGTTTACTGTCCAGAGGCTGTCACCACTGTTGCCTTTGTGAGCAACCATTGCTATTCCTCAAATATCCATACTTCCTTTCTTTACCATTCTCCTTGAAGGCTGTGTTGTCTTTCTAGTCTAGCTACATCAGAGCAAGTTACACGGTGGTTCTACCACCGAGGCCTTTCCTCATCCTTCGACCCCATCAATGAGCACAGTAATTTTATCATACTGATGGGACAAATTGTCAATGCTGCTTAACTAAGGACAGGATCCTAGGGTAGAGGACAGCAGAGTCTTTTAAGACAGTAACAGGTTGCAATAAGTGTAGACGGTGATTGGACATCCAATATATGAAAACCCATCCAATTGTGTTTATATTTTTAACATATATGTCTTTTTTTCTTAGATGATTTTAAGTTGATTATTTTCCATTTAAAACAGTAAATAAAATTGAGGTAAATGCTGGGAAACATAAATGAAAAGGCTAACACATTCATGGACAAAAGACAGAATCAGGATATCTGATGAGAGAAAAGGGAGTAGACCACTCTGTGGCTAGTTTTCTTCTACCTGCCTTTCTGGGATTTCTAAATTCTCTAGCATGGCCAGAAACTGCTTTCTGTGAGTGTCTCCTCAGGAGCCATAAGCCTTCATCTCCTCTGTAGTTTTCAGGACAAACCTGAAGTATAACAGAAAAGGAAGAGAAATAAGAAAGATCATGGGTACATATGCACAGTGCACCCAATGGGGTATGTTATTCTCTTAATCATTATTCTTCTTCATAAATGGCTTTACCTCTATTGATCACTTCACTTACATGAAATTTATAATTTGATATCCTGCACTATTTTAAAGATTCCTGAATTTACATACTCAGTAGATTGCTGATACAAATACTAAAGTTTTTTTTTTAATTTTATCACAACTAAATAAAAATATTAAAAACTGCTTAAAGTTCACCATGGTAATGAATTAAACGTATTGAACAGGGAGAAGTCTCAAAATCTGTTTGGCTACAGATTTAATGTTTTACTTTTATCAGATGTCAAAGTGGAAACAAGCCTTTTAGAAGTCTACCCATTCTTCTTGAGTTTCATGTGTTTTGCAAACATGAAACTCAAGAAGAACGAAGACCAAAGTGTGGACACTTTGCCCCTTCTTAGAATTGGGAACAAAACACCAATGGAAGGAGTTACAGAGACAAAGTTTGGAACTGAGATGAAAGGAAGGACCATCTAGAGACTGCCATATCCAGGGACCCATCCCATAATCAGCCTCCAAACGCTGACACCATTGCATACACTAGCAAGATTTTGCTGAAAGGACCCAGATATAGCTGTCTCTTGTGAGACTATGTCGGGGCCTAGCAAACACAGAAATGGATGCTCACAGTCAGCTATTGGATGGATCACAGGGCCCCCAATGGAGGAGCTAGAGAAAGTACCCAAGGAGTAAAGGGATCTGCAACCCTATAGGTGGAACAACAATATGAACTAACCAGTAACCCCCAGAGCTCGTGTCTGTAGCTGCATATGTATCAGAAGATGGCCTAGTCGGCCATCAGTGGAAAGAGAGGCCCATTGGTCATGCAAACTTTATATGCCTCAATACAGGGGAACACCAGGGCCAAGAAGTGGGAGTAGGTGGGTAGGGGAGTGGTGGGGGGAGGGTATGGGGGACTTTTGGGATAGCATTGGAAATGTAAATGAAGAAAATACCTAATAAAAAGAAAGAAAGAAAAAAAAGAA
Organism: Mus musculus; assembly: GCF_000001635.26. Taxonomy (NCBI): domain Eukaryota; kingdom Metazoa; phylum Chordata; class Mammalia; order Rodentia; family Muridae; genus Mus; species Mus musculus. Next base: position 137,473,910 of record NC_000068.7, on the reverse strand, counting down.
ACCCTAACTAGAACAATTAAAAAAACGTCTACCCATTGCTTATAACAAATAAATGGTTTAAAACAATTCTCCTTCATCTGATGAAGTGAAAATTGTCTCAGATGGGTCCTAGGAGGGGCCCAACTTGTAGTAATTAAGAAGCAAAAATAAGAATACTCTATTCAGCTTGCTTGTTTAGTGGAAGATTGAGTAGAATTGTTGGTAAAGGACATGTTCAGAAGCAGAAAGGGAAGGCATTGTTGAAGTTCTGTGTGTAACTGATGTGGAGTATAGCACACCAAAACACAAGACTGGGCATCAAATAAGCAAGAGGAAAAAAATCTAACAAATATATAATCTCGTTTTATGGTGAAAATTAAATTACTGCCAAATAAGGAAGTAGTTCATTAAAATTATCATATATTTTCTGATAGTAATAAAATAGAAATAGAGAAATAATGAGACATAGTGGCATAAGAAATAATGGAAAAAATACAGAAAGAATGAAAAAAGAAGTAACTTAGACTAAACCATATTTTACCTAATATTTTTGAAAGACACTTATCAACATTAATTATAATTGGAAAAAAGGGAAAGCTTTTTCAATAATAAGAGCTTAAATGTTAGGTACTTAAAGCGTGTTCTTTTCCTAAGGATACCAAGCAACGATTTTAAAATGTCAGTTAAAAAGAGGCGTTAGCCGAGCACTTGCTATTCATTGTATGCATATGCTCTCCTCATGAAGGCAATATTCAATAAAGAGAGGTTTGGACATTTAAATTTGGTAATTACGTACATGGGTATATTTTTAAAAAAACTTCTGACAAATGTAGTCATTGTCAATGAATTCCAATTCTTTTCAGAGTAAAAGTGTTCTCTTTTTTGACTTTTCTTCATCCCTCAAAGAAACAGAAATATAGTTTGGGAACAGACTTGTAATTCCAACACATTGGTGGCAAAATCAGTACCATTTTGAATTTACAGCCAGTCTGGACTATGTAGTAAGATTACTAGCCCAGAAGCTCAGAATATCCAAGATACAATTTGCAAAACACATGAAACTCAAAGAAGAAGGAAGACCAAAGTGTGGATACTTCGATCCTTCTTAGAAGGGGAAACAAAATATCCATGGAAGGAGTTACATAGACAAAGTTTGGAGCAGACACTGAAGGAATGGCCATCCAGAAACTGCCCCACCTGGGGATCCATCCTATAAACAGCCACCAAACCCAGACACTACTGCAGATGCCAACAAGAGCTTGCTTACAAGAGCTTGATACAGCTGTCTCCTGGGAGGTTCTGCCAGTGCCTGACTAATACAGAAGTAGATGCTCACAGTCATCCATTAGACAGAGCACAGGTCCCCAATGAAGGAGCTAGAGAAAGTACCCAAGGAGCTGAAAGGGTCTGCAGCCCCCTAGGAGGAAAAATAATATGAACTAACCAGTAACCCCAGAGTTCCCTGGTACTAAATCACCAATCAAAGAAAACACAAGGAGGGACTTGTGGCTCTAGCTGCATATATGTAGCAGAGGATGGCTTAGTCGGTCATCAATGGGAAAAGAGGCCTTGGTCCTGTGAAGGTTCTATGCCCAGTATAGGGCAATGCCTGGTCCAGGAAGCAGGAGTGGGTGGGTTGGGGAGCAGAGGGAGGGGGGAGAGGAGAGGGGATTTTTCAGAGGGGAAACTGGGAAAGGAGATAACATTTGAAATGTAAATAAAGAAAATATCTAATTAAAAAAAACAAACAAGAGAATCAACAACAATAATAAAACCAAACAAATCAAAACAGGAAGAAATGCTATGAAAGCTTACCAGGTAACTTCTATTTCTATACCATATAATCAGTCATGATGATATTACTATATGATACTTTGTTAATGCGATATTACATGGAGTAAACCAAACCAATTTATCCTCACAATGCTGATACTAACAAGCATTAAAAAGAGAAATTGACTCCAAAATAGGCTGTGGCTGAAAGACCAACTCATATCATTGATTTGTACAGGAGTTAGTTGAGTTCTTCCCTAATGAAATAATAAGGTACTTGGAACATACTGGAAATTACAAAGCCTCTAGATATTTATCAACTCATTAACTGCATCATCCTAGAGAGATGAGTATTAATACTTGTTTTAATTTTGCCTATCTAAGGTTACAAAGCTTTCACGATGAAGTTGCATTTAAAATGAAGATAAGCATAGCATGACAAAATCACTCAGTCTCGTTCCTTCCCTATCTAACCCTCCCCAAATATAACCCATGCATCATTTCCAGTTCAGATCCATTCAGTGGTTCCCACCATAGCTGTTTGAAAAATAAGCTTATCCCACTATTTTTGTGTGACATCCATTAAATCTTTGATTAAATAAAGAGCTTGGTCCATTTACAGTGACACCTATTTCCCTCTCTCCTCTGAATGATTAATCCTTACAAGATTGTTATTCAACTACTATTGCTGCTAGTGTTTTGAAGAATATTCAAAAGTCATAGGAAAAAAGAAGGAGCTGGTTTGAGATGCACATAGTACAGATTTCTATTTAGGAAATTATGAAATTTTTCTTAAAGTATCTGTCCTCTTAAATCAGGAGCTTAAACAAAGAAGAGTATGATGTGAGCATCTCAAGTCTAAGAATTCACCAAGCATGGGTTGACTCCTCTTTGAGGCCAGACATTTTGATAGACTTACTTAGCCTTGATTTGGGATTTAGAAAACAAGCTGCACTAAATTACACATTAATGGTCTCATTTTAAGTATACTTTTTATTTAATTTTCTTCCTTACAGTATATTTTGATCCTGTTTTCCTCTCCCCCAACTTGGATCTTCTTTGCTTCCCTACCCACACAACTTCATGAATGGACTTTTGAAATACAGGGGTGACTTAGGGGGGAAAGAACAGAAGAATTCCCTAGTAGGGAAGAAACTGAACAGGACTTTACAATGTAGAAAGTTAGTACTGAGACTGCCAATGGCAGATACTCCATGATGCTACCTAAGTGGCCAGGACTGGACCAGTAAATCTCTTTTAACATGGGTTGTGCTACATTTGGTGCCTATGAAGGGAAGGCTACCAAATAATAAAAAGTCAGTAAATGTTCCAAAATTTTACCCTTTGAATAGTTGCTCAGATATGATGTATGTTACAGAATGAGGAAATGAAGGAAGAAGGAAGATTATTTTTCAATCCATTTTTAGACTACTGCTAAAATATGGTGTGGAAATAATATAAGAAGTAGTAAAGAAGCAAGAGGGTCAAGCAGTATTTGAGGATAGACAAGTGAAAACTAGGTTGTGATTTGACAGGATGAGATAGGGTTGACGTGATTAGAAAAAGCAGGGTTTGGGAGTATTTTCTTAGATTTTGGTTCACATAGCCAGATAATGAGGCCATGTGCTGAAAGAGGGATTATAGGAAGAAAAAAAAAGGCTTAGAGGTTGGTGAGACAGAGAGATTAAAGGAATGTCAAGCCAACATTAGCATATAGAATGCTAAATCTCAGAAGAGGCAACACTTGCAATATTACAGTAATAGTCAAACAAGGAGAATGAGTTTTATTGTGGATGGAAGGTTACCTGAAAACACTAAGTGCTAAAGGTTGGACAGCTAACAATGAGGCTATTAAATGTCTGTGAGAAGAAACACATTCAGTGATTGCCATCGAGTCCTAGAAATTAATAAAGTCATAATGATATCAGTAACATCAAATGCTACAGATGGATTGATGAAAGGAGCCTTGCATAGGCTGGGGGTAATCTTTATCATGGCAGGCTTGGTAGCATTAGAGAGAATGAGCCAGGTCACACCATGGGTAGAAGGTAGCAAGGGGTATCCATAAGGTGATAAGTGAGGCTATTTGTCAGGATGGTTGGTGGGAAAAGAAAGAGAACAGTGATAAAACTGGCCAGATGAATTCAGATTTATTTGTCCAAGAAAGAGAAGACATATGTATGGCCTTCTGCTGAGAGTCAGGGAGATGCATAGCGTCTATTTCGACAGTGGAGTGTTTCTTGGACCATCTGTTGGAAGAAGTATGTTGTGGAGAGGATTGAAGAATATTAAAGTACTGAAATTTTCTAATGCAAAGTTAGAAAAGAATCTCACTGTGTTGAGTGGTGTTGATGGCTTTGTTGGAAGTTGGAAGGAAATTAGAAGTCTGACCTTTCTCTTTTCCACTGCCCTGGCTCATTTTGGCTGCTTCAGTTCTGTCTTCCCACTTAGCCATTTCTCAAATACATAAGCAAAAAATGGTGATGCTACCATCACTAACAAAATGACAAACAAGACATTATACATCTTCAATATCAGCAGACACAGATGTGGAAGAGTATGGGCTTTGGATGATTCAGTCACAGTGATGAATCTACCCAAATGACCTCACAGTGCCTTGGCTTTGCCCTTGGTAGACAAATAGTATTTTTCTAAAAGCAAAACAAAACAACAACAACAAAATAGCCGGGTGTAATAGCACACGACTTTAATCTCAGCACTCAGAGGCAGAGGCAGAGGCAGGCAGATTTCTGAGTTCGAGGCCAGCCTGGTCTACAAAGTGAGTTCCAGGACAGCCAGGGCTATACAGAGAAACCCTGTCTCGAAACCAAACCAAAAAGAAAAAAAGAAAAAAAAAAACCCTGTATGAACTAATATAGACATTAGAAGACATTTAAGTTGCCTCAGAGTGCCACTTTGTTTATAGAAGACAATTAATGAATTAATTCCCTTCCATAAAGAAGCAAAAATAATGATCAATATGTCAAAATGTGTGGGAAAAAAGAATCATGTTAGATAATAAATTAAGAGGCAACCAAGTAAAATCATGAGAAAGGGTCTTTCTAATGAGATTTGCATTGCAAAGTGGGGGGAACCCATACGAAAACAAGACATAAATGGAGATGGATGGTTCTAAAGAAAGAAGCTCACAAAACAAAAGTGTGGAGGAGGGCAAAGGAAATCCTCAACTGCCATTAATCACAGTCCTTGATGTCAGTCCCTCCCAAGTTGGGAAAAAAATCCAAGCTGAAAAAGCATGTGTAGTCCTACATATCATTCAAAAAGCAGCTGCTACTCAAAGCTAAAAAGTTGAGGCAAAAAAAAAAAAAAAGAAGCCAAACAAGATCCCAGAAATAGCATGCTTGTAGAAAACCACTCACTGCTTCTGGGAAAATAGATTTAGGGTTGAATTGAGGATAACATTGCACAATACAGACTTAAAGCAAAAGGAAGGAGAATCTGATTGGGTTTATCTGGAAGGTTCCTGACCTTGCTGCATTTATTGAGCATGTAATTCCTGAGCACCTACTATGTTCTAAGCCCTATATTTTCATATTCAGTGTAGCAATATATGTTGTTGCCCTTAAGAACACAGAAAACCACGCAAGCATTTAGACTAAAAACCATCTTAGTCTGCTGTGAAACCATACTGAACTGGAGATCCTGGTGAAGCAGGAACTTGGTTCATCTCTGTCACCTATTAGCTGAAGCCTTTGAGTTAAGCCTCTATGCCTCTTCATCTTGGGGACACAGCTTCTCTTCTGTATCACAAATTTAGCCAAGTGTCTACTAACATCTGTGACATCTATTACATATAAATAAACAGACTTTTCACTGGCAACATTATTAATGAGATTTCATTTTTTATAATATGAGATTTATTATGAGGGAAGTAAACAAAGTAAGAAATTTGGATCACTGATTAAACTATATTGGGGGGCATTAAATAATGAGTAAAGAATATAATTTTTATTTAAAGGTAAAGGGTAATTCTATGTGCTCAAAATTCTGACCAACTCTACACAGTACTTAGAATCCTCTGTTCTTTGAATTATCTCCATATGAGTATAACACCTCTATCCCTCTGGGATTGTGGTGGTAGAGTCAAGTGCCTAAGGTCTGCCTAGATTAGGACTGGGATAGTCTTCAAAACTATCAAACAATGGACTACCAGTGAGATACAATGATGAGTTGGTACAGGTTGAGACATATAGTCTAAGTCCAAGAAATAAGAATAAAATCTTTGAATGTGGCTGATTTATAGATAGCAACCCAACTTGTGGGTGAAAAACCCTTGTTCACTAAGGATGGTTTCAAGGGATCTTGGCCATCAAGGCATTTGACTGCAGTTCTGACAAGCTTGTGAGACTAACTGAGGTGTTCAGAAGAACAAGGGTCAAGAAAAGAGGATAGGAAGCCAGATAGACCTAGAATTTAGTTCTGACTGTCAAATACTTGTTTAAAGACCTGGGCAAGATGCTAAACTTATCAAAGCTCAGCTCTCTTACCCTTTAAATAAAGATGTGACAATGACAACTGCTGTGTCTGAAAAAGCCTAACCTGGGCAATAGGAACCCTTTTTTAAAATATGCAGTGTAGGGTTTTATGTAGAACTCTGGTGCACAAAGCTGAGAGTCAACCAAGAATATTAAGGATATATTCAAAGATTGGCAGTTATTAGACATAGTGTCTACCCATGAAGCAGGAAGGAGGAAGGAATTGCCCCTAATAAAGCCAGAAATCTGAGACCTTCAGAAAGAAACAGCTGTCTGCCAACTTTCAGTTTCTTTCTTCCTCAGCCCCATCCCTGACAACATCCATGAATTTTCATGTTTGAGATATTTCCTCCATAACATTTTACTGTAATTGATTAGTATATTAATAAATTAATCAATATGTAATACATAAATCAATTATATTACAATAGTTTATAACTTCATAAAGCAATAATTATAATGCATGTCAACTATATAAATGATAATATAAAAATATTTGTCCCAATTTGGGGAAGGATTAGGTCATTTGAGTATTTGATTCTTATAAGCATGAATTCATTAATAATTAACTGCCTTTATTTTATCTGTTTATAATTGGTGACTATATGAAGCCTCTGAAAGTGTGGAATCTGGCTCTTATATAAACGAGCAGGGAGTAGGGTCTCAGCATTTCAAGCATTGGTACTAGGCATTTCAGACAGGGATTTAAGCATAAGATGGTATGGGACAAAGATTTAGTCTAACTCACAACTAAGACACTGACTTTCTAAAAAATGAGAAATAGAAGCCATGACTGCTCAGTGCTTTTCCAAGGTACTTGTTCTAAGAACAAGAGTGTTTCTGGCTGTGGAGTAAGCCTTAACCTGCAGGAGGGTTCTTTCTCTTTCTGAGAAAGAAGCAAAGACCTTATTTAGTGGGAAATAAGGGTGAGTAAATATGATGCTAGCTCTTCCACAATGTAGACTGGGAAAGGTGAACAAACCTGATAAAATCTGATTAAGACATGAGTCTCCTGCACCAGAGCTGTTTTATTTAGATTCGTTGACCTCACTAACCTTGAACTGACCGTGTTAGATACAAACACACATGAATATTCTGTGGCAAGCCCATCTCTTCGGTCTCTTCTTGGTATGTGCATTCAACAGAAAAAAGGTGAGATTTGTGACCCCACTGACAAACCTTACCAAGCTTTTGCTTTTTCCCCCCCAATAACAAGATAATATTCATCTGGTAGTATGTGTAAGTTACATATAACTGTTACGTTCTTGAAGTTAACTCCTAGCATCTTGAACGAACAAAAGTACTGCTGTATCACCTTAGATGCAGCAACAGAGCATTTTTAGTTTCTTACATTGAGACAGGGGTGGGGTCGGGAGTTTGAGGGGATATATGAAGAGGATAAAAGTAACAAAAGCCTAAGAATTTGAGCTCTAATGTGAGACCAGGATATGTAAGTAAAATGTCTTTCAGGCTGGGTTTGCTAGGGAGGAATACAAGGGTGGAATCCCAGAGAATAAACTGCACCCTTCCCATGGAGACTGGGGACCTAATTTATCTTGCTTCAGTAAGGCAGGAAGTGCGCTAGAGTATTCAGGGAACTGGGAAATGGTAACTTAGTGACTGTAGAGCATCTTTCATGGTCCATGGTAATTGGACAATCTCAACATCAAAGGCAGCACTAGTAGCTCTTTGGCAAGTGGAAGGTCTTCCTGCTGTCCTTTTCACTTTTACTACAGCGATGAACTTTAGCATCTTTCCCAGTTTCACTTTCTCACTTTCATGTAGCATTAACACAAAACAGGCCTGGCTTTAAGTTTACCATAAAAAGTAATAATTCATGTTGGAAGCCTTAAATAGATGGGACAGAACCACTTTTGTATCTGTTACATTTTAATGACCTTAAATATATCCAGATGAACAGCATTCAAATCTTCATTGCTACAGGTAAGGGCGGCTGGACGTAATCGTCAAGCTGTTCTGCCAGCCACCTCATAAAGGAGAAATACAGCCATCTCTAAAGCAGCCAGCCTCCAAACTCACTGATTTTCTGTTCATAAGGCTATCAGTACCATCTCAGGTTTAGATTTGTCTTTATATTAGGAATTCTTTGTATTCTCTGACATACACATTTTTTAATATTAGAAAGAAACTCTAAAACATGATCCAGAAAAATATATTTATTTAAGACAACTACACACTGTGAATAGTTTTTCTTTTCCAGCATTCAATCAAAATAATCTCATTTAAGGAAAAATTCACACAGAGTGGTAATACACTGCATTCTCTAGATGCAGACCTCAGCATCTATAACTTGCTACCACTGATCCCAATAAGGAAAGCAGGTAAAGAAGTCTATGTTAATTAAATCAGGAAAGTTAGCAGAAGTTTGTGGGAAAGGCACACTGAGTCTTTTGACATTTATTTTCTGGTTTTACCATGATGCATTTGTCTAGCACAGATTTCCACAAATACTTACATTGAATGAAAACAAAACTCTGTCCATAGTGTCCAGTTGCAGAGAACAGCACAACTGTCTCATGTTTTACATCATTTGATCCTGGGATTTGAACCATTGGCTTCGCTGGTCCTTTACAGAGTTTTAGTAAGTTCATGAAATCAGCAACAGCCAGAATATTAGAAAAGAAGGTTTCTCCCAGATTCTAGGGAAGAAATTCCAGGCATTCCTTGCTTCCTTTGTCCCTGGCTGTCATGAGGTTAGGATTCCATTTTAAATGACAGGAGGAACTGCTTCATTTAACCTATTTCCATGTTTTGAATTTATATGAAACTTGATGTTGGGTACTATATGGCTGATTGTGATTTTACGTTTTTGGGAGGTCTGTGAAACTGATTTAGAGAACCCTCTAGAATCATGTTCTAGGACCATCGAGAAAAAAGAAATGGGGAGCTTGCATATTCACTGGTGTACCAGGATTTTAGGAGAACAAAACAGTGGGCACTTGGAGGTTTCTCTAAACATTGTCCAATATAACTTTCCAGAGCTGCAAAGCAGATATATAAAAATACAATACAATGCATTTGTTAGCTCTTGTGTCACTGCTACTCAACAAACATCCCCCATATCTCACTGATTCACAACTATCAACAGTTAGTTCATGCTCATAAACATTCAGGTAAACTTGCTTCAGTAGGAGTTGTCTGGGCTTTCTGGACCCCCAGCTTTGGGAGAAGCAAAAGTTTGTTCCACAGTCTTCCCTCCAGGCTGATGATAAAGACGGTTGATAAGTTCCTCAAACAAGGTCTTTTCGTGATAGACAGAGGAGCCCCAAGAGAATCAGGACAAGCATGTGAGGCCATGAAGGCCTCAGTGTTAAACTGATGTGGTGTCACTTATGCCTTTTGTCTATTGGCCAATGCAAGACACCTGATCAAACAGAGTAGAAGGGATACCTGCTCCATGTTGGGAATCCTGGAGAAGGGAAGAGACAGAAAGGAAACATGAACAAATTAGGTGGTCCAGTGTTCCCAGGTTGGCAATTGTGTACTATATCAGGTTGTTTAATCCATCATAGTTACAGATGGATTACAGAGGATCATAGTAATCTGCAGAAACTGCTGATAAAATCTAAGCATTTTCTTTTTATTCTAGCCTGAATATCTTCCACCCCACTTTCTCAGAAGAGGTCAAGAACCTTGATTTAGTAACAAACAGCTTTAAGCTAAATTCCTAAGGTAGGATGAAAAAATCTCCACCCTGATCTGCCACCAAGATATGAGGGCTTAATCCTTGGAACCTGAAATATTAGTGTATTTGAAATAAAAGTCTTTTTGATGTAATACAATTAAGTGTTTTTGAGATAAGGAGATGATCCCAGATTACCCAGATAAGACTATGTTTTACACGACAATCCTCTTAGCTAAACTGCCACCATCTTTAGGAGTTCTGCTGGGTCTGCTCTCAAAGGATCATCACAGCTAGTCCTGTTGACTACTTTTCTGCTCAGAAGGAGAGGGCAGAGAAGATCATGGGACTCACACCTGCGTAGTCAGCTCCTCTTCCCAACCAATGGTAGGCAATTCTCCCTAATTGCCTGTGCACTTGGTTTGGGGGTAGAGGATGTATGTCAGAATCAAAGCTGTTTTCCATGAACATGAACTTTAGGCCAAGGTTGATTCTCAGGGTGCATATCTTTTTCCTTGTTGTATAATCTTCTGCACCTCACCTGCAGGTTAAATTCTCTTCCACAGCCCAAAACAAGCCCTTGTTCATAGATGCATAATACCATGGGAAAAACAAAAACAAAAACAAAACCACTGAGCAGTCATGGCCTCTATGCCGCTATTGAGAAGCCACCATCCCTGCTGGGTTCAGCCATTCCAATATGATGACTTTAAAATCACCTATGATCCAACCCATAATCCCTTGTCCATTGCTCGGTAAATAAGCTCATAGGAATCATATCTCAATGTAGTGTTCGGAGTTAAGGGAGGGAGTAGATGTTGTTTATGTCTCTCTCAGGGAAAGAATTTTAGCAACATACATAAACAGAAGCACAGGGTTGACTAGGTGAAAGAGTCAAAAGTGAAGACTGCACATGTAGAAATAGGAAAGAGATGGCCATAGCCAGGAAATATCAGCTACAATAAGGTTGAGTACCAACAATGACCCATTATTAACAGGCAAGATAAGAGAATAACTCCTGTCTATCAAGGGAAGAACAAATAGATAAAAAACTTGTTTACATACTTACATAAAACCTTATTGTCATTCAACTTTAAGAAAAGGGAAATGTTATGATAGATAGAAAATATTACTTGAATAGCATCCACATTCTATTCTCAAAGTTCTACTTATCTAAATGTTGGAGGAAATGTTATTTTCAGTTGCATAATCATCCACTCTGTGGAAGAAGAAAAAAAAAGCTTTGTTAGTAGTGCCTTTTCAGGCAGCATGGCCATGAGACAATGTCTTGATCAAAGAAACTCTTATAAAGGACAGCATTTAATTGAGGCCAGCTTACGGGTTCAGAGGCTCAGTCCATTATCATCATGGTGTCAGGAGGCATGGCAGTATCCAGGTAGGCATGGTACTGGTGGAGTGGAGATTTCTACATCTTGTTCTGAAAGCAAACAAGAAACACTACTCCCCAGGCAGCTAGGAGAAGGGTCTCAAAGTCCACCCTCAAAGCGACACATTTTCTCCAACAAGGCCACACCCCCTCCAACAAGGCTATCTGTGTCAAGCATATTCAAACCACCACAGAAACCTTTATCTTGGTTGAGGAAACAAATTTTGGACTTTTGGCCAGCTACCAAGTTGGTGGTTGTCTGTTATACCATCACCATAAGAGTCTTCTACTGCTTCTCTCAGTTTGTGTTTTGATTAAAAATATTTAAATGTTCATGGAGATGAAAACTTAAAGATGAAAATAGAGTAACCATTTTATTTCTTAACTTGATCACAGACAATAAAGGGTGGCCCTTGGGAATTAACTCATGATTGCTTACATATCACACTGGATATACTTCTACAACTTGACCTCACATGCTATATTGACCCATCCATGTTAGAGTTACTGGCAAATCAACCCTATGGATACTAGAGTAGATGATAAGTTGTCATAGAGACCTACAAAAACAGACAAGATTTATAGGAGCTGGAGAAATGTCTTAGCAGTTAAGGAAAAGAAATGAAATCATGAAATTTGCAGACAAATGGATAGAAAAAAACATCCTGAGTGAGGTATCCTAGACCCAGAAAGAAATACATGGTAACTATCTCCTCCTATGTGGATATTCACTGTTAAGTCAATGACAACCAAGCTACAACCTATAGAACCACAGAGATTAGGTATAGAGAAAGTTCTTTAGGGGACAAATAGATCTCATTAGGAAAGGGACATAGAATAGATGGTTATTCATAGGAATGAGAGGATCAAGTGGGAAGGGGGAAGGAAGAGAGAGACAAGAGAGGAAATATAGGGAGACAGCTAAAATTCAGGGCCATTTGAGAGGTACCATGGAAGTCTAATGCAGTAGAAGTTTCCTAAAATATATACATATATAAAAATACTCTAACTGAAATCATCAAGTAATGAGGGAGACAGAGCCCCAACAAGCCATCTCTTATTACCCAATGAAGTTTCCTGCACTGGGAATAGGTTACATCTAATTGAATTGTTGGCCAAAAAGTTCCTATGAGAACCCCCAAACAATCCAAGATTATGGGTGGTTCTCCACATGCTGATGGCAAGGCCCCATTGCTGAAAACAACACCTATACAACTCACTGAACATGGAGAAGTTGAGATGGTGCCTACATGCTGCCTTCATCCCTGTATTCTAGTATCTTTGGAACAGAATGTGTTTGCTACCAATAAATAAATATAAACAAACAAACAAACACTAACCCAGGTACAAACCCTTTGATCTGTAGTGGAGTCCTACCTGCAAGATATGCTAGTTCAATGGTAGCACAAAGTTTTTGGGACTAATAAACCAGTTTCTGATTTGACTTAAGGTCCATTCCATGAGATTGAACCCATACTTGACACTGCTCCAATGACCAGGAACCTGAGACTAGATAGCCCACGGACCCAGTGTAAAACCAAATACTACTATTCTTAAAACAAAACAAAACAAACAAAACAAAACAAACAAAACAAAACAAAAGATCCATCACCAGAGAAGCATCCTACTCCTGCAGATGGGAACAAATGCAGAGACCCTCAGTCAGACCAACAGAGAGTCTGTAAGAAACAAAGGGGCTGGAGAAGGATACCAAGTAAACAAAGCCCTCTTAATTGACAAGATTGACACATATATGAATTCACAGAGTCAGAGGAAGCGTGAACAGTGACTGCATGAATCTATACCAGGCTCTCTGCATGTATATTATGGCTTCCTGTTTTTAATGGGATTCCTGGGTGTGCAAAGAAGTGGGTCTCTGTTTCTTCTGCTTTATTTTTGGGCCCTTTTCCTTCTGTTTGTTCATTTCATTCAAATTCAATGTGATAGCTTTTATTTTATCTTTGGATTATATTATATTATCCCTTAAAAGCCTGCTTATTTTATAATAAAAGATAAGAGTATGAATCCAGATGGGAGTTAAATATGGGAAGAAACTCGGATGAGTAGAGGTAAGAGAAAACATAATCAGGTATATTATGTGATATATTTTCTATAAAGTGAAAAATGAAGAAGAAGAAGAAAAGAAGAAGAAGAAGAAGAAGAAGAAGAAGAAGAAGAAGAAGAAGAGGAGGAGGAGGAGGAGGAGGAGGAGGAGGAGGAGGAGGAAGAAGAGGAAGAGGAGGAGGAAGAGGAAGAGGAAGAGGAAGAGGAAGAGGAAGAGGAAGAGAACAACAGCAACAGCCACAGCAGCAGCAGCACTAACTGCTCTTCCAGTGACACAGCTTTGATGCTGAGCACCCATATGGCAGTTCACAGCCTTTCATAATTCCAGTTCTGGGGCACTGATCATTCTCTTCTGACTTGGCTGGGCACCAGGCACACACATACACATGGTGCACAGATCTGCATGCAGACAAAGTACCCAGACATATAATGATTTTGTTTAAAAGTTTGGAAGATTTCCCATGTATTTGTTGTGAGACCTCATTCTTTATAAGGACATGGTGCAGCTAGAACGTTCATACAATTTTATGAACACTACTCCCAAAACAAATTAACTCTTGGTTTCAAAGTCAATTGTGATCAAGTAATACTATCATTCGGTATTCATTTGCTCAAAAGAAATATATATATGTATATATATATGTATATATATACATATATATATATATATATGCATGTAAACACACAAGACATGTACTTAAATACTCATAGAAGTTTAATTTATAATATTTACAGACTATAGATGGCCCAAATATTCATCAACAGAGAATTGAGAATACTCATACAGTAAAATACTACATGATGATGTCAAGGAGAAAAGCACTGATAGGAGTCACAAAACCTGGCTCTTGATTTCCTTCCCTAAAAGAGCTTGAAATTCTCCCATGGTTTCTACTTTCAAAGAAAATGTTAGCTCAGGGCATACGTTTGGATGTTTATATTATGTTGAGTGAAAGAAGCCAGACATAAAAGTATGTGCTGTATGATTGCATTTGTGTGAAAGTTTAAGACAGGCGAGGTTAAGCTACAGTGATGGAGATCAGATCTGTGGTTTTCTAGGACAGAGATGTGGGGGGAGTGAAAGGGGACAACAGGAAACATTCTAGACTGATAAAAATGCCACGTATCTGAGAAATAATACACATCACCTTACTCATCAAACTGATGAGTCTGCTTGTGTGTGTGTGTGTATGTGTGTGTGTGTGTGTGTGTGTGTGTGTGTGTGTGTGTGAGAGAGAGAGAGAGAGAGAGAGAGAGAGAGAGAGAGAGAGAGAGAGAGAGAATGAATAGGGGATTTTAAAACCAAAAGGAATTCAATGAAAGATAAATAACTAGAATGGTAATAGTCTAGTGAATCTGCAAGCAGAGTTCGAAACCTATCAGTTGGCTCTGATATAAGATTCATGTCCTTCATTCTAATAAAAGGTTTGTTCTGCCTGGAGGGGAGAAAAGGGACCAACTAAATGCAGTGGGTGGATACTCCCTCCCCCCACCCCCCAGTAGCTACTGACTTCTGGCATCACACATTAACATTGCCTAGTTAAGGATGGGCCCCTGTAAAGACATCTAGATATAGAGAATGAGTTGTGACTGAGGATAGAGGGCTCTGGTACTCCAGCCCCACACATCACAAGGCTTCAACCAGTACTGCTGCCATTCTCCTTATGGCTCTGAAGACAGCAGAAGGAAAAGTTATGGAGAGAATATAAGTTTTGGTATGGAACCAGTGCTGGTTGACTGATGTGCAATCCTTTCCTGAAGGTATCCAAGGTCTTATATGGTTTCCTTGTCATAATGCAGATTGAGACCTAAGTTTGGGTATTTATGTTTGTTACTGCATTACAGAGTGGCTATTTCTGATAAAACTAGTACCTTCGTCTCAAAATACATGTGATTTCTCCTGACTCCTTCAACCTCACTCATCAGTGAAGCCTATCAGAGCAAAAGCCCTTCCATCCTGCATTTGTCCTGCAGTATTCAAGCTGTGTAAGAGCCCCCATTGTTGACATATCAACAGGGGG
Source organism: Mus musculus (assembly GCF_000001635.26). NCBI lineage: Eukaryota > Metazoa > Chordata > Mammalia > Rodentia > Muridae > Mus > Mus musculus. Next base: position 137,458,547 of record NC_000068.7, on the reverse strand, counting down.
ACAGTTTTCTTTGAATTCTATCCTTGTCTGTTGTAACTGGAACTTTGTTTTGCCATAAATGAAAAGACTCATAATAAAGCTGATGAAGCACCCTGAGAGAAGTTTCTAGAAAGAATCAGAAGTGAGGGAGCAAACACTGTTGTGAAGGAACTATGCCCCAAAACGGGTGGGGGCAAAAAGAAAGGAAGAAAGAGAAAAAAGTGGAAAGAAAGAAAAAAAAAAAGACAGCAAGAAACTTTATTCAATCAACAGTAAAAGCCAATGGAGAAGGCATGAAAGCCACAGACCTATGATTAAAGACTTAGTCATCTTTTTTAGTGTATACAAGGTGAATGGATAGATATTCAATATACTTCACATAGCAGCTCCTCTGTCTGTCTTCCTGGAGAAAAGGGGCTGGCTTAAGAAAGTTCCAGTTGATATTTTGTGTGTTTATTTTACTCCTGTCATCTTACTTGCAGTACAAATTGCCGCCACCACAAAAAAGCAGGGGGAAAGGCAAATGGCATGGAAAAAAAATAACTGTATAATTTCAATGTTTACGGTTTTAATATTTAAGGCTGGTAAAAGTAATACAGATTGGAGTCGGTCCCGTAGCCTGTTTCATTCCTACCTGGAAGGCTTATTAAAACACAAATTTCTGGGACCAGTTTCACAATAGCTTTGAGTCTGAAAGAAAAATTTTAATAGCTGTGTGTGTATATATATATATTGTTCATGTGTGCATGGCTGTGTTTATATGTGTGCACACGCCATGCTGTATTTGTGTGATGCACGAAAGTCTGCAAATGTATGTGGCTTATGAAGCTACAGAGAGGCCAGAGCACAATGTTGGTGTCTTCCTCTGTAGCTTTCTGTCTTATTGGTAAGATTCTAACTGAGACAGGCTCACTATTTCAGCTTGGCTGGCTGACCAGCAAACTCGTGGGATATACGGTTGCTGGGGTTACAGGGACATACAGCCATGCATTGTTTTGTATGAGGTTGCTGGAGATTCAAACTGAATCCCTAATGTTTGCAATGTCAATGCCCTTACCCACTTAGCCATCTGCCTAGCCCCTGAGAGAAGGTCTTAACAATGCTGATATTGCTACTCTAGGACTACACTTTTCAGACCATTGTAAAAGAGGAAAATGCTGTTTGTTTCCTTTAACATTAACCCTTTCATCCTTTAGCCCTTCTTGATGCAAAGAATGAATTACAGTCTCCAACACACTGTGGCACTTTCACCCGCATGATAGTGGGAAAGAATGCTGATACAACTGCTCTCTCTGTCTTTATACTCTCAGTACAGTAGACAATAAATTACACAAGATATTCAGCACTATAGAATACAATAGGCTAACAATCAAGCTTTACTATAAGCTATAGCCTATAACTATAGGCTTATGTAACTGTTGTATTCAAGTTAGCTAGGTATGACGTTTGGGGTGTGCATGCATTATACATACCTATCACATAATATATAAAGTTTATGATGCCCTTGTTTCTTAAGTGTCAGGAAGATCCATTCTGAATGTACAGATACGGTATACCATTGTTGGAGCAACTAGTTCTTTAGGAAGCAACTGTGACCTCTGGAAAGAGTTAGCAGATCTGTAGCAAGGACTTGAAGCCCTTCCCCACAATCCACCAAGAGAATTCTTTTCAACCTCCATACTAAATTGTGTCAAGAAAGAGAACAGAAATGCCCACTTTACTATTCTGAATATCACTTAGAAAACTATTAATGTGGATGGAGATTATCTGGAAAAACATACATAAATGAAGTTCCAGATGGCTTCATGCCAGGAAAAATAATCAGTTAAAATTAAAAAACAAGTTAAATCAAACTGTCTTGGCTTAATTGAGTCCGTCCTGAAAGTTTTTCTACAACAAACAGGGTGCTTTCAGTAGGTGAGAATGAAATGGTCCAGATCCTTGCTTGGTTTATGCCCCTGTCTCCTCTTTCCTTTGAGCAAATTATGCAATCTGAAGGATGTTTCAAAGGGAAAAGCCAATTCCGGCTTCAAATGTCATGCAGCACACATAGAGGAAATACCTACTTACGGCTGAAATGATCAGATACACTCTTTGCAGGGTGAAGGCCAATTCCACAGAAATGGTATGAAACCAATAACACATAGGTTATTGCCAATATGTGCAGCTGTCAGCTGGCTAGTACATACATGTACATGATTCTAACGAATTGTCTTGGGGGATTGGCTTGGGGTTCCTCGGGGATCATTTCTCAAGAAGCTTAAGGTGAAAGAACATTTATGTGGGTATCAATATCTACCACCCTAAGAAGCTCACTGTCCCTCTTTATGTCTTTACTCTCTTGATCACTGCCAAGTTCTGTCATTTTCATCCAGTAACATCTGTACAGAGTGGTGAGAGGAGTCAGCAGATAGTGAAAGACAAGAACAAGGTCATGCTTAAGGCTGCTGGAATTAGCCTGGGGCTCATAGTTTTCTTGAGGTTCGGTTTATTCTCACACTACCTGGATTCAGAGCACACTCATAAGCTGGCAGACGAACACCAAAGACCATGAGTAAACTAATATGCTTTTTAGAGGAATTATAGAGGAAGAGAGAGAAAGATATGGCATGTTTTCCAAATCAGCAAACGAAATAGCACAACTGTTCTGCCAATGCCTGCTTTCCCCTCCAGCCCAGAGGTGGATCTCAGGCCTGAACTTGCCTAGATGAGATGGTTCTTGGTGTCTCATCATGTGTCCAGAGGATTTGTTGATTAGTCATGAACTTGGTCTTCCTGTGTGTCTGAAAAAGCGTCATGATTCATCTTGTCAACTGTCAGTTTATTACCTCAAATGGGCACGGGGACAGATGAGCAACCTGGGCTGGAAGAGAACACAAAGGGAGCTGAGGCCACTTCCCATAACACTCTCAAGGGTTAGGCTAGAAGGGTTTATGTGGCAAGAACACTGGGCTGAATGCAACTTGGGAGAACTTGACCCTGTCATCACACTTTCAACATCCTGCCATTCAGACACAGGAACTGGCAATGTGAACACTCAGGACATAGGGTGTATTGCTATGACAATATTCACTTCTCCTCCATAGCATCAGGTGTCAAAACAGTTATCTGATCATATGGTTTAGTGTATTCTGCCTTTTGACTCTAATACTATCCATTTTAAAAATGGACACCAATGACTTGGCAATTTCACACATAGCTGTATCCTCAGCAAAGCATATGGTACAGTGTTCACTAGTAGGCAGGTATAAGAATGTTCCCGGTAATGTTATTCATGAACCACAAGTTTCTGAAATGTACATGAAGGGGGGAATGAAGAAGATATCAGTGCAGATGAATAAATAGACTACTCCACAACACTGAGGAGGATACCCATCAATTCCAAAGGTACTGATGAATCCCACAACATGACCACAGGAAGCCAGACACATAGAAAGAGCACTCTGGGACTACAAGTTAAAACTGAGGCATGATGTCAGAAGTTTAGAGTCAGGTTAATTTCAATTAGAAAGAGTACTGGAGAGTTTCAATGGCTGAGGAAACCCTTATGATCTAGATGCTGGACATGAGGTCATTCAGTTTGTCAAATATAGCAAACTGTTTACTTTTCTGCATGTATATTGTAGGTCAAATATAAGGTAAGAACATACAGAGAATGGTGCTTAGGTTATATGTGTCAATATTTGTGAATCTTAGAATATAAATGTCATGAGCAATGCAAATTAATGCTACAATAACTTACCACATAGGCATTACATTAGCACAGCAGAGCTCAACATCACATAACACAAGTTAGCTCCCTGCATGAGTTACTGTCGTTGTAAGCATCTCAAACCAGAAAATGTACATCTGATCACAGGGATGTCAGGAGGTGGTGCACCATCTGCGAAAACAGAATAACAGAGGACTCCGTAGTATAAAAAGCCTGCTTCTCATGCCTTCCCAGGGAAAAAAAGATACATTTCTCATCACTGTTCTTTTTCCGTCCTTCCATCCCTCTCCAAGAATTAATTCAATTAGAGGAGACATCCAATCGATAGAAAACTCGTTTTGTCTCAACAAATAACAAATGGGTCGATTGAAACCCATCAATCATTGCTGAAACCTTCCCAAAGTTGACCAGAAATTTTTTTCCCAAAAAGGAAAGCATTCTTCTCTTAAAAGGAAAACATATGCTCTGGATAATCATATAATTGCTTCATTGAATCTATAGGGATAGCTTCATGGAGTTGATAAAAAAAAAAAACATTAAAAGACAGCATGTCACATAATATATTCAAAGTGCACATGAGTACTCCCCTCTCCAAATTAAAGACTATAGAAATGTTTTTCACTGCAGATATGCTAAATGGAAGTAACTCTAAATTATTTAACAATTAACATTCAATTGAAAATATTATTCTGTTACAATCTGTGACATTAAGGACTAAGCCAAAGGCAGAGATGAAGACAGGAAGAACAATATCAGAGCTCCTTTTTTCCTGATATCTTACAGCTTTTGAAATAAAAATAATAAAAGAAATGGTGCTGTCTCCTATCACTGCCTGGTTACTGTTATGAAAAATAGTTACAGGGGAGCAGGAAGCATTAAAATGGTTACCTCCACATTTCTTGTTCTCTGTGAGAGACAGGCTTGAATTGGCTTTCTCAAGATCACTTGGTGAAGAGAGGAAAGACAATGAGAATTGGTTCTCCAAACCCTAGTTCAGCTTCATTGCTACAATAGGACCCTGGCTCTTTCATGAGCCCGAACTACTCCCATGGACAAGTTAATGGTCCACAGCCAGTGAGCTCCTTGGTCTCCTCTGTAGGGAGAACGGATAATAATGCTGGCAGAGTGAACAGACAGAACCACTACCCACCGGTCAGGAAAACAGTGTAGTTCTCGGCAAAGACGTCTTTATTTACAGAAACTAGATGTTTCAGGAACTTAGCAAATGACTGGTTTTAAAATAAAAAAGAAGTTAAGTTTTTGGTTTTTAATTTCCATTTCCCAACCCTAGGACTTTGGTGTGAAATACCACAAACTCACTGATTGTACATCTGGAGATTCTGTTATAATTGTCTGTGAAGATGGGTGTGTGCTCAAATTTAGTTGATATACAATGTACCTCTGCCCCCATCAGCTGACAGCAGCTGTGAGCACATTTATTATGCTTCTCATTTATCCTGACACGTGCCCAAAAGTTACTCAGAATTCTTACTCAGAGAGAAAGGTTCAGATGGGGAAGCATTGAGTCTTGGGACCCTGAGGAAAAGAAGACCCCACACATTAGAAGATGTGTTAGAGACATTTCATGAAAAGATTACATGGTTTATGCATGTTCTTCTCCCATAGAGCTTACCAGAGGTAGTAATAAAAAGAAATGCATTAAAATCTACATGTATATGCACAAACTCACACATACACACAGGTGCACACACATACACATGTGAAATAAATAAAAGAGGCAAGAATTTCTTCATATGTGCTGTCTAACAAACTTTAAGTATATCATCTGTAGCCCTGGATTAGGAAAGCATTATTGTATGGACATATTTTAAAAGAAAAAACATATATTGGAGCCTCTTACTCAAAAATTTACTTCTAATAAATGAAAATAAATTTAAACAAAGACTGCTTTTTTAAAAATGTTCTTTATATCTACCAATGCAGACATCTTTCAGTACCCAGAAGCCTCCTTGTCTTGGATTTGAACCAAGGAAATGTAGTAATTATATTTATAGAAAAAGAAGAAGGGCTAAATGCTATAACAGAAAAAAAAATAGATTATTTTTAGTTAGCATTGTTCTCCCAAGCCTTATTGTTCAGAGGGACTCCTGTGACTCACAAAATATATTGTATGAAATTATTTCAAAGTTTTCTAAATATATCAGTTAGTCATTGCTGGCTAACAAGCCACCCTAAAGTCTAGTGACTTAAAACAATAACTGTTTATTCAGTTTGGGCTACTGCAGGTGAGCAATCTTGGTTGGATCCAGATCTGTTTCTTCTGATACTGGCTGAGCTCCATCACCTGTCTATGATGCCTCCAGTTATCTGAGTAGATCTGGGGCTAGACCTTGTCTGGCAGATGGATGAAGCAATAGGAGGAATTGGGATGCAGATGCCTCTCATCTTCCATTAGGTTAGCTAAGCAAGAAGGAGCATAAGAGGCTTTGTGGAATTCAGACTTAATACTACCACCCTATAGAACCTCTACCTGCTGTGCTGACATAGAATCCTAAAGCCAGTTTAAAAAACTAAATTATTCCTTTTCGTGATTATGGAGAAAGTGAAGTGAGGAGATGTGAAAAGGGACTCAAAATGCATTTCTTCCTTCACATGTTTAATCTTAGATAGTATTCTTTCTTCAACTCATTATGTCCACTTCCCATTCTAAATCCTTTTTATTTTGACCCTAATTCTGTGTTCCCCATTCTTCCATTGTGACTAACTAATGCCTATTAAGCCTTCAACTTCATAACGGACTAGGGAATGGCCTACTTCAGCTTCAATTCCAACTCTCTGATTTGATTTGTCTAGGATGTGGCATAAGGTTGAGCATTTTGAAGCTTTCTTGGTGCTCACAGTGTGCAAAGATTGAGAATGATCAGCTTTTCCCATTGCTCAAATCCTACCCTCAAACTTATTTCTTCTTATATACTCTGCTGTCAAATTACCTTCTTTCCTGGAAATCAACAGAGCTTATAGTTGGGATCTTAGATGTATTTGTGTCTCATCCTGGGTTCAGAAGTTTCAGCTAAACACAGCATAGCTGGGACCACTTCTATATCACATTGGTATAGCAACACACGAATTCCCCAAGACTGAACCTTATATGTCATTCAGCTGGGCCACAAACCTGATAAGTTGAAGTAACATCAAACAAATATCAAAGCACTCACTCAACAATGGTAGACCAGATATCCATAGCAAGAAACATCAACCTGACTTCATCAATCTGCATTCTGTGATGAAAAACAAAAATGACATGAGTAACCAAGATAATATACCACCATTGTAATGAACCTGAGAAAAACAACTTAGCTGGTACCCAAGATAAGTATTACAAAATAAAAATTAATTATAAATTTATTCAGTGAACTCAACGATATAAGAATATGAATAAATGCTGTGATACAGTTTCTTCTTGTCACCTCATGGCACTTTCTCCACAGTTGACCATATTATATTAGGGCACAAAGGAAACCCCAACAAATATAGAAAACTGAAGAAATGTCCTGAGTTTCATCTGGCCACACATGCTTAAAGCTGGATACAGAATTGGCAGAAAGCACATTAAACCTGAGGACAGAAAAGAAACCACTAATCAATGAAAATTGTGTCATGAGAGAAGTCAAGAAAGAAATTTACAAAATTCTTACAACGGAATGAAAATGAAAACCCAACATATGTGTTATGAAGCACATAATACTAAGTACCTCCTTCAAAAGATGTGGCCATCTCACATTAACAACCATAAAATGCACTCAAAAACCTTTGTGGCGGAGAGAAAAGAAATGAAAAAGTGCCAAAATAGTAAATGAGTAAAGAAACTCAAAATCAGGTCTGAAGTTAATGAAAAAAAGAATATAAGGGATCAAAGAAATGAGATGTTGCTTCTTTAAAAAGATTGATAAGTCAACAAATTAACCGAAATAAAGAGAAAAATAACAAATGAGAATAAAATCCTAAGTAGCTGGGCAGTAGTGGCACACGCCTTTAATCCCAGCACTTGGGAGGCAGAGGCAGGCAGATTCTGAGTTTGAGGCCAGCCTAGTCTACAGAGTGAGTTCCAGGACAGCCAGGGCTACACAGAGAAACCCTGTCTCAATAAACCAAAAGAAGAAAAATAAAATAAAATTGTAAGTAAAATAGTAATATTACAACAAATCCTAAGAAAGTTCAGAGAATCAAATGAGTATATGCCTCAAAAACTATATTCTACTAAGTGAAAAATTCTAAACAATGCATATATATATATGTGTGTGTGTGTGTGTGTGTGTGTGTGTGTGTGTTCGTGTGTGTGTGTGTGTGTGTGTGTGTGTGTGTGTGTGTGTATAAATTATAGATATGTATGATATCCACTATCAAAATTAAATTGAGGTAAAGTAAATAATTTAAATAGTCCTATAGTAACCAATAAAATAAAAGAAATAATTAAATATCTCCCAATGAAAAACATGACAAGAATCATTTGGATATAGCAGAGAATTCTACCACAACTTTGGAGAAAATTTTTCGTCAATATTTCTAAATTCTATGAAGCCAGTATTATCCTGATACCAAAACTAGGCAAAACCTCAAGATAAGAAAATTATTAGCCTAATGAACATATGAAAAAAAATAATGAAAATACTTATAGACTAAATCTAAAATTATCCAGCCAAGATCAAGTTTGCTTCCTCCCAGAGATGCAGACATGGTTCAATAGATATAACTCAACAAGTGTAGTCAGTCACACAAATGAACTCAAGAATAGAAACCACATGATCATCTCTTTAGATACAGAAAAGCCTTTGTCAAAACCCAACACCCTTTTACAACAGAAATACTAGAGAATCTAGGGGTATGGGGTATATCACAACATAATATGTCTAGCCCAGAGCCAGTATCATACTAAATGGAGAAAAATTCAAAATATTTCCACTAAAATCAGGACGAAGACAAGGATGTCTATTACCCTTGCTCCTGTTCAATGTAATACTTGAAGTCTTGGCTAAAGCAACAAGACAAATGAGATAAATTGGACACATACAGGAAATAAGTTATTTGCAATATTTATTCATAGAAGAAATGATTCTATACATAAAATAAGACAGCACCCAATAGTCCACAGCTAATAAGTAAATTCAAAAATTGCAGGCTACCAAATAAATAATAAAAATCAGTAGCCTTCAAGTATACAAATAACAAACGCATTGAGAAAGAAATCAGGGAAACAACTCTGTTTATTATACCTTCCAAAGATAAGTTCATCCGAGACTTGGAGACTTCCAAAAGTCTAAGATCCTTTTCATGACTAATAATTCTAGAGAACCCTCTTTATAGTTTCTGGAAATTTTCTAGAATTACATCTCCCTGCAACAACCTGACTCTCATGCCTGTCATACACTGAACAGTATAGACTATTAGAATATGTTCATTAATCTCTACAGAACCACATGTCCACCCTTGGATTAGGAGTAATCCTTTCTCTACTGAACCAGAAGTACTGATAATTGAACAAGTGTGACTCCCTGAAAGAACACCAAGAACTATCAGCAGAAGGGAAATAGATGCCATTTTCTGAGTCATTGATTCCATACCAAGTCTACAGGGATCTTGGAAGGCCACAGAACTGGAAACCAGACAATCTGGGTCTATTTTTCTCAGTATTGCCAAGTTATGTTGACTTTGTCAAGCCTATCATTTTCTCTTGGCTTTATTTCCTTCATCTATTAAAGGAAATCGTTGGCTTGAGATTCCAGGCTTTGTCTTATCAGCAAAGTTCACTAATCTCAATGTGCACATGCCTTGTCAGCCCAAGCTGAACATGACTACCCAGATGTGATGCTTTTAAACAAAATATTTTTGTTTAGAGAAAAAAAAACCCTATAATGATTCCAGTCATTAAATCATACAGTCATTAAAGTAGAAAGAAGTTGAGGTGAATTAGAATAATGGCAGTTATGAAGGCTGAGAATGCTAGGGGAAAAGTCAAGACATCTAGTTAGCAGGGTAAGTGAAGGCTGTTGGAGACTGGAAGACATGTATGAACTGAGGCAAAAGTTGAAGGAAAGTGATGACTTGGTTGTACGTTGAAGCAATAGTAGGAATTTGCTGTGTGACTTGAGAATAGAGCAGTGGCGCCATGAACAATACCAGTGAGTACCATGAAGCATAGCAATGTGTAACATGTCTAAAACATTATATATTGGCTTCTGTGTGGTTGGAGAGGTTGCAGAAAGACTCAGCTAAAAATTTCAACTAGAGCAGGCTGTAAGAAACATGGCACTAATGTGCTGTGTTCTGGAGTTACTGTATCATATTCTAGAGTGGATGGTGAAAGTCAGGATGGAGGTAGGAAAGCAAAGAAGTCATGTCGAGCACTAGGAATTATTTGTCTGAACTAGTCCTTAGAATAACCCATTCCTAAAATATGTACTCATTCTCTCTATATTACAGATGAAAAAAAACCAGAAGTCACATGGCAGCTGAGTGATATGTCACCCCCCTCCCAGCATAATGGACAAATACAGATGAAGTTGGAGCTCCCAATTACCTCATAAGTTCTACCATGCATTTCTTCTACTGTGCCATTGGCTTCTCTCAACAAAACTAAGCAATTGGGTGTGATGACTGACAGCCTCAGCTCTCTTCTAAGACCACCCATAACACTGTCAATGTTGTAAGCAGTGAACTGTCCTTTTCTCCCAATCACCAAAAGAATGTTTTCTGATACTATATGGTGGCTTGGTTAGTAACAGAGGAAGAAACCTCTGGTAATGTCATCAATTGTAACTACAAGACATCAGCAAGACAGTTTTCTGAAGAATAAGCAGTCTTAGAAACAGAGAAACAGCCATATGTTCTAAGTACAGATATACAGTATTTGACATAAATATAAGTCAAATTGCTTTATAACTGAACCAATGGTCAGAGACCACCATGAATTCTGCCACAAAATATTATTAGGGCAAAATTTTTTCCAACTCTTTGTCAAACTCACAATTGCTTAGATTGCTTAAGAGTTAGGAGACTTAAATCCAGATTTAGAAATTGAGGATGGGAATCCTGTCATGGCTAAAGGCACGGTACCAACTAAACCAGTTTGAAAAGTTAAGCAGCTTTATTTCTTATTTCCCTTCAAGAAAAAAACCACTATATAAAAAATGTAGTTCATTATTCCTCACATAATATCACCTGACATTTGCATAGTTAGCCTGGGAAAATACTCAGGAAACACTTTGCATTATTATTATTATTTATTATTATTATTATTATTTGCCTGTCTAAATCCATACTTTAGAAAGAGAAATTCACTTAAGATGTTGAGTCTTCATTTCCCAAAAGAATCAAAATGATCACAGCAGTAAAACTTGATGCTCTACCTACAACCATGTCATTTAGCAATTGTTCTCTAATTTGAGGGTTTTAATGACACCATAGCACAGTTTACAACACAGTGAAGATATCAGAACCCATGAAGAATTATGTAATCATTGTGTCCTGTATAAGTGCTGGTTTTGGATTGGTAACAAATGTCCAAACTCCCTAGAGAGGGAAAGAGAAAGAAAGAAAAAGAAAAACAACAAATTGTAGGGCCAAGAAAAGATGCTTGGCTTGAGTATCAGCGTTTATGTTTGAGCAGCATGGATTGGCTCCAGGCTGAGGTTAGCTTAGAATTAAAATGAAGCTGGCGGTCGTGCCCTGGCAGACAAGAGGTTTTAACAAATCTATGACCACATACATACAGACACCACGGTCGCCAGCTAAACCACACACATGTGGCACACTCAGAGAGCATCAGTGAAGCACTTACCAACACAGCTCAGATCTGCTTTCTTCCCTTTCGAGGAGGCAGAACTGACTGCAATTAAGAAATCTACACCATAGTTAACAGATTAGCATGCCTTCTGCCCAAAATTTAAGCTAGTATTATTATGGTCGCAGAAAGTCCATCATCAGTAGAAAGCAACCTATCTGTCATCCCCCAATCATTTATCTGCTTACTAAAGTGAGAATGAGCTTCAGAACAAAGTATTATCTTCTTGGATGTTTACATAAAGACCTCTGCGTTCCTCAAATTTAATGAGTGAGCATTTTTCACACCCACTGGGTATATGTTTTGGAAAGTCAAACTCATTGGCTACTCCTAAAGTACTCAAGATTCAAGACGCCACTAATTAAGGCTTCAAAGAAGCAAACCACAAGTAGACATTGGTGGATTACCAAATATCCTTGAGTAGGCAGACACAGGGAAAGGAAACGTCATGTGACTGGAAAGCCGGGAGAAGTAGAGACAAGATACAACACAGGGGGTACTAGTAATGTTCACACAGTACTGTCCAGGGAAGGCAGGTTTTTAGCAAACCTCTATAGCAGGAAAAAAGGTATATCCACATTGTCAACAAAACTAAACAGAACAGGTTGAAGATAGTGAGCTTATGAAATGTTTGTAGGGTGGTTTCACCTGCCCTCTTCCATCACAAAACTGATGATTTCAACTCATTTTCTTGGAATGATTTAATGTATCAATTACCTCATGCTACTTAAGAAATCACCTGGTGCAGTCACATCTCGCTAGCTATGACAGCTCAATTCTTCAGTGGATCTCCTTGTCTCCCTTCTGCTTCCAGAAACCTGACCTCTGGTGTGGCTGCCCCTGATGAATGTCATCAGCGTATTCAATGGCATGAAACTTCAATAGTCATCAATAGCAGAAATGAAGAAATGCGAGAAGGCAGTGTTCATCTGCCTGAAAAAGATAAGAACACTACCCTGTAGGAGGCCATTGAGGTCCTGACAAGTGACACAGGAAATCTGTAGATGAGTCCTACACTATATGTGTAAGATGCTGCCATACAGGACTGGAGAGATGGTACAGCAGTTAACAGCACTGGCTGTTCTTCCAAAGGATGTGTAACTTTACAGGACTTTATAACTCAGTTCCCACAAGTGGCTCAAAACCATCTACACCTCCATTTGCAGAGGTTCTGGAATCCTTTTCTGATCTCTTCAGATACCAGACAAGCAAGCAGTATATAGACAAAAATTGAGGCAAGACACCTATAATCGTTAAATGAAACTTTTTTTTCTTTTTCTTTTCTTTTCTTTTTTTTTTTCTTTTCTTTTTTTTAGGAAAAAAAATATTGGCTACCTAGAGTGTTGCTAAGTTCTATTTGATGCAAAATAATAAACCAAGGACAACTAGTCATCTTCTGGGCCCCTAAGAATGCACTGCTGATAGGACCCAGATATAGCTGTCTCTAGTGAGACTACACCGGGGCCTAGCAAACACATAAGTGGATGCTCACAGTCAGCTATTGGGTGGATCACAGGGCCCCCAATGGAGGAGCTAGAGAAAATACCCAAGGAGCTAAAGGGATCTGCAACCCTATAGGTGGAACAACATTATGAACTAACCAGTACCCTGGAGCTCTTGACTCTAGCTGCATATGTATCAAAAGATGGCCTAGTCGGCCATCACTGGAAAGAGAGGCCCATTGGACTTGCAAACTTTATATGCCCCAGTACAGGGGAACGCCAGGGCCAAAAAGTGGGAGTGGGTAGGTGGCAGGGTAGGGGGGACGGTATGGGGGACTTTTGGGATAGCATTGGAAATGTAAATGAGGAAAATACTTAATTAAAAAAAAAGAAGGATACAATCTATGTTAGCACTAAGGGTACCATCAAAAAGAAGCTAACAGAGACTAAACAACTAAACATGAATTATAAGGCGTTACTAAAAGCAGTTCAAGAACTGATGTATCCTGGCAGAAAACTAAATGACACACTACCATCCTCCCGGAGCACACGTCTTGTTGAGCAGTCTTTGGCCAGCCCCTCTCTGGAGCATCTGGCTGTACCAGTCCTTCTCTTGGGTGCTGCAGCCTGCGAACTTCCTTCAGACCACATGGGATAGAAGGATCCCAGCAAGCAGAGTACCATAACTCCACTCCAGCCCTCATTCCAAACTCCTGGATGGTCTTCTTCCCTCTATCCCTGATGCCTTTGACCTTCCCAAGCCATTTTGGATTTGCCTATTCCTCTTGAGTTGACATAGAACAAGTTCCTGCAAGGCACACAGTTTGGAAGAGTCCTTTAGTTTTCCTCTAACCACACAGTTTGTGAATGCTCTGTATTTTTTAATGACAACCCCACACGTCATCTCTCTCCACTCCATGCTGCCAGGCCCTAGTCACAATAGTGACTCCGTGCTTATCTGTCTTCTTCATATGGTATGTGAATGGTGTATCGTAAAAATAACCTCTGCATAGATAGTTTCCTTCTCTTTTTCCTTATCCTGGTCACTCATGGAAGTAGCACCAACAAGAACCCTCCAAATTAAAAACAAAACAAAACAAAAATAAACAATAAAAATGTTACAAAAAAGAAGCCACTCCACACTTCCTAGGCAGTCTAGTAGATCAACTAACCTTAGTACACTTATTCTTTGCAAGATTGCAGAAAGCTAGAAGGGTCTCATTCTATTTTGGGTAGCCGGGCAACTGTACATTGGAACAATAAAAGTAACTTCACATAGTTCTTAAGTTCTGTAAATTAGCCTTACTGAGGTCCATTGGGAGGTATGGAGGGGGATAGTGGACCTTGAGTTAGCCCAAGCCATGTGAAAGCCAGACTTTATTTTTACTGGTGAAGTAATTGGCAAGACCAAAGCCAATGACAGGGACAGTGAGACAGACACCACCACTTGCTTATTGTTGCTAAGATCCTATGGTAAGGGATGGACTGGACAAAGAAATACTTGGTGCCAATTTTAGGATTAAACTACAAAGTCAATGTAGTCAGCTGCAATATTAGGAGGGAGTATTTCAATTCCAAATGGCCAGTAGTGTCTAATACTCCACTAAGTAACACAAAGTTACTTAGCATCAAGTCTTTGATTCAGTCAAACTGCCTAAAATCCTGCAGATCATCCTAGCTTTAGAGCTACTCCTCCAGTGTGTTACAAATTTTTAACATTGCTATGTGACTGTGCCAGTTAATTAAGCACCCTGTGACCTGTTTACTCATCTAAGTTATCTATAGAGCAAAGCTCTCAAGACTGTAAGAAAGTCTAAATAAATATATAAAGCTTCAAAAAAGCAAGTTTCCTAAAATACTCAAATCTTAATATACATTGCTGTGATCATTATTAAGGAAAAATAAGTTTATGATTCTTTCTTCTTTCCTATCCATCTCTTGCTCTTCTATTGCAAAGTTTTGGAACATAGATCTTTATCAATTTGCATTGAGGTACACACACACACACACACACACACACACACACACACACACACACCAGACAAGACTTCTCATACTATGACCAATTTCTGGGTAGTTGTGTCAAGCTTCAAGCCTGGGATTTGTCTGCCAGGAGCTTCCTGCCACTTCCCATAGCTTGAACTATAAAAGTCTGGGGTTTGCCTTATTTAAATGTGGTATAGGCTGGGATTCCTCAGGGCTTCAAGCTAGGCTGGAGCCAAGACATGTGTGACCTCCACTGGCTCAGGAATCTGCCCTGCTTTGCAGCCTGAGAATCCCTCATTCTCTCTCTCTCTCTCTCTCTCTCTCTCTCTCTCTCTCTCTCTCTCTCTCTCTCTCTCTCTCTCTCTTTCTCTCTCTGTCTTTTTGTCTGTCTGTCTCTCTCCCCTTCTCTCTCTGTCGCTCCCTTTATCTCTCTGTCTCTCTGTCTCCCTTTCTCTCTGTCTCTGTGTGTGTTTGTGCTTGTATGTGTTGTGTGTGTCTGTTCTTGTCTGCCTAATTTGTCTGTAAACAAATTCTTAAAAACTAATAGGATTTACACATGTGGAAAGTCACAAAGATCCAGGATTTGGGGAAAGAATATCACAGCATTCTGCTGTGGGAAATCCTAATCAGGAATGGAGTCCATATGAGCCTCTTCCTAGAACAGCTTTTCTTTTAAAATCCTAAACACAGACAACATTGAGTTTTTTGAGTTTTGCTTCTCTTGAGATCACATTGATTGCTCTCGAGCTTTGCCTTCTGGGCCCAACCATCCACATAAATGTGGTCATGTTGTGATATTTGCTTTCTATCCTTCCTTTCTTTGTGTTACTTTAATATTGTTCTTTTCTTGTTTTTCTAAAGCAGAAAAGTCTTCAGTATTTATCTCAGCAGTTTGATTTTCCAAATGTGATCTGTGAACCAGAAATGTCAGCTTCAGGGTTTCAGTTTTAATAAGCCCTCTAGTTCCGGTGTATATTAAAGTTTGAAAATTACTGGAGCACATTAGTGTTTCCCCCACAGCAGAAGGACAAATTTTCACTTGGAAGTCTTCTTTAACATTGATAACTGGCCCCCTGTCCCTAGAGAGTCTGATGACATAGATTCAGAGATGTGTCTTGGATCCTGAATTCCAAAGGAACGCTCAGATGCTGTGGATACTGTAGGCATAGGATCCACCAACTATATATTTGGGAGTCAGTGCCTCCGTATCATAAATGAGACTGCATGGGTGCTAACCAAATCAGACCTTCTACATAGTTCTGTGCATAGATGAAAACTAGACCTTAGTCTCCATGCTTCCTTTCCAGTACTCAGGGGTGTGTGACAGCGCTTTCAGTTGGATTCCCATCCTTTTTTCCCATTCTGTTGCATAGCTTCCATATTTCTTCTTTGCCATATGACCTTATAGGATTCTTGGCAGGTTCTGACAATTCCATTTATTTAAACCACTTAGAACGTAAATTTCATTTTATCCTGTGATATTTGGAGCATATGCAGTAAGCTTTTTTTAAAAAAAGTAAAAGAATATTTACTAAACAGGGTGCTTCTTGCTTTTCCCCACATCCCCTCCTAATTCCCAGGAAGGTGCCATCTTGCTGAGCACTGTCTCAACTGTCTGTTTCCAGAATCCACCCCTAATTTTTCCTGCACCCTGTCTCTGATGCATTTCTTATTTTTGCATCAGTTACAGCAGCAGCTGCCTTCCCAGTGCTTGACTTCCAAAGGAGGCAGTCCCTTGGTGAATAAGAGAGAATAACTGACCAAAAGTAAGGGCAGCAAAGGGATCATAAAGGGCCATTCCATTCATTTCCAGTCACCAAGGCAGGGGTAAGAAGATTACTAGATGGAGGCTAGCCTGATCTAAACAGGTGATCTCTCTCTCTCTCTCTCTCTCTCTCTCTCTCTCTCTCTCTCTCTCTCTCTCTCTCTCTGTGTCACACTCTGAAAGCAGAAAGAAGAAAGAAATATATTCATGGACCACTAGTCATAGTCACAATAAAGCATACTGGGAACAGTCCAAATATCTGCAGAAACAAAGTACACACACATGCACACACACACACACACAAATGCATATATGCATTACATGAATGCACAGCAAACATATAGATACACAACACACAAGTATACATATAACATGCACTCACATACATGAGTGTACAAGTGCACACAGTGTACACATGTCAATGCATACACATATATACTAAATATATAGTATATACATAAATGCATACATGTATAGAGAGCACATACAGAGATGCATGCAATGGAAATGAGTAAAAAAATATACTGTAAGCACTATAACTTAAGTTAACATTTTGAAGCAAGTAAAACTTAAATTAGATGCTAATGGTCAGCACAGACACTCCAACGGATATAGTGTTAGTCTCTGACCAGTCAAATATTAAGCCCTGCTTGTCTCTGGCTAGATTTGGCTGTTGGTATGCCTTCACCCTATACAATTCATGACACATCAAGCTTTGTGCTGTAGGTCATATACTGAGTTCATGGTATACTTCAATAAGATTTGTGTCAAATTTTTATTTCAAAAAATTTACTGAAGTGGGTACCTTCTGACCTAGACCAAGTTTGGGGTGTTTGTTTATTTGTTTGTTTGTTTGTTTGTTTTTAGCATTATCACAAATCATGATGCATCAGTAAGTAAAATGTCCATGGGTAAAGCTTGATATTGGATACTTGTTTCTGGTTCCTACTTGACTGTACTAGTCTATCACTCAGAATTTTTGTGAGGTAGCTATTATCCTTTCAGTTTAAGGATACAGAATCTGAAATAGAATAGTTAGGCTTGGATAGAGTGTCAAGGTATTTGGGTGATAGGACCAATCTTTGGAACAAGGAGCTAATGTACAGGTAGAGACTAGACCTGACAAAGGCAAAAGTGTTCACATTTCCTTTCTGTCATGGTTTCAGAACTGTGAGATGGTATAAAGCTTCAGTAACCATCTCTCTTGTTCTGAGAAATAAACCTGAATTTGTTTGCCTAGAGTTATCTGATCATTGCTACAGGCACTTTCCAGTTAAGTAGAGAAAAGAAAGTCAATTAGAATTTCACTATGTAGCTCAGGTTGGCTTTGAACTGACTATGTTTCCCAGATGGCCTTGGACTTGTGTCAATTCTCCTGTCTCAACCACCTAATTTCTAGGATCATAGACAAGCAATCATATTTGGCTCCCTGGTAGATGACCTTGCTAAGACTCCTCAGACTTCAGGAAGGTAATTACCAAGTAGAAAATCCACTAGATCAAGAGTTCTATACCCCATTACCAAGAGATCTGACTCTCTAGGACAGTGGTTCTCTATCTTCTCAATGCTGTGACCATTTAATACAGTTCTCATGTTGTGGTGACCCCCAACTACAAAATTATTTTTCTTGCTACTTTATAGCTATAACTTTACTACTGTGATGAATCATAATGTAAACCTCTGTGTTTTCTAATGGCCTTAGGTGACCCCTGTGAAAGAGTCATTCAAACTCCAAACTCCAAATAGGTCATGACCTGCAGGTTAAGAACCACTTCTCTAAGGAGGAGGAGGTGAGACCTCGGACAGTATCTCTAAGATGGACACCATCATTCTTACTCCACCATTGTATCAGAATTACCTTATGTCCAGGTAAACAATGTGAGCAAGATTGACTGGCCACCTCAGGCTAGGCCCACATGATAGCTTGAGTTCCACTGTGCCTGTAGCCCTCCTCCAAACTCAGTTTTGACTTTCTTTGTTTAACTCTAAGTTACCTGGCCCAGGATGCAAATTTCATCCTGTGAAGTGCAAGTTTGTTGTATTTTGGGTTGCTTTGAGCCCAAGGCATAGGAGGGAGAGACAGAGACAGAGACAGAGACAGAGAGACAGAGAGAGACAGAGAGAGAGAGACAGAGAGACAGGCAGAGAGATAGACAGGGACACAGAGACAGAAAGAGTCAGAGAGAGACACAGAGAGACAGAGAGAGACAAAGAGAGAACAGGTCCAGAATGATTAACTTGATTCTTTGATTTTCTCCTCTACTTCTGTGTATTTTAAGCTGAGAAAAATTACACTGTGCTATATTCCAGGTGAAGAATAAATATTCCAAGAAGGGCCCCAGTTTTGCTATCCTGTGTTCCCTAAAACAATTCTTAGCTTCTTTGTTGTTGTCATTGTTGTTGTTGTTGTTGTTTTGTTTTGTTTTGTTTTTCAAACCTTTCCAGAGAGCACATGTCAGTTCCTCACCAATTGACCAGCTTCAACTCAATAAAAGTCTCTTCCCAAGTGTTTTTAGGTATTGTTATTATATTTTAGGATTATTGATAGGTATGAATATTTATATTCTTTTTTATTAGATATTTTCTTTACTTACATTTCAAATGTTATCCCAAAAGTTCCCTGTACTCTCCCCCTGCCCTGCTCCCCTACCCACCCACTCCCACTTCTTGGTCCTGGTATTCCCCTGTACTGGGGCATATAAAGTTTGCAAGACCAAGAGGCCTCTCTTCACAATGATGACCAACTGGGCCATCTTCTGCTACATATGCAGCTAGAGACACGAGCTCTGGGGGTACTGGTTTGTTCATATTGCTGTTCCTCCTATAGGGTTGCAGACCCTTTCAGCTCCTTGGGTACTTTCTCTAGCTCCTCCACTGGGGGCCCTGTGTTCCATCCAATAGATGACTGTGAGCATCCACTTCTGTATTTGCCAGGCCCTGGCATAGCCTCACACGAGACAGCTATATCAGGTAATATTCATATTCTTTATGTTAATTGACCAATTATATTATAATCTGGAAAGCATCAGGCTATAAAAACCACTCTCCAGTCACCCACTACTACCCCACAATTGATTAAAAGCCCTTGGGTAAATATCAGAAAAATCTCTAGGCCCTCATTCTCAATCTCAACTGGGGTGTCACTCAAAGCTACTTACGTTATTCCCACTTTAGCTGTAACATGGTGGTGTGTTTTAATGATCCCCAACATCCCATCAACTCCAAGATTCTAAAAAAAAAAAATCTATGGACCTGTATAGAAGAACCAAGAAAACATCTCCTTTCCAATTAATTCCTTGAACAAGTGGTGTTTTCGATCTATCGGAGTGGACTCTACTAACATGTGAAATGTATGTGACAGAGTGATCTTGGGCAGATAAAAGACAAACAAGGGAACTGAGAACAGGATGTTTAAAACCAATGCACCATCAAAGGTGAAAATACTTGGGTTTCTTTTCTCCTTTGAAGTCCAGAGAGGAAAAGGTAATAAAATCCACTATGGGGTTATCCAAAGTAATACCAACTGAAAACCACTCAGTCCCTTTTCATATTCCATTGCTACAGTACCAAAAGAGAGTAATCTGCTTCTTCCCAGGGGCTCATGGGTAGGGAGTATCCATCAAATCAGAAAGATACACCCACTTTTCAAACTCAATTTGGCTAAAATGACTTTTTTATGAGAGCTCATGAGAAAACGGTTGACTTTCAGCCTCTCTGTTATCAGAGTTGTTTGACATTAAATCACATGAACTTGGACTATAAATCTTGACTTTAGCCTCCAATGTAAGGCATTTGATGTGTCTGGGAACCTGCCGTAAGAAAGAAATTAACTGTAAAACAACGTAAAATGCCTGAGTTCCCATGGGAAGGCTTGGCTGGACTGCTAATAGATCATCTGTTCCTTTGGAAGACACTTGTTCCTTTGGTCAAACAGCAACTAATATTTTCACTTTTCACTGCCTTGAACAGGAAATATGCTACTAAGGACTGAGAGACAAGGCAAGGCATCATATCAATTACACGGTCAGTAAACATCTCCTCACCCGTGTTTCCTAAGGGTCTGAATGTTTCCTGGTTGAAGATCAGTGGTGCTGCTGGCCTCTGTTAACTTGTTTTACTCTTGCGTAAATGTCTAGGAAGATTAAGTGTCTTTTCAAAGAGCCCCAGATTGAGGAGAAGATGTACATCTCCTCCACCTTAACACTGAGGGAAACTCTGGCTTTGTAGCCCTGGCAATGGATGCAACAGCCTCTGGTTCCCATAAGAAAAACATCTCGGTACCAACAGGGAGCTTCATAATAAAGATATTAGATGCTCTTGAGCTATTCTCCTGCCTCTCCTGCCTCTTTAAGGATCAATATTGAGGGTCAGATTCATTCTAAAGAAGAGGAAAAGCTGGTATCTTAGGAGAAAGAGATGCATGATAATCAGAATAAAGCACCTGCCTTATAAACTGTTCCACTTAAAAATCTCTTCTCTGAGGTAACTGTCAAGGACAGACAAAGACCATGCCCTCCTGGAGCTGCTCTGTAAGCTGTGCTGTCAATGTGTTATGTTCTTTAGGCATCCACCGAGGACATGTTAGAACTGTAGAATCTCAGACCACACTCAACATCTGCTGAATCAGAAGTCCTCAATGGGTCAGCAGCCTGGGTTGCTAAAGATTCTGCCAGCGATCCTGATAACCTAATGAGAATTTCTGCCATACTGAATAGCTCATGTGACTGTTGAATATGTGCCATCCGTGCCCACATCCTGAAATACCAAGTCCTCATCCACGAACAACGGCCCCCAGACCTAAGCCTCTCCTGTAGGCTTCTATAACATACTACCTTTACCATCCTATATCATCCTGACCTTGCAGACTTCTGCTGAAACACGATCATACCTGTGCCTTCACTTGCTCAGTTTGCAGTCCAAAATGTCAGCCCTTTTGTAAAGCATTTCTCCACCACAGATATTAAGTTCCTGCCAGCAACCACTGCCTAGATTACTGCTGTAGCAACTTTCCAAAACCGAACACAACTTTTTCCGTGAGTTGAGGGTGAGTCCAGGGTCATAGTGTCTAAGTAGAATATAAAGTTTCATGAGTACAAGCACCAGATAATTCATGCACCCGCTTTCCATGTGTATCTGTCCTTTTTCTAAAGCATCCATGTTCTCTTCTTCCAGCTCTTCTCAGAACCTAGTCTTATTCTTACTAAATAAATCAATTTTCAATCAATGCAAACTGAGAGAAGGCAACATAGCCGCTTATTTTGTTGGCCTTTAACAAAATACCCTTGGAGGATGAAATTTGTGTTTTTATCATGGGTTAAATTTATCCAAGATCTTTAGAACCACTTTCTTCCAGCAGAAATGAAGACAAGTGCAGATGACAGTGCATTTAAGAAGGGGTAGACAATGCCAGAGTTTTCTCCATTACTCTGTCATCAGAAATAATCAGCTCTAGGCTGGGCTCTAAGCTTTAGCCCCAGTGGCTGGGGATGAGTTCATGGGGCTGGAATTCAAAACACTAACCAGCTGTGGGAACGCAGTGCAAAGCTTGTCGCACTGAACCCTGTCCAGATTACAGCTGTGAGAATTTGGGAAAACCCTTCTTGCTAAGTACGTTGTCTACTTCATCATTTTTCTCTCTTAAGTTTCTAACCTGTGATCGAGCCCTGAAGTTAGAGCTACACATATTAACAATGAAGAAAAGGCAATTGTAACAATATTCCTGGACACAATCAGGGAGATTTCAAGGCTAACAATATTAATGACCTTGTCATTCTAATTTTAGATGTGATAATAGCATTATATTAGAGATGTGTATTGAGGAATATAAGGGTGGAAAGAAATAATGTCAGGAATATGCCTTTAAATTGTTAAGGAAAAAAGAGAAAAAAAGAAATTAAACAGGATCATAAGATCATAAGTCCTCAGCAATTGTTAAGTCTGGAGTAGATTATAAGGAATTAATCACATTCTCTCTCTCTCCAACCCCCTCTCTCTCCTTATAAAATTCTGTTTGAAAATAAACATAAAATTGATTATTACAAAATGGAAAAGACAGACACAAATAATTCTAGACAAAAGATACTAGACCAAAGATACTAGACCAAAGAAACTGTGTCTTAAATAACACAAAGAAAAAAGCCTTTTAGCTAAGAATTCTTTTTTCTAAGAATGACCATGAAAAAAAAATTAGTCTGCATATTTGATAGACGAGAGACTTATGTTCTCTGGTTCTGAATTCGTACCTACATCCTGCTGCAATTAATGCACTGACTGAAACAGGCAA
The DNA here is from genome assembly GCF_000001635.26 of Mus musculus. NCBI lineage: Eukaryota > Metazoa > Chordata > Mammalia > Rodentia > Muridae > Mus > Mus musculus. The sequence continues at coordinate 137,435,582 of NC_000068.7, read as the reverse complement.
AGGAGATGAGTAATGGACCAGATACTTTGAACGGCACACTGCTTCATTTGGTGCTTAAGTGTTAACTATTGATGAGAACAGTGAACACAGAGGGGATTCACAGGCTGGAGATTTGAGCATCCTTATATTCTACGACTTGGGAACTTTTTCTTTAAAAACCAAGAGTACCTGTGTGATGTTCAGCTAGCATTTCTACGCTGTAAGTTGTTCACCATACAGTCACAAGCCTGGACAATGTTAGAGCAAAGGTTCTCTTCTGATCTGAATGGACAAGTTGCAGATGACATTAGCAAGTCTACTTTAGTTACATGGAAAATTGAAAGCAGAATTAATTCTAGACATGAATTGGCAGATCAAGAGACAGGGAATTTATTAAGCCTTCATTTGATTCTCACACAGGAAACCCAAGTGTAGGAAGCTTTGTTCTTATGAAAGACTAATTGGCCAGTGAGGCAGCATAGAAAACAAGTCGTTTCCTAAAGGGAACTCAGTCACAGCATAATTCAGTTAAAAAAAATCCTCAATTCAAATATTTAGTGCATTCCTTTTCCAAATCCTGAGACCATAAGTGACTTACTCAAGCATCTAGAAGGTTCCAGCATGAACTTCATCTCCTTTGGAGTGGTTGAAAACTGTAGAAGACACATACTTTCAGGAAAATTAAATTGTTTGAAGTAGGAGGATTGGAAAAGCTGAGTTGAGTTTATAAGGCCACTCAAATCAATCTAATGTTTTCAGCAAAGGGCAACATTGGCTTTACAAACACATGGCAATTTCAGAGAGATGCCCCTTTGGAAGTGGTACTCACTGTGCAAAACTATAATCTACTTCGTTCAATCTCATCTAATTCTAAAGTCTTGCTTATTGCCACGTAGTGTCTTCCATATTTATTCTACTTGTGTCCACTGTATTGGACATGTGAATTTAGTGTTCCACATGTGTTGAGGCATGCAGAGCCTATCATCTGTTTACAGTATCTCATAACATAAAATATAGAAAAATATAGTTAATGATGTTACATATTGAGATGTCCCGGGTGTCATGGCTCACAAGTGTGTGCCAGTTAGATGATGTACCTCTGCTCATAGAACACTTTCTTTCTTCTCTCATTGGAATCATCTTAGGACTATTCTTCCTAAAGCCACTATGACAATAATAAACGGTGGTGTCTGACTGAGGGAAAGAGCACATGTTATTTCCCTGAGAAACCTTGGAAAGTAAAGACAGAATCTT